>NC_048316.1:4878822-5206997 GCF_013100865.1 Trachemys scripta elegans | reverse complement strand
CAAAACAGAAAAATAAATCGTTCTATGGAAAACCATCTGTGCCCCCCCTTTTCTTACTTTCTTGACCACAGGATGCTCCATCCATCCTTTGGCCCATTTGGTTCATAGGTAAACATGTCCTTCCCTAATACGCTTTCATTGGATGCTCAAGGAATATGCCTTGGAGATGTTTTATATATGTTGTTTGTGGAGATGCAGCCTAATGGATTACAAAGAGGCTCATGCAAAATGGAAGCTCTTTTCTCCAAATAAGATGTTGTTTTGCAGTATCTTTATGCAGATTATTTCCCCTGAAGCAACAGTGGAATCTGGCATAATAGAAACTACTTTTCTGTGCACATGTGTGTTTACAAACTCACGAGGTCTGATCCTGGACTGCTGAAATTAATGAAAAAATTGCTAATGGCTTCAATGGCAGCAGGATTGAGACCACACTAAGTTAGATAAATATGATCATGATGTGGTTTCCCCTTAACTTGGCCCTTTGCTTGTGACCCCTCCCCCCCCCTTTTTTTTCTGTTTGCCTGCTTGCCTTTTTAGCTACTAATCTCTTTGGGGCTGGGACATTGTTGGTGTTACTGGAAATCAGTTGTTCAAATAACCCCGCTGCTGTTTCACGGACAAGGATATCTGGACAATGCAAGTGGCCGATTCCATTGGACCTTTCCAGAAGAGCTTAGAGTCTGGGGTGCAGGATACCAAAGCCTTTTGATCCTGTACGATTCCGCAAAGGTTTCCTTCCCTGGGTGCCATCTTTTCCCTATATATTTCTCCCCATATCTTTTCTGAGTCAGTCACTTTTATGTTGGGCCCCTGCTGTCTAGCCATTCATGTTCATAACATTTAGCGTTAGCCTTTATTTAAAAAAAAATCAGCTGGGGTCAAACCTGATAGCAAAGCTTTGATGCTTGCTGCTGTAGCACACCATTCAAAGTTCAGTCCCCCATGGCTCCCTTGACTCACTCGAGTCTCTTTGTTTATTCATGTATTATTTATCTAGCAATCTGAGTAGAAGATGCATATGGGCAGCATTCATAATTTATCACTGAGGGTGAGCACACAGTGGCCTATGGACAGGGAGTGAGGACAAAATCAACTCGGGGTTGGCTTTTCATTAAAGAAAGAGTAGGATTGATGCTCTCAAACAGCTGCCATAGACCAGGGCAGTATCTGCTGGTGATCAGAGGAAGGGTGTGCTACCTTTAGTGATGGGCCATAGCAGTTCAGGGTATTGCCAAACAAAATCAATCTGTGCAAAACAATGGGGTGGGTTAGTGCAAACTGCTCTCCAGAAGACAGCACTCTCAGTAAACTAATTGGGGAAGGGGGACTGTGACTTTTCCTTTAATAGCAGGGAGAAAAGATGGAAGGATCTTACTAACACAGTGAAACTTATGTAGAGACCCATCTGCAACAGCTTCCCCTGCCTTATGACAGTTGAAGCATCCCCATGGGATCTGTAGTTCAATCTTAATACTACTTAGCACATGTAAAGGCCTAATCCAGTGCCTCATGTTGTAAGCTCGTCTGCGCAGGGGCCATGTCTTCCTTAGTATGTGTACAGTGCTCAGTCCCTCGGTCGGATTTACACCTTACACGTCCCTATGCACAGCATCTTCAGTGCCCTCCCCCCGCCCCGCCTACAGCTGACCTTCGTTTTCCACACAGTTTTAGAGAGGTAAGGTGCTCCTAGAACGCCAGCACCCCTAGGCATGTGCCTACTTTGCCTAATTGGAAATCCGGCCCTGCCAGCACCTGATCCTGATTGGAACCTCTAGGTGCTACCTCAGTAGAAATAATAATAGCACGGTGTGCAGCGCCCTCCCCTTGGCAGGACTCAGACTGTTCTCACCTCTGAGTGGGAGTGCTAGGATGTTCACTTACCCCTTCTTTCCGGGCTACCTTTACCCTGAGTTTTTTCATAGGCCCAAAGTCTAATTTCCATTTGTTGCTTCTAGTATTCAGGCTTGCTCCTCTCTTTTGACCTCTAGTTACTATAGGGCAATATATCTGATAATAAGTTAGCAGATCTGTAGCCGGTACACTATCCATAGTGGTCCTCATTGTAGACTTGGGTGGGCAGAACATTCCTCCATAATGGTATGGTATATGGAATCACAGTCCATTTTAAACGGGCGTTTATTTAATAAGGCAAATACTCACATAAAATAAGTAGGCTTCCACACAGCTTGAGCTCTAATTTTGTCTCACTTGTTCATCCTCCTGGGAACTCTGTACACCGGGCGGGGCAGCTAGTGGCTGAATAATGTACTGCAAGAAAACTTATTACTAGAGCTGGTTGGAAATTATTTTATGACAGTTTTTCGTCAGACAATGCCAGTTACTCAAAACAGGAAGTTTTGTGGGAAAGGGTCAATTTTGACAAAAGTTTTGCCAGGAGAGTTTTTCAGGTCTAGGATGGTAATTTTTGGTCAAATTGAGACAGAGCGCTATCCATACTCACCTCTTCTGCCTGATTTGGGGCAGGGACTTGAACTATATCCCAGCTAAGTGCCCTGAGCACTGGACTAGAGAGTCAATGTACCTTTCTCTTGGTACCTGGTTATTTAATTATTTATACAAAATGGAACAGCTCCACTAGGAGAGATTTAAAAAGAGAGACTGACTTGATACGCTGGTAATGAGGGCACTTAGCTGGCAGATGGGAATCAGGGAGAGCAGGACTTTGAACCTGGGTTTCTCACATCCTGGCTGAGTGCCCTAACCACTCAGGTGGGGTCTCTTCTCAGGAGACATTTTACAAGGTCTCAGTTTTATCCCAGTGTGGAACAAAATCGAATGGCAAAATCTCCAAACTATTAACAAAATGGAATTCTTGTTTTGTGCTCAGCCCTAATTGTTGCATTCTGGCCTCCAAACAAAATTGGAAAGCAATGCAGATCAGTGAACTCTTCCATCTGCCTCTGGGGCATTCAGAGCACCTTTAGCAAAGCTGTCAGCCAGATCTCTCAACATGCAGGTCTTTTGCTTGGCATCCTGGCATGCTAATGACTGAGCCATCCAGCTGCCGCCTCATGCCACCACAGCTCTAGGAAACCTGACACAAACATTGTGCAGTGCTTTGATTCATAACACCTCAGGTCCCATCAGGTGCGTCTTGTAAGCTGTTCCAGCTAACCTTACAATGATGAAAGGACCCCTGCATATTGGGTACATCAAAGGGCTTTCAGTCAGTAGGTAATTAACTTTGTGCTTCCTTGGGTGTGGCACCCTGCCTCTTCTTGGGGCCCTGGATCCATTCCTGCCTCCTTGGATCTGTGTAGGAATAATACTCAGTATGAGAGATGGAAACTGCAGCCTCCTTTCAGATAACAGATGCCTCCCACTTCAGGTTTTAAATATCTTATTGTACTATTTCACATTGTGGGTAGGGCACAGAAAATTTTCTCCTGATTCCCAAGTGAACCTCCATGTCACCATGACATAGTCTGTGTGCACTCCAGCCAGCATTGCCACTGGAAAATATTGATGTCATAAAACGAAAATCTGCATTTTATTGCCGGAAGCTTCCAAGGTACAAAAATTCATCAGGAAAATGAGACTTTATATAAAGTGTCTTCAAGGCAAGTAATCAGCCTTCCCAAAGAGATACTGATTAACTGCCTTCCATCCCTCCCCGGAAGCCAGAAACAAACATGAATTTGAAGAAGAATCTTTCACTTCTCTCCCCAAAAGCCGCACTGTTTTTATTACTATTGTTACTTATCATTTTGAGCACTCCAACAGGCTCAGGATGCTCTCCACAGAAGGATTGCTGGAGGCTTATGGGAAATTGTCGAGGGAATCTGAATGAGATAGACTTTGGGCTTGTCTACATGGTGCTTTTGTCTGGACCGGGGAGGGGTGTACATTTTAGTCTGCACTAGTGTGCCCTGCACTAACTGGCCTGTGTGGACCCAGCTGGCATGCACTAAAAGTTCCCTTGTGCTTATCAGCGTAGTCCTGCCAGTTAGCACAGCATGCTAGTGCACACTACACTTTACCCCTCTCCGGTATGGGCTAACTCAAGTGTATAGACAAGCCTTGTCAGTTTGGATACATTTCCTCTCAGTACTAGGATGAAACCTTTGGGCTGGATAGTCAGCTGCACTGAGCTGAGTGTAGCAGAGGCGGAAAGGAGCTGTCTGTGGCTCCCCTGTCTTGGATTTTGAGTTGAACAAACTTCAGGTACAAATAGTTCAGGGCTGCTCTAAACTGTGCGAGCTCACTATAACCACCAGCAGCTGCTTCATCAGCTGGGGATCAAAGGTAGCCGTGTTCTGGCTAGCCCTGTGTGCCAGAGAATATGCTGTAAGAACCAGCATAGCTGGCTCTATTCCACCCAGCTGGCTGGGTCTCCTGCCTTTGTTGAACCCCTTTGCAGTTCTTTAGGTTGAACGCAGCTTTTTTTTCAGGCACTGGCCTTTTCCATCAGAGAATCGTGCCTCAGAGTTCAACATGGCTGTGCAGCAGAGATCAGAGGGCCTTGGTACAGAATTTGGGTTCAGGGAGCGCAGAAGTAGTAGACATATCCTAAGTAGAGCAAGTCTATTGAAATGTGTTTGTGCAGTTTCCTGTGGCACGTTCTGCATGTAGGCTGGACCCAGACTGAGTATTCCTGAATTCTGTGCCTTCATCCCCAGGTTTCTGCAGCAGAGCTGTGCAGGATTGTGTTGCACTATGAAATGTATGTACCAGTTTCAGGTTCCTTCCATAGCAGCATTTTACTGACCTGAATATGAAAAGAAATAATGCAATTAGTAGAGTCTTCTCCCTAGTATAACAGCACGGGGCACGTACATGTGAATGTCCCGAATGGGTAATTGCATGCACAGAGTGGTCTCTAGGTGCAGTTTCAGAGGCTGCTTTGAAAATTTGCCTCCTAATCTGAACCACTGAGTTCCACTGCAGGGAAATAGCATCGGGAAGACAGATTTTTCTGTCTTGCACCTTTCCTGTCTAAATGATCTGCTGCTTTCTTGCTCTGTGCACCCAGAGAGCCTACGTTCAGTTGAATAGAGCTCTTCGTGTGCTAAGCGCCCTTCTTTATCAAATGCATTGTGGATCTATCCATCCACAGTGAATACAGCTCTATCTGTGTTATTTTTAACTTGGGTGTCACTGGACATGTTTGGAATTTCTGCAAAGATGGTGATTTTTCACTGCAAACAACAAGGCTGACAATGGAATACAACAATGTGCATTCTCACTGAAGTAATTTAATACATTCACTCAGTGGTGCATAGTTAAGGATAAAGATGCTTTCATATCTTTGTGACAGTATATTGTGAATGGCGATAAGAAAGCCATTGATTTCCTAATAGAATGTTATTGATCCTTTTGGAGCCATGAATGGCTTTTTAGAAGGCACTGCATGCTAATAACTTCAGATGAAAATGAAAATCAATCTCTTATAGTAGAATGCAAAGGTCCAAGTTAACATTCGGCCCAGGTATGGTAAAACAGCAGTGCAAGCCCCATATAGGATGTCCAGGCACCAGGATGTCCAATAGGCACTCACAGCTGGGTTAATTCACATCAGTGTGTGGACTCCAAGTTTATAATTTTTAAGAAAAAGTTCAAATGATTGAACTTCTAAAGACCTATTACTGGGTCAGCATCTCAGGTACCTAGATAACATCAAGTCCAGATTAACTAAATCTTACTGCCCCAGTAGTAATCTTGACAAAAGTTATATAGTAAGATGACCAGTATTTAAGTTGCTCAGACAGCTGTTTTCGCTGGAAGTGTTGGACGTTTTCAGTGGGTTAGCCGGCTAGCCCATGGCTTTGCAACATCTCTTCTTGTGACAGTTGGATGGGCAGTCACTTTACATTCGTGAGTGTAAAGAAGAGATTGTCACATCCTAACCAGGCTGAGCAACTCATTCTTTTGAAGCCCTGCTGTTAAACTGTAATACTCCCTCGTTCTCATTTTGGAGAACAGATGGTGCAGATTATGTTTTTTGAATCTAGAACATGTTAGGGGTGGTGAGCCACCAAGCCCAGCTGATCGTTGGATCTTTTGTATTAAGGGATCCGTGGAAAGCTTTTGGAGTAGAGAAAGATTTTTGTTGTGTTTCATGGATTGCCTGGAGCGCAACGTGCTCATTCGTTTGCAAGCAATTTGAAGGCCTGGAGGACTGCAGTTTAGCTTTCTCTCCCATCTGTGGTATTTTGCTGCTTTGGCTCAGAAACTGGAAAAAGAAAAACAAACTTCCCGGTCTATAAAAATGCAAAGGAATGTGGAGTTTGGTGGTTTGTGGCTTTCAAATTTCAGGGTGGAAGACTTTTTAAAACACATTTTGACATAAGTGAAATCTGCATGTTCTTGGAGAACATGACATTGAGAAGCATCTTGCATTTCCAGAGCTATTTTGCACCTACAGTTAAGTGTGGGCACATTACATAGCTTTTAGACAACTAGCTACCTGATCAGAAATGTCTACATGCTACAGATTCCACCTGCAGTCTATAGTGGGAGTGGGATTTTGGGGCAGTTTCCCTTTTTGCAGGCATAAAATTGCATCTACAAAACTCAAAGACTGGTTGGAGGGGAAATGAAGACCTTAGTGGCCAAAATATATTGTCAGTAAAACTGGCACCAAAACCAACCAGCCAAAATCCTTCTACTTTCTATACATTTAGAAAAGGGATCACCACAAGCCAAGAGAAAGTTCAGCCTATCATGTCCATTTAGTCCGTAGTCTCTGCTGGAAAGCAGTGTCTAAGTTACTCTAATACTCTAATGCACCAAACTTCTTGATTTAATGAGCACTACAATATATTACTGTTAAATCAAACAAATGAACTGATTGTGTATGTGCATTAGTACAAATCTACCAAAAATAATGGCTGTTAATGACACTAGAACGATAGCTTTAGATAAGATTAACATACCTCTGAGCATTGTAGATGAGTTGTTTTATACAGTACAATGCTTCAAGGGTTTTTTGATACTTGTAGCATGTGCATTCCTTAATTAGAATTAATTGAAATAGTAATTCTCACTACCTGGTTTATTATAAAAATAATTACAGCCTTATTTTTGGAAGCATGTGGGCAGTGGGCATGCTGTTGAATTATAACAATTCTAGACAGAGTGGAGCACTGACAATGACTGGATTGAAGGGAACAATACAATTATAGGCTCCAGCAGATACAGCGGTATCTTTAGGGGGAGGGATGTGGGGAATAGCACATATAATTCCACTCTTTACCAGTCTTTGAAATCAGTGACTAACTACATTAGCCTGGGAGCTAAAGGTCCAAAAAATACAAAAATTGGCTACCGCATTTTCTGTCCCATTGACAAATCCATCCCATTTCTTAAATCGCCTACAGAGCATATCAAGGTTTATATTTTGGGTGGCACCATGTATTTGTGCATCCAGAAATACTCTGTGATGTAACTGATTGCATAGCATGGATTTCACACAGTCGTAGTCAAATTTAGAACTAATTTGGGTAGATAGTTTCAGCTGCATCAAGGAGTAAAGTCTATCCTCCGTTACACCTGCATAAGCCCACTACAGTCAATGGAGTATAGCAGTATAGCAACAGACAAACTTGAGTCTATTTTTCTCCTCTGTGGCGCATAATGGTCCTTGGAGATGCATCTTTTCCAAATGGGAGGTGACCCCGACATACCAAATGAATTTATAACCAAGAGATTGAAACTAAATTTGCTTGTAGAAAATAGAATGTATTCACCGGTGATTAAGGAATGTTTTTCCTTTTGTAAATTGAAAGCTGGGTTTTTGGGGGGTAGGGATTTGTTTTATTTTTTTCCCTTTGTTAGTTGTCTGTTGCTCGGTCAGTCAGTTTCTTAAAGAATTCTGGGAGGAGACAGGAAGGTTGCGATTATAGGTGTCTTTTCTCATGTGTTGGGATCAGGAAGGATCTTAGAAAGGGAGTTGGGGTGGAAATCATTGGGAGCTAACTATTTTGGGGAGATACTTCAAGGCGAGCCAGAGTGGATGTGGAACCTGTTGCCTGGGGGGTGGGGGGCGTGAATTTGGGCTGATCCTTTGTGCAGAGAATATTAGTGCCAGTAACTGAATATCAGATTGGGAGAATGGAAAAAGAGTAAGAGTCAGCTGTTCGGCTGGTATAAACTGGTGTAACTCCACTGGAGTCAGTGACCCTGGATTTATTGGATGGGATAATAATCAAGTCAAAAGATCTAGGCTGATTTGCACCAGCTGAGGATCTGGTCCTGTGTATTCTGGAGAGAGCATTTACCTCTCTCTGTCCAGCCAGCGTTCTATAGCCACCAGCAAGGGATCTGCAAAGCTCAGACTAGGTAGTAGATTGAGACCACTCACGCATTTCATAAAGGCCACCAAACCACCATCGGTGCTAACAACTTCTTAGTGGCTGCTGACCTGGGCTGGCTGGTTCTAAATCAGTGACCTAGGTTTGAAAGTTCATAATCCCTTAAGCAACCTCCAAGCCATCCAATCTTCCAGGTCAGTGCCATGTTGCCAGACAAGTGCAGTGTATCTAACGCAAAACCTCAGTTGACATTTAAGCATTGTTGGCAGGCTCATTTCATTGCAAGGCCCCATGAACGTTAACCTTCTCAGCACACGTCAGATGTCATCCCGATGAAGAATAATCTGGTGGCTTGTTCTTACTGTGGAGTAGGGGCAGTAATTGGCAAATGCAGATTTTTCTCCCTGTTTGTCACTCAGAGAAGGTCTGTGATTTAGAAAACCTCATTGTCCTAATAAACCCTGTGGCAGCATTGGGATTGCTGTCTGCTTCCATTTCAATTCCCCGGTAGGTACAGTGAAGCATAGCACATTCCTGCACTTTATACGCAGCGCTCAGAAATGGAGTAGCCTATCACCAAACTATGGCTAGTATAGAAGAAAAAGTATAAGGAATTATTGGCATGAATATTGGGTTTAATCCTGTAGCCCTTACTTAGACACAATTACCGATGATGCTAGCAGGATGCTAGTCCGCTCTGGTGACTCCTATTGACTTCATTGGACTTACACTTGGGGTGTATTTGGCCCAGTAGGAACTTTGCCCCAAATCATTGATGTAAAAAAAAGGGTGTGGCGGGAACTGGAGATGTCCTAAGCTCAAATATCCACAATTTACACACAGGGAAATACTGCTACTATATTGTATTACAGAACAGAGTGGTCTGAAATGGATTTGCTCTCCCAGTGTTCAACTCTTTCACACAGAGGAAATAAGGTCAGATTTCCAGTATAGGAGAGAGATCCCTACTAGCAGGCCCTCTGTCTGAAGAGAGCTCCCCAAGTGGACTAGGTTTGAGTCCTACTCATTCACACCGCTTTTATGCTGGTGTGATGTCACAGACAGACAGGCCTACTACTAAGAACCATTCTCATGCACTTTCAGTAGAAGATCCACCTCCGTTAAGCAGCCAGTTTTAAGGATCCCTTTTCAGTGTGCCCAAGCCCTCACTGGGATGGGAATAAACAGCCACTCTCCAAATGTAAACAGAATAGATGTGTCTTCCACACGTATCCACTGTATTTTTAGCATCCCAATCAAAATCCCCAAAGCACCATTAGATCAAGAAAGCAGCTGTGTTAAGTGATATAACAAGGTCCTGTATTTTGTTCTCCCTTGACAATTTACATATCAGATCCGCTTAGTGCTCAAAACGAGGTTTTTCTGTCTGCCAGCCAGGTCTGGTGTCTGAAAAACCAAGCCGTGCTCTTCCTGCTTAATACATGGGGAAGAAAGACCTCTGGAAAAATGGCTCGGCAGGTTCCTCATGCCCTACAGAGCAGCCTGGAGACACCACAGGGAAGAGAAGCCTGGACTCCCTGGAGAGGGGCCAATGTGGGACAACACAGTGAGGAGGAAAAAGGAAAATCAAGGACTTCAATCAAGGACACCTGCACCAGTGATTTCCCCCCAATCCTGCTCGTTGAATGTGACTAGAGTTGTGGAGCCAGAGAGAGCTTTGCTAGCGAAGCGAGAGGCAGAACAGCATCCACATTGCGCTCTTCTGGCAACTCCGTCAACTCTGCCCTGCTGACAAGAGGAGAAAGTTGTTTTTGTTGCTCCCGTGAGCAGATCTGACTCAGGAGAGGCATAGGAAGGAGTGTACCTCTCCGCTACGCCTCACTGGGTACGTCACTCACTTCAGGCCCAAATTTACCTCCAGCCCACACAAACCTGCTGTTGCCTCATGGTTTATTTCAGTGCCTTAAATGACTTCAGCTGAAAGGCTGAATCTTGAGGCTGGAGTTATGGAAAAGTTTATGGCATGTCACTCCCAGCTCCATCCTCTGCTAATGTATCTGCAGTGTCACTGGGAGGCTTTGTCACGTATTTCAAAGGCCAGTGTGTCACCTTTCAATCTTGATGGGTTGGGAGCTGTGCATAGAACTGAGACAAGCACCAGGAAGGGGTGGGTTGGAGAGAATCACTTTTTGGCCATAACCAGATTTTCCAGAGGGGTTTCTGGTTGTATTCACATAGTTTTGAGACTGTATAGGCAATAGAACAATAGTTTGTTTTTTTCATTTGACCCAAAATTACATTTTACTGTAAAAATGAGCAATGGAACATGTATAGATCCTGGAATGGAATCTGCAATTAGTTATGCTGTCTATATCACAGTGTCTATGATCTGGCCAGTCATATTTCTAAGGCACATGTCGTGTCTGTTTTACGTGCCACAGAGCTCTTATTGTGCATAGGAATCTATTTTTCTTAGGTACTTATGGCCCCATTTCCATAGTATCTGTGCACCTCTCAGTCTTTACTGGACTTGTCCTCACAGCACACATAGGGAACTGAGGCATGAAGAGACTAAGTGACTTGCCCAAGGTCACCCCGCTAGTCCTAGGCAAAGTAGGTAACTGAGCCTAGTTCTCACAGGTTCCAGGCTAGCACCTTATGCACTAGGACATCGTTCCTCCTACAGGTAACATAGGAAGAAATATTCCTACATGATCACAAAGAACTCGCTGGGGCACATTTTCAAATATACATCACAGGTGCCCAACTTGACACAGCAATATGGGCCAAATTCTGCTCATGGCTGTGCCAGCGTAAGGCTGGAGTAACTTCGCTGACTTTAGATTTACGCTGGTGTAACTGAGTACAGAATTCAGTTATCTCGGTTTAACCAAGGGTTGCTGTCTCCGCAGCTGAATTCCATCCAGTTTTTCAGAATGGACTTCTTTTTGGGTGTTAACAGGATGAATCATAGAATCATAGAATATCAGGGTTGGAAGGGACCTCAGGAGGTCATCTAGTGCAACCCCCTGCTCAAAGCAGGACCAATCCCAACTAAATCATCCCCACCAGGGCTTCGTCAAGCCTAACCTTAAAAACCTCTAAGGAAGGAGATTCTACCACCTCCCTAGGTAACGCGTTCCAGTGCTCCACCAACCTTCTAGTGAAAAAGTTTTTCCTAATATCCAACCTAAACCTCCCCCACTGCAACTTGAGACCGTTACTCCTTGTTCTGTCATCAGGTACCACTGAGAACAGTCTAGATCCATCCTCTTTGGAACCCCCTTTCAGGTTGTTGAAAGCAGCTATCAAATCCCCCCTCATTCTTCTCTTCTGCAGACTAAACAACCCCAGTTCCCTCAGCTTCTCCTCATAAGTCATGTGCTCCAGCCTCCTAATTTTTGTTGTCCTCCGTTGGACTCTTTCCAATATTCCCACATCCTTCTTGTAGTGTGGGGCCCAAAACTGGACATAGTACTCCAGATGAGGCCTCACCAATGTTGAATAGAGGGGAATGATCACGTCCCTCGATCTGCTGGCAATGCCCCTACTTATACAGCCCAAAATGCCATTATCCTTCTTGGCAACAAGGGCACACTGTTGACTCGTATCCAGCTTCTCGTCCACTGTAACCCCTAGGTCCTTTTCTGCAGAACTGCTGCCTAGTCATTCAGTCCCTAGTCTGTAGCAGTGCATGGGATTCTTCCATCCTAAGTGCAGGACTCTGCACTTGTCCTTGTTGAACCTCATCGGATTTCTTTTGGCCCAATCCTCTAATTTGTCTAGGTCCCTCTGTATGCTATCCCTACCCTCCAGCGTATCTACCACTCCTCCCAGTTTAGTATCAATGAGGATAAGGCTTTCTCCGGGATGCCAACATATTTATGTGCAGAGCTCTTTGGGGCTGTCTTTCTGTTCTGTGTTTTGTACAGCACCTAGCACAATGGGATCTTGGTCCATGATGGGGTTCCTAGTATGGTACTACCACTTTACAAAGCATTAATAATAATACATGACTTGACTGGACAATAGCTCGCTCTGGCCTTTAGAAGGGGCCTGAAATATAAATAATGAAAAGTCAGCCTCCATCAAGAGCATGAGGTCAGAACAGCAATGAAACAGTGTTGCAGACAGCAGATGCTTGCTAGATCACTAGATTAAGACCAGCGGTGCAATGTTGGCTCCACCGGACTAAAAGGCAAAATCTCATTGACTTCAGTGGGGCCAGGCCCTTCCTTAAAAAAAATCTGATAACTGGTAGCAGTTGGCATCCTCTCTATGGCCCAGCTGTAGAAGTCAGTATCACATGTAAATGTACACACGTGCGCACAGACGGCAAAGGACCCCAGCCAAAAACGTCACTCATTTATTGTAACTAATCATTGGTTGGTTGTGCCTGTTTTTCAGAAGCAGAGCAGCGTACGTTCTCTAGGATCAAAGGATAAATCATCTGCAATAGGGTGCAAGGGCCCCGACATTGCATCCCGTCTCCCTCTTTTTGCACAGCTGTTCAGAAGAAAGGCCGGAGGGGACCAGAATTAGAATATCTGGGAGTGATGAAGAGCAGTGCAGGGCAGGCTCTGCTCGGCTCTGATTTGAGGATTCTGTAGTTCCTAGTGCTTGTGTTACCTGGTTCTGATTTGAGTTTCTCCTGATTGTCCCCTGCTGGACAAACCTCTTTTCCTGTTGCTGTGTTACTGCTTGGCTGTCCCTTGCCACCCAGCCTTACACCATCTTCCAAAAGCAAAAAGAAAATGGTTACTCTGAGTCTCTGGCTCCATACAGCCTCTGCTCTCTTTTGAGTGTCACGAGCAGAGATGCGTAACAAACAGGTTAAAACACTTAGCAGGCTCACTGTGAAGGGTCATCAAAGTTCCTGATTCAACCAAAAGGCCTGCAAGCTACATAGGCAAACCCTGCATGTGGTCTGTTAGGATAGAAACAGCTAGAGCTCTCCTCACGGCTTCCCAGCTGGAGTTCCCATCGTTTTCGTCAGTCAAGGAGCGGCTGCTACCATGTTGCGTTCAGACCAGAGCAGCTCAGCAGGGGCCCTGCAGATAACGGTGACAGCCTTGCTCCCATTATCCACTTCCTTAGGCAACAAGCCCTTTCCTGCACACTTCACTCTTCAGAGAGAAAAAGGAAGGAAAAACACTGAAAGGAAGAGAAGAACTTTGGTTTTAAAACAATGAGCATTAAAAGTGAGAATAGATGTATGTAACACAGGCACATTTTCATACTTGGGTGTCTCATATTCAGGCATCTTAATACCGTGGCCTTGTTTTCAGAGGTGCTGAGTACCCACAAATCTCATTGAAATCCAGGAGAGCTGCAGGTTTTCAGCATCCTTGAAAAGATCTCTTTTATTTTGGTACCTAGACATGAATTTAGGCAGTGGTTTTCAGAAGCACCCGAGTAATTTTGGAGCACAAATTCTCTTGGCTTTCAATGCAGCTTGTGTTCCTAAATCACTTGGATGCTTTTGAAAAACTCACCCTTATGCGCTAACTTCATACACCCAAGCTTGAAAAGTTTGACCTACATAGAGGGGCTCAGGAAACTGGTCATGGTATATGAAGCCTTTCATGTGTACTGCACAGGTCAGATCCAGCTCAGTCTGGTGGTAACCAAAAGCTGTATGGTCTTTTACATGAAATAAATTGGTGCTTCCAGGGACAGTTCTTGATGGACAAAAATCTCCAAACCACAAAAGCCACCATCATCATTGGCATGACTTTTGAACTCTTGGGGTTGGCAGTACTGATAGTTACACTTAACACGCTTGCAAAGTGTTTGTGGTCTAAGGACGGGAAAATGCTATATAAATCCTAAGTACTAGGGATTTAGAATCAAGTTTGCCTCCACTGCATGAGAACTACTACGCTGCTTTTATTATTATATTTTTATTTGCACCCAATATGCTGCATCATTAAATTATTTTACGCTTAAAGTAAAGTACCCCACCACAGCATTTTAACTAGTCTTTATGATCTTAGCAGCTGAGTGATAAAGATTGATAAGGTATTTGATCATGTATTTTGCAAGAAAGTTTTAGAATGCAGCTTTGTCAGGGCCAGTTGCTCCTTGGGAATTCAGGAGATGATGCGTTATGGATGTTATTTTGAGCTCAGTGTGATTTGAGAATTATTATATTTTCAATTCATAAGGGCAGTTCCAATGGCTGGGTGATAAATCAAGCTGAACATTGTCGAAGGGGTGTTATTATCTGGCGAGGTTTTGCATTAGATAGAAACAGCGTGGTGTGATAGTGTTAATAAGTGTTAGACCTGGTAGTTTATTGAAATGTTCTAATTGTGCCCCAAAGGCCAGGTTTAGTGCAGTAAAATATTATCAATATGAATTTCATATCACCTTGTAATGGCTTTTTGTTTTGTCTAATTTATGTGTGAAATTAAGACCAAGGAATTTCAGATCTTCATTTACATACTGACTAATTTCAAAAACACACACAAAGTGGCTGGGGGAGTGGAAAGAAAAGAAACTTGATCCAGTGACAGAAGGCCCTGACCAAGAGCATGGAGGCTTATGCACATGGTAATGTGGAAAACGAGGCCACAGCTGAAATGTGTTCTAACTAATTACTGGATAATTGGAAAAAAATGTTTCATTTGCTGCCAAAAAATAGTGTGTGGTTGTTGAAAAGTATATCTATCCATCCATCCATCCTTCCTTCCTCTTTGTCCCAGCATCCATCTCCCCTTCCTATTGTCTGTCTAATGCTCATTTGATTCTGTATGCCCTAGGGCTGCTTAGAACATCCATTTATCTTCCTTTTGCTCTCGTGAATTAAGCAGGGATAGTGAATAAGAGAGTGACTGACTGGCTGTAGCCTGCTAAGATTTCAGAATCCCCATTCTAGCCCTATTCTATCCCTGTCCTGAATAGTAAAATGAGACATGGGCAGAGAAAGGCTTAGCTGGTGATTTAAAATCAATTTGTGGCTTTTGAGTGTCAACTATTATGAAGAATAGAATCTTAAGGACTTTACAGTTAGACTGTTTTGATAGCTGTCATCTTCCGTTTTGTCTGTTCCTCCCTTTCTGATCTATCTTCCTCTCCTCTCCTCTTACCTTTTAATCCCCTCACTTCTCCTCTTTTCCTCCTGGAGATTCCCAGGATCAGAGGAGCAGTCCAAAACTCAAGAAAAAATACAAGAGAAATCCCCCTAGAAGAGAGCAACTTTGATTTGGGGGTCCTCCAATGTAATGCGTGCTCATGCACTCTCTCTCTCTCTTTCAGATAGGCCCTTTATATGTTATACTATTATTAATGATCACATACGGTGGAATTTTTAAAAGCACAGAGCAAAGACTTGACTTTACTCTTAATTAAATCTTTTACAGTTGAGGTCAATGGTGAGGTCAGCGAAAAGTGCTCTTGGAAACCCTACCCATGAATATTATGACCAGCCAGGACCTTGATACGTTGCAGAATAGAATAAATCATGACAGAATTTGCAAATATCTGTGCCATTGGCCTCATCCAAGCTATTTGTTCAGTGCGTCATTTATATAGGTGAAGTTACATCGACTGCTGTGATGGAGAGACACAAATTAGGAATCTTTACAAGAATTGTTCGCATGTGACGTTCCATTCCAAATCGGGACAGATATGGGCTTACATGCTTAGGGATGAACTTGCGCTAATACATATTGAAGAGATTATTATACTTGTTTCCTGCTCCTGCTCAGATTTTTCTGCTCCATCCTCTTTTCCTTAATGTCAGTGCTCGTGATATTCTAACAGATTGCTGGGTTCATGTATTTTTATGGTAAACTCAGCCACCTCTGTCTGTAACACAGAGGGCATGCGGCTGTTTTCCATCCAATTTTAGGTTTTATGCTTTTCAAAACATATCTTGGGCAGAAAACTCATTTTCTAGAGGGTCTGGTTAAATTGCAGCACAGCTTCCCTGTGAAATTATTTAGCCCATGTAAAGAATTAGGGCTGGTTGAAAATTTTCCATCAATTTTTTTTCCCCAATGGAAACTGGAGGTTTTAACTAAATGAAAATGTTTACCAGGAGTGTCTGCTTTGCCTGAAATGGTCCATCTTTCATTGAAGTTGTTCAGCTGAAAACAAAACTTTTTTTAGTTTTCAACAGTTTCTGCCCAAAAACTTTTTCAGATTTTGGCCAGATTTTGGAGGGGGTTCAGTTGCTGAAATAAAATAAAATAAAATTGAATTGACAAAAAGTCAAACTTTTCCACAGAAAATTTTTACAAAAACAAAAATTTTCTACAAGGGGAAAAAAATTTCTGACCTGCTCTATGTAGAATATTAAGCTTTTGTGTTTTAAAAATACCAAATTATTAAATAGAAGAAGTTGGTGAATTTAGCACTGTGTGAAAAGTGCTGGAGTGAGAGCTCTGTAGACTGCAGTCTCTCTTTATCCCCCTAACTGGTACAGCATGCATCAGTAGCAGGGCACGCTTCTCCCAAACTGCCCCACTACGTGTCTTACCCCTGCCCAGGAAGGATGTCAATGGTTGTTCGTTCTCTGTGCTCATTCAGCCCTTGGTTTCTCTGCTTCAACTGCCAAGTGCTGACAGTTACCAACTAGAGCTCAGTGTGGTGGTTTTTGTGTGTTGATACTAGGCCATTAGGAACTGGGCTGAGACCCACCAAACTCATTTCACACATGCTCTTAGACAGCCATGAGACGGTTACAGTGTTATGGAACAACAAATGAAATAATGAGTCACGTTCAGCCCTGACCGAAACAGTTGCAAGTCCCGCTGAAGCCAATGAAGTAGCACCCACTTACCCGAAGGGCCAAATTCATCCCTAGTGTATGTCTACACTGCAGTCAGAGTTGTGACTGCAGCAGGTGTAGACATACCCCAGCTAACTTTAACGCATCTCGCTCAAATAACAGCAGTGCTGCATCATGGACTAGCTCAGGGGTGGCCAACCTGAGCCTGAGAAGGAGCCAGAATTTACCAATGTACATTGCCAAAGAGCCACAGTAATACGTCAGCAGCCCCCATCAGCTCCCCCCTGCTCCCAGCACCTCCCGCCCACTGGCAGCCCCGCCGATCAGCACCTCCCCCTCCCTCCCCGCACTTCCTGATCAGCTGTTTCGTGGCGTGCAGGAGACTCTGGGAGGGAGAGGGAGGAGGGAGGGCATGGCAGGCTATGGGAAGGGGTGGAGTGGGGGCAAGGCCTGTGGCAGAGCCAGGGGTTGAGCAGTGAGCACCCCCCGGCACATTGGAAAGTTGGCGCCTGTCGTTCCAGCCCCGGAGTCGGTGCCTATACAAGGAGCCGCATATTAACTTCTGAAGAGCCGCATGTGGCTCTGGAGCCACCAGTTGGCCACCTCTGGACTAGCTGCTCGAATACGTAGCCAGGGTCCTGAGTGGTGTTGTACAGCATGTGCTGTTGTGGCTTTGCGGCTATTGTTTTCAAGCTAGCTAGATCAACGCTAGCTTGGGTATGTCTGTGCCTGCTGCAGTCACACCCCTGAGTGCAGAGCAGACATCCATCCCCTCAGAGTAGTGTTTGGTTTGGTGAAGCTCAGGTTTACCCCTTACTTTGTCATGAAAAGAGACACATTATAGAATGAAATGTTGCAGTCTCTTCTCGTTATCTAGTGACCAGCAACGCCCTTCATTGCTCCATGTGATAGGATTCTTCTTCTACTTGGCTTGAGTCTTTGCCTGCATCAGGACTCCTAAAACACAGAGACTGAGCTGGCATAATCCCTGGAATTTCCAGATCTGAAACAGGAGAGCATGAAGATTACGGGCCGTCTGTTCAGCAGTTCTGAGATCACCAGAAAGACACAAGATCTTGTGTACTTAATTGGAATTCATAGGGCTGCTGGCTTCCCTCAGCCTGGGTCAATAATTCAGCTGGTAATGCCACCAACAGCACTTCAGAGACTGAGCTCTTTAAATGTTTAATTCCTTAAATCATGGGACATCACATTCTCTGAATCCTGCTAGTTTCAAACAGCATGAGCCTCCTTCAATATTTAGAGCAAAGGAAGTGTGAAAACGCATGTCATTAGCAGGCTCTCTCAGTCACCAGGCTGCTGTTTCACATCAAGGCTCTACAGGCAAAGAAGGCAGCAGAGCTGCACCAGGGAGGGATTTTGTCTTTTTGGAAGGCTCAGCTCATCCAAGTGGAGTGATGGAGGCGAGGGAATTCCTCCTGCCCTCTGTGCCCTGGTGGTAAGCATCCGGGGTCAGTTTGTGGTAGATAATTACAGTCCTGCACTGGGGGCTGTTCAGAACTGCGCTGTCCCACGGTGCTTCCAGGAGGGATTGGAGAGATCGTGTGCATAATGCAGATGAGGGGCAGACCCAACCAGCCAGCACACAGGTCAGATTGCCTGGGTCAGGGATGCAGCTAGCAACACTCCAGTCTCCCAGCAGAGCTGGCTTTGATCACAGAAAGTCTAAGTGACCTGCCAAGGGTCACACAGGGAGTCCATGTCAGAGCAGGGAATTGAACCTCATCTCCCCAGTTCCAGGCTAACACCTTACCACTGGACTAGATCATTCTTCCAGATAACTCCCACCCTACCCTACCCACTAACACTTGAAACCTCTCGACCTTTAAGACCTTTCAGCTGTAAAACTCCATTGAACTTTATTGGGAAACTTCTGAATTTGTGGGCCAGTGTTGCCAGGTGCCCAGCTCCTCCTCCGAGGTGGTGAGTGCCCCGGAGTGCCATTGAGTGTAATCAGACTGAGGGCACTCAGCACCTTCCTGATGAGATCCTTGCTGCAGGGTCAAGGCTACAGGATGAGCTGGCTGCCCAAATCAGGAAACATTTTGATTACCAGGGGGGTATGTGATCAGAATTTCCTGCACCCAGGCAAAGCGAAAGCCCGGGCACCATGCCATGCGAGCAGCTGCCTTTGGCAAAGGACATGCTTTGCTTCCTAACGCTACCTGAAGGGCACCCTTCTCGATAATAATAATAAAGCAAACAAACGCTTAAACCCTGAAGGTTGCAGTTTGAGATAAATGGTGGGATTGGAGAAGTTTGCAGGAGAATAAATAATTTCCTTTTCCTGTCATTCAGTGCGATGGTGTCCCAGACCTTAGCAGCTCCTGTGTGTTGTGCTGCCGGACAAAGTCAGGCATATTTCTAAAACTGTGATGCTGCAAAGGAAAATAAAGAGAGACATTATCTCTCACTATTCTGTCCCTTCACTGGTGCCTGAGTATGTTAAAAATAATTCCCATTGGCCTGGGTGATACAGTTGAGTGTACAAAAAGAAATAAATGTCTGCTTCACTGCGCCATGTGTGTCCACGTGAAGGGTGAAGAGGGGAGTTTCTAAGGAGCTTCAGGCTTGAAGGCAGAGGGGATTGGTGATAGGATGCTGGGTCAAATCAAACCTGTGGCTCGCTGGCCTTGCAGCGGCTCAGTGCTTCTCAGGATTGGGCCCCCGGTGGCTGCCATCTAAAGCAGTTTATGCAAAATGAATTGGTGATCAGACTAATTCTTGGTGGACAGGTGTCCACATCACGCCTGGGACTAGCCTCTGGTGAGCTAAGCAGAGATGCCCAGGACTGAGTCAGCCACAGTTTGAACTTGCCTTTTGCTCCTAGCAGAATATCCCTCCCGGGAAGCTTAAAGACCGGCTGCCTCATGTGCAGACTGAATTCTTTAGGAGCTGTCACTACAGCGCTGTTCCCCTGCAGAATACATAGGCGTGAGATCAGAATGGGTGTATCATAGACTGTGCTGTCCAGCTGGGATCAGAAATCTCTCACACGAAGGATTGTTGTTGGCTTTGTCATTAATATAGTTGTGAAGTTTTGTAATCTGTAATTTACCATTCCATCCAGGGGAACATTGCTCTTCGTTCGAGTTTCTCCAGCAGCACAACTTATTTGCTGCTCTGATAGAGCTAGTTTCCATCTTTAAAGGTCACATTTCTGTGTCTTGTTTTCAGGGAGAAAAAAAAATCCTATTTCTTGCCCCAATTTAACCAAAATGCCACAACACTGCAATTATTGCCTTGAAAATTAGTTAATCTTTTTTGTTTTCTTTTGCAAAGCTAGGTTTCCCTGATAAAATAACAAGGATCAAAATGTTATTTTTTAAATTCAGTTTTCATGAAAAGAGATTTAAAAAACAACAACAACTGCAAACGTATCTATACCTTTATCTATGTAATTCTGTTTTGTGGTTAGCAATTGTACAGTAGTGAGCACATCTTATTTTAGGCATTGCGTCCTGTGTTAACACAAATGGTGCATTTGTAACCGTCTCTAAGAGAGGGCAGGTGTTTGTCTGCCTTTATATGCACTCTATATGCATCCGAAGAAGTGGGCTGTAGCCCACGAAAGCTTATGCTCTAATAAATTTGTTAGTCTCTAAGGTGCCACAAGTACTCCTGTTCTTTTTGTGGATACAGACTAACACGGCTGCTACTCTGAAACCTGTCTGCCTTTAGTGGCTGGTTAGGACGTAAGAGTCGCATACTGCCTGTAGGGCACTTAGTCCCTTGCTCAGCAGTAGAAGCTCATGCTTGTAGCTCTAAATGTCCCAGATACAAACCCTCCTGTTGGCCCAATCAGCATTGGTAAATGTTCCTTTCTCCATCAGCACTACATTGTTGGAGGAAAATGTCCTGTTATGTATTGAACAAGACCAGCACCTGCTATGCATTCAACACTTAACAGACATGCAGCACACTGAAAGGAAAGACATATGTGACACACAAGTGAGGAATGCTACCCAAATGCAGAGCCTTTATGATCCCTGACATTAATGGAGCTGTGCAACTCACACGGGGCATCAACCCCTTTTTGCTTGATTATTACCAGCGGATCTTTGCACAACCTTGATTTGACATGGATTCTCTTGAAACTGATTGTTTGGTTTCCACACCCTGACTCACTTGTGCAGATGCCGGCAAGGATGGGGTTGTCTTCCATAGGGACCTGATCCTGAGAGGTGCTGACCATCTGCAGCTCCCTCTGGAATATATCTACTAAATATTAAACGTAAGTACCGTATTTCCTGAGAGCAGAGCTTCAAAAGATAACTGTGAACATCCTACTGGTTCCTTCCCCTTGCTCTTGGTGCTTTCCCTCAAGAAGGGTACGGTCCTTTCTCCCAGGAGCTCACAACCAGAGGACAGACGAATAGAGGTTTAGGGGGAAAGCATGAAGACAGTAGACAATTGACAGTCCTCTCAACTCACTGTAGATAGCAGAAGTGGGTCTGTAAGAGGGACCTAAATGGGGTCAGGGTAGGGGCATCATGGATGAGGTTATAGAGGTTGTACCATGACAGGAGGCCCTGTAAAAGAAGGCACATGGGAGATTTGGGATGGGGGGTAGACTGATAAATAGGCATGTTATTTAATATAAAGGGACTTTGCATAATAGGAGAATGATCTGTGATTGACTACTGGAAACAGAGAGAGGAGGGGGAGAACGAGAGAAGGATCCATTTTTAAGGGCAAGATACAGCTCCAGATTTTAGCTACACACAGCAGAATCTCCTTTCTTAAACATCCCTCCCTTCTCTCAGAGAAATTCAGTTTTAACAATCTCCATAAGGGTTCACGGAGGCAGGGGATGCTAATTTTAGAAACACGTGGCAGCATGTCTCTGATTCCCCCGCCCCCCTAGTTCGCTGAAAAAATGTATCAAAACAAATGATGCAGCAAACAAGCGGCATAAAGAGCAAAGCTGGGAGCGCTCAGGTCACCAGTCTCATTCCAATGGCCTCTCCGGGGAAGTTAGGACTGCTCAAGGCAAAACCGAGGAGGCTTTATTCCCCCCCTTCTGGGTCCAGAGTTCACAGGAGCACACAGACACACAGGAGTAATAACTGAGCTGACAGCATTTAAAGGTGCAGTAACTAGGACTAGTCATCCACTCTGGGTGAGCTGTTTAATTATGCAGCAGAACCAGAGGGAGCTTCAAGTTGAATATTTTATTTCCCTGGTGCCAAAAGTATGCTAAGGCACGTCACTGACAGGTGCAAGGCAAAGGTTCCTGCCCCAAAGAATGTATAATCTGGGCTGATCTAGCTGTAGATCTGTTATTGAGCAGAGACTAGCTGATCACTCGAAGAGCTTCTCATCTCTCTTTTCCCCGGTAATCCCAATTCAGGCAGGCACTGTTAGAAGTGACTGTACGTGTTGGCTGTTAGCATGCATGCATTCTTGTACAATGCAGGAGACAGAATCAACTAGATGGATCATTAGCCGACTCCTTCCTCATTTAGTCTCCCCCTGTTTATGACAGAGAATGGTAAGAATAATGGGGCAAAGCAGTGAATATAAATTCTGTCCATCTACAAAACATTGTAACATAAAGGTTGACTGTATTTGGGACATGAATAGTAAATAGTTACCAAGGACAGCTCTCCTGTTCTTATACCCTGTCCCTCAGCACCTTAGGAGCTGAAAGACCAATCCACGGGCTTGGGAGTGACTTTGTGTTGACACTGAGTGCTGGAGCAGTGAGTTCTCAGGGTAGGGTTGGCAGGTGACTGGTTTTCGACCGGAATGCCGGGTCAAAAAGGGACCCTGGCGGCTCCGGTTGGCACTGCTGACCGGGCCGTTAAAAGTCCAGTTGGTGGCACAGTGGGAGCCTGGGGCTAAGGCAAGCTCCCTGCCTGCCCTAGCTCCATACAGCCCCCAGAAACGGCCACCGGGTCCTTGTGGCCCCTAGTTGCATGGGCAGCCAGGGAGGCTCCACGCACTGCCCCTGCCCCTATTGCCGGCTCTGGAGCTCCCATTGGCCGGGAACCGTGACCAATGGGAGCTGTGGGGGTGGTGCTCCCACACCCATACTCCTTCTTGGAGCCCACATCCCACCAACACCCCAACCCTACCCCAGCCTGGATCTCCCTCCTGTACCCCAAACCCCTCATCCCCAGCCCCACCCCAGAGCCCATACCCCCTCCCGCACTCTGAACCCCTCAGCCCCAGCCAGGAGCCCCCTTCTGCACCCAAAACCCATCATCCCTGGCCCCACTCCAGAGCCTGCACCCCCAGCCGGAGCCCTCACGCCTCTTCCGCACCCTAACCCCCTGTCCCAGCCCGGAGAAAGCGAGTGAGGGTGAGGGAGAGCGAGCAATGGAGGGACGAGGGGATGGAACGAGCAGGGGCGGGGCCTTGGGGCAGGAGCGGGGCAGGGGTGTTTGGTTTTGTGCAATTAGAACGTTGGCAACCCTATCTCAGGGCATGTGTGAATCCAAAGTAACTCCACTGAAGTCAGTGGGGTAACTATACCAGCAGTAATTATGCTTCCTCCTGTGCTGGTTCAGCTATGTTATCCAGAGCCCGGGGGAGGATGGAGCCAATGCCTCTCTCTGCCCACCTGCTCCAGGACATGAGGAACTGTGTCAGGTCCCTAAGCCCAGCTAGCTAGTAGGTGTGTAGGGAGTGGCCTTACTCCTCCATATGGTTGTGTAATTCAAGCCACGTTCTGGCTCCTAAGTCTGCCTGGGGTGTTCCGTCTCTGGTTTATACACGCCTCTGCCCACCCACATAGGGAAACATTCCAAGTCTCTTTCTTTAAAGGGCCCTGGCTCTGCTAGGAAACGAAATGAACTGGGTAGTCACAGTGAGCTCCTAGCAGCTCACATCACATCGAAATCTCTGTGCAGAGACTGGCTCCACTGGCAGCCCTTGTGCTTCATCTTAGAAAAAGAAGCCCGAGACAGAAGAGAGATGAGGAACATCCACTCTCTCTCCCCGGAGCTGGAGATGCTCAGTCAGGGAGCCCGCTGAATGGTAAGAAGTGCATTTGAAGTAACTTGAAAGGTGTTGGATTCAGCACCAGTCTGGTGGGAGAACAGCCATTGTCAGCGTCTTTCCATTGCACTCAGGCGCTGCAGTATTAGAGCACGCTGAGCCAAGTCCGGCAAAATCTTAATATCCTAACAGGACAGAGGGCAACTAAGTGACACCAGTGTCCAAAGATGATGGATTCTCAGTTGTTCTGGGCATCATACTCTGCGGCTTAATGTGACCCGATCCATAGGAACTTGAGCTTACAGGAGGCTTGTAACATAGACTAATAGCGGGAACTAAAGCTGCTGCTGCATCAGCCTGTGAGCTGCGGGATGGAAACAGGTTAGGAAAGAGAAAAGATGAAAGCAAATGTTTGTGGCCACACGGGGCCTCCCCGGGGCCATGAGAGAAAAGATGATGATAGTAGTTTATTATTATTATTATTGGAGGGAAGAGAAGCTGAGGTGCTGATATAGAGAGGATAATAGTAAAGAAAATAGGAACAATGATTGTATCTAAAACAGTGGGTGGTTAAAAGATGCGAGGACACAGAACGGAGATTAAAGGGGGAAAATGCCCAAGGATGAGATAGGGTAAAATGGATGAAGCTTAATAGAAATGGACTCTGGATCCCCACAGACCTGAATTCTGGGAAAGATCCAGGCTTTGCCCCTGCCCATCTCTGCAGCAAGCCCCATTTAAAGGCTTGATCTCATGAGGATGAGGGCTATTGACGGTTATTGATTTAAATGGAAGTTGAGGGTGCTCAGCACCTCACAGGATTGGGCCCTTACTTAACAGAAAATGACAACCCCTCCTTCTGGGAAATATGCACATCTGGATCTCACCATCTCAAATTCTGATGACGTTTCAGTGAAAAATGGAAGTTGTAGGCCTTCATCTTGCAAAGTGCTTCTGCGTGGGCACTTAAGTTGGAAAGCAGCCACATTAACTCAGCGGAACCGCTTGCATGTAATAATTTGGCACATGCTTAAGTGCTTTGCTGGAGCTGGACTTCAGTTTCCTCTCAGTTCCTATTCTCACCCTAAAAACTGAAGAGGCCTTGACATGAGAGTGTATGGGAGGAGAGAGGGCACATGCTTCTCTGTATAGTTATCTGGAAACTTTTAGCACATGTTGATGCTGTAAGTGAAAGTATTATTGTAGCACAGATAGGCATATGTGTGCTAGCTTTACTCTAGCCAGCGTGGGTAATCAATGGTAGTGTAGACATGGTGGCATAAGTTAGTAACCACAGTACGTACCCTTAATTCTGATGGGTTTGTACTCAAGTTGCTAGTCCATGATGACGCCCATACAGCTATATCTATACTACTGTTGTTACCTGGGTATGCCTCGCCACGCAACAATCACACCTTTAGTCGTAGAGTAGACAGACCCTGGAAACGCCATGTCAGGTCTAGATGTGAAGGAGTTATGATATCTGAGGGACCCCCATTGCTCTGTGGAAGAACAAAGCAAAGCAGAGCAATTTACAGTACATTTGTGCCTAGCTATATGCAATGTTGGTGTCTTGCTTGTAAAGTATAAGGCTGCAAATGCATAAAACAATTTAAAGAGCTTATTGCAAAGGCTTAAGCATAATCCTGTTGGATCTGATGTATGAGTCAATCACAATGTGTAATTTAAAAAGAATCTAAGATTGGTATTGGAAACTCTCTTAAATCCAAAATGCCTTTGTGTCTCTTAAAAACCAACAAAGAGTCCTGTGGCACCTTATAGACTAACAGAAGTATTGGAGCATAAGCTTTCGTGGGTGACCCACTTTGTCAGATGCGTGCTTATGCTCCAATACTTCTGTTAATCTATAAGGTGCCACAGGACTCTTTGTCACTTTTTACAGATCCAGACTAACATGGCTACTCCTCTGATGCTTTGTGTCTCTTGTCCAGATTGTAGCTCAAGTGTCTTCTGAGATCCTAAAACCCAAGTGTTGTGAAAGTTTTGGTTATCCCCCGAGTTCACGTTTTATTTGTGACTGATGCATGATCTTTCTTGCATATTTTGCTAGTGTTTTATGCCTCTGAGCAACCTGATGGAGGATTGGTATGTTCCAAAGCCTGGAGCAATGGAACTATAAGTCCCAATGAGTGAATGATCTTACCTCCTTTAACGTAACTTTTGCTTCCTGCCTATACTTGATTCTCTTGCATTAATATGCAGTGAGCGGGCACTGTGTATGCACACCAGCTGTGCTATTGTCCATCCTATCAAACAAACCAGCAAGCCTCCATTATAGCAATGATCTTTTATTGCTTCCATCCAAGGCAGAATTTAGGAAAGAATAGTGGTTGTGGTTACCTTTTACCTTTCCATTGTTTCTGGCTTGTGGCTTTGTAATGAGGTGAATCCAGAGTAGAGCATCACCATAGCCATGTTGGAAGAAGCTGTCCAAAGAGATGAGATAACAAATTCTGCGGGTCACAGTTGAGACTAAGCATTCAGAACTCTGCATCAGATGGCAGGATGCCGGGTAGAGACATCGGTTGGTCTATCTTTGATTAACCTAACCCGGTCAGCAGCCTGCAGAATCACATAGGGCCATACCCAGTCCAGGTGTGACTCCACTGACTTCAGTTATGCACTTCTGAAATGGCTGGCAGATTTGCATCCTTGGGGAAGCTAATGGGAAGCGTGATGTGAAACACCATGAGAAGTGATGGAGTCTTTCCTAGCTAGGCATGGGAATGCCCAGTTATTTATACTTTCCTTTGGGATTTGGGGTGTAACAGTTGTATACAATGATCTTGGAAATGGCAATGTCAGACCTGAATGGGGCTAAAGTGAGGAAAGAATCACAGCAAATGAAGCCTGTAAGAAGCTGAGAGTCAGGCATAGTTTTCTTATTTAGCAAATGCAGTTTGAATACGTATAGCAATGCATTCAAAGGCCTGACTTTGGCAGGTTTTCAGGGGCCTATATGGTAAAGCTATCCCAACCCTTTGTTTATGAAATTCTAATTGCTCTGCAGTCCTTGTTAAAAGATGGAGTATTCACCATATTTCAAGCAGCTACATCTGAACTGTACGTTGCTCACAGAGCAGCCTGGGAGAAGGGCTTCATCAGAATTCCAGAGGTGCCTTCCATATGGTCACACAAAGGAACAGAACTTGGGTATTTGTGCTCTGCCCACACTGCTTTGCAGATACCATCTCTCTATTTTAAAATCCTTCTGTAGCTGGGTTTTTCCCGCTAGCTAAGAAACTCAGAGATTCTGGGGAGTTTTCTGCAGATGCATTGCCGTGGATGATAACATTAGTATGGAAAGCCAATATTTACCTTGTTGTGATAACCAGAACAAATACATTCAAAGCTGAACTCAACCCCAGCCAGCCAGTGCTGCTCAAGCGTGCAAGCACCGGGATCTCATTTTTTATTTAATCTCTATGGTTTATGTGACAGTTATTTTCAGCATAGCACAAAAAAAGTTCCTAAATCTTTAAATGCATGTAATGCTGGATAATATATATTTTGTCATCTCCTTTCGTGGAGATGAGCAGACAGAGCCTGTTCTGTATACATCTTCATATTAGAAGAAACTGTGCTTTCAATTATTCCATGGGATCAATTGACAAAACAATTCTGCAATGTTTTAAACATTTCTGTCCTCTTTATAGAGAATGTGGATACACTTGATCAGGCAGGAGGTCTCTGTCTTGCCCCCTCCAAATGACAATGACCCTCAATGAACCAGCATCTTAGTGTGGTGGAAGCTAATCCTGTCTCAGGCTGAGATTTTGACAGGCATTTTTAAACGTGTTTATGCATTGCTATGCTCAGCATTGCCTAGCTAATTCAGGATCCTAAATCTCATTTTCAAAAGGGATTTAGGCACTCCTAAATTTAGGCTCCTGAAGTAGTTAGGCATTGCAACGCTGAGCACAGCGACGCCTACATACTTTTAAAAATACTTAAGGTCCAACTCCCATTGAAGAAACCTCAACAGCGATCTCCAAACTCCTATGAATTTCAGTGGGATTCGGATATCTCTCAGCCATAGGCACCTCTGATAATCCAAGCCAAAATGCATATTGATTTCTTTTTAATCTTTATTTGTTTGTCCACATATGTCCACTGATCCCTTACACTAGGCTCTCCTTGGCAATTCTCTTTCTCTGTCTGTGGTGCTTATCTGTGCCCCCCCCCCCAATCATGGCTAAAACACTGCAAACAATCTTTAATGTATTTATCCTGCGAGGTAGGAGGAGCACTGATTTCCCTTAACTCCTGCTCCAACCAAAATCCCTACGAGAAGAGAGAATAAATGTGACATGAGGAGCGTGGAGGGAGATTTTAGGTGCACCGTCAGGTTTTCAGTCTGACAAAGTGACTTTTCCCCCCCGAGGGATTTCTTAAAAGAAACTTTACTCACGGTGCTTCTTAAATATTTTTTTCTTTCAAAAATAGAAGCTACTGAAGCATTTGCCTCTGAGGGCTAACTGAAGGTGAAGCACTTTCTCTCTCTCTCTCTCTCTCTCTGCTTGTTACACAGCTGATAATATTTAACTCTTTGCCTGCTGAAAATTATGTCTAGGGTTCTGACCTATAGCTTGATAAAGTTGTTTAGGCTTCTCACAGTCACAACCATCCAAAAGGTCACAGCCCTCAGACATCCCAAGCACTGACCCTCCGGAGGTTGCTCAACCTGTGCTACTGGTGAGAAATTACAAAGCATCTCAGGGAGAGCTGGTTGGAAAATGCCAATTATTTGATGTAGGCAATTTGATTGTTTTTTCAAAATTTCTTGTAAAATTTTCCAATTTCCCCTCTGTTTTTGATTTTAAAAAAAGTTTGTGTTTTCTATTTCTTGTTTTAACCAAAATGATTTTTTTCTGTGAAAACGTGTCTGAGAGAGAGAGAGAGACAGAGACAGACAATTGCAAGCCTGAAGACTTTTTTAGGCTAGAAAAAGTTTGTTTAACTTTATATTTCCAACTCTGTTTCTTTGGTCTTTTGATCCATTAATTAATGTTTACAAGGTGGTTGGAGTCTAAGAATTCTGTAGGATCTCTCTTCAGATTGAGTTGTGTTGATTTCAAAATAAAAAAGATGATCAAAAATCCATATGATCTGTAACAAGGAGGTGAATTATTTTAGACTCTCGTAATCAAATACCAGATTTCAAGATGAGGGGAGGCAGAAATTTCAAGCTCATCCAGATGCCATGAATTGGAGTAAGAAGGGCCTTGAAGTTGGAATATACTCCGAGTTAATATCCTCAGTCATGATATTATCATTAGTCTCATGATATGTTTTATTTAAAGCCTCAGCCCCTAGGGTCATGTGACAAGAAGATAATCTTGGCTTTATTTTTTTTAAAAAGGAAGTTTCTAACTCTCCTGGTTGAAGAGAAAAGCTTGAAAACACAACTTGAGAGTATCCTACATGTTGGAAAACCAGAGGGTAAATAAAAGGAATCCAAAGTGTATTTTTCATCTCATGATTTTTAAGTCAATCTTATGATTTTTGGAGGGGCCGACCCATAATTTTTGACTGCTTGGGATGGCAATAATAGACTATACTATATTAGCATTGAAATATGTCTTCTAGTCAAAAGCTTTCCTTAAAGAAACACCAGAAGTTTGAATTTGGCTCAACCTTTAGGCTTTGTAAAATCGAGCCCATGATTTTTAAACTGACCGTATCCCTTTAATGTAGTACTCCTTGTTGTCCTGATTATCCATAATTAGTACGGATCTGATCTGTGCTGCAGTAATTGTTTATTCCCTCAAAACATCTTCAGATCATCTCTCTTCATTACAAAAAGAATAATGCTTAAGTGAGCTAACTTAGGAAGCTTTGAGGTTTTTCTTTTTTTTTTTCCTTTGTGGTTTTGAAAATGCAAATTTTGTTGTTGAAAGTTCTTTATCCCCAATTTTAGTGCAGCCTTATGGGGGTCATTAGGGATGGCAGTTCTGTAGATGCTGATTGCAGTCGCTCATGCACCTTTTATCATTGTTACTCCACTGATTTCAGTGGAGAAGCTCCTGATTTACTCCAGTGCAAATGAGAACAGAAGTCAGTCCCTAGTTTGTGACTTTTCTTTTCAAAGTGGATAAGTGTAAGGAATCCCATTTACACTCCCAAAGCCTGTGTTGTGGAACATAAATCTATCCTGATTTGTGTTCTGAGTACAGAGCAACTCTTTGGACTTTACTTGATAGTGACCATATAAGTAGAGCTCTGCAAATCTGCGGATATCTGCTTTATATCCACGGACCATGTTTGTGGATTGCGATCGGATGCAGATCAAAATTTTGTATCTGCGCAGGGCTCTACACGTAAGTGCATATGTGATCTAAGAGACTGCCTGTCACTTAGACTTACTGCATGTCCAAAAGTAATTCCCCTTTGACAGTAGTTGCCTAAAAACAAAAATAACAAATCTGTACCCTGGTATTTACTATGACTGCTTTTATTCTCTACTTGATTCGCCGGCATAACTCACAATAATTAGCTGTTTGCAGAGGGTCAGGAAATGCAGAGAGGGTGGAAGAAGTGAGATGAGAACTTAGGCTCTCTTGGTATTAAGGCAGAGCACAGTCCACTAGGCTAAGGGGAAAACCTACAATGATTAAGTTGCAGGAGGAGCAGAAGGAGAGGCCCTTTTAAGTAGGACTAGTTGACATTTTTCATTTGAAAGTTATTTTCAATAATAAATGTTTATTTGACAAAAATCTGAAAACATTTCCATTTTTCTCAAAATTTTTCATGGGAACAAAAGCTATTTCCCAATCAGATATACTTTTAAGACCCTGGTTTCGAAAACATTTGGAAAGGTGTCTGGGAGCCTAGGAACTACCCAGATTATTCTGCGTTTCATTTAGCAATGTTCCAATCAGGGTACAGTGTTACAATTAGGGTACAGAACAAAACCACTAGCACATGTGCTCAGTCAAAACCAATTTTTTCTGACCCCAGGCCATTCATTGCTCCATAAGGAGTGCTTTTTCCGTGCCAAGTTGTACCTCTCAAGCCTGAGCTGTTTAATAAGAGGTCACAAAGAATTGTTTTATCATGGGAAAACTGTATTTCCCCCCACTCTTCTCGTTCAAAAATGACTGGAATCAGTTTTTCCCAAACTTTCCAAAACCAAGCTTGGAAAATGTTGGCCCAAAGGTGAATGTTTCATGGAGTTATGGCCATCTGAGACTAGGGCTTTATAATGGAAATCATTTTGCAACCATTTTTACTGCAGCTTAAGTTTCAAAGTTTACAGAAGGTCAACTTGGTGCTGCTTAGAAAAGTGCAGAGTAGGGCTGGTCAGAAACTGCCCACTGAAACTGTTTTCTGATGAAAATTGCATTTTTGAAGGAAAAGTAAAATTTTCACAAAAAGTATCGGATGTCCATAGAAAATTTTGACTTTTTATTGAAAAACAGAAAACCTGAAAACTGAAAATTTTCAGGTTTTGTTTCTTTGATGAAAAGTTTAAATTTTCCCTGGGGGAAAAGCTCTTTATCCAAACAGCTCTAGGGCAGAATACCCAAAGTTCCCACTAACTTTGCTTGGTTGCAGGTGCTTGGCACTTTGATAATTGGTCCCATTGTGGTCACTGCTGTTAATTCTGTAGCGATCACAGTTACTAGGAGCTGTAAGTCAAGAGGCAGGATAATGGTGCTGTGTAAAATAAGGCATTACCAGTTATTTCAGAGCAGTTGCATTACTCAAAGCGTTTTTGGTTTCCCACAAGACCCATAACATTGATTTTTAAAATGTAAACATTGCTAATGAGGGGTCTGCTTAGGAAGGACTTTTTCTCTTCCTCTAGAACTGGAAATGAAATGCACCAAAGTGTTTATTATATTCAGAACACAGTGAAAACAAATCTGCTTAAATCTTACACACATCATAGTTTTAAACACCCTCCAGTGTTTGCAAGGGGTAACAGAGCATGAATCCATCCACTCAGTGCTGACGCAGAACAACATTTCTCCGTCTCTCTCGTCAACCTATCTGGGGGGATGAAATTGAGCATCTTGTAAATGCTGCATGCACCCAAACACATGTTCTGTTCCATAGCTAACTTGGTTTGGAACAACACTGCTGTATATTCAGCAAGTGTTAGTAGCCCAGCTGCTGAAGGACCCAAAACATGTATATATATTAACCTTTCACAAGACACTGTCGATATCTTGCAGATGCTTATCTGGGTAGCAAAGACACCCAGTTATGTTAGTAACAATAAATACTGTTTGTATAAACTTTCCTGTTGTAGGCTACAGGCCATCCATTAACTGATGTGGGCAGGAAGAAAGTTCCTCTATACACAGGTTATTTCATAATTGTCCACTGTGGGATTTTGTTGTAAGTATCCTGTACTGAGCACAATCAGAGAGAGGATAGCAAGCTATGTGAAGAAAGCACTGGTCTGATCTAGTCTAGCAATTGCTGTGTGGCAGAGCCAGGTCACCGGTGTGACTGTGGATGAGCTAGGCATTAGGATTCTGCAAAGAGAACTCTTAGCTCTGAGCACATGTCATTGCCGACCTCCTTTCCCCACAGCATACACCTGTTCCCAGAAGACATGCTGTATTTATTGTTTAATGCTATTATGTCTGTCTGCCTTTTTTGACAAATAAAAACAATAGCCTATTCTGTGAATGATCCGCTCCTGTCTTTGGTATTTAAAAACACGGTATCTCTGTTATGCAGCCTAGATACAATATACTGGGAGGTATGTTATTATAGCCTGTCTCGAAGGGTTATTTTGCAGCAGCGATACCATTTTGGCAGTGGTGGTTTTCTGCCCTCCCCATGGTGCTGTAGTAGCAAATATGGGAAGGGGAACTTGGAGCAATGTTCACCTTATCCCCTGCTCCGTACTCCACTACTATCAGAGGAAGGGAGAATCTAAACGATCTGCTGTATGTGCTGTCCAAATAAGTTGTTGTAGTTTTATGTTTCTTAAAGAAAAGGTTAAATGGAGGGATACAGGAGTTTAAGGTCACTTGATATTAAATACCTGTGAACTGTCTGTCTGCCTTACAGTAGCACCTTCATGCCCCAACCAAGATCAGGCCTCTACCATGCTAGGTGCTGTATGTACATACATGGAGAGAAAAACAGCCCTTGAACATAAGAGTTTACAAATCTAAATAGACAAGACCAGAGGGGAACCAGTGGCACAGAGAGGGGAAGGTCACACAAAGACCCAGTAGCAGAACCCAGTTCCCAGTCCATTGCCCTGCTCACTAGACCACACTCCAAGTCCCCCTCCAGACTTACATTGCTGCCCACAGGCTGCTTCACATGCTGTGGGGCTATCGGCCTGATACTTAATACAGTCTGTCCAAGTGCTATCAAAGACCACAAAGATGAGAACCGTACAACTAGCAGAAGACACCATGAATTCTGGTCTTGCTTTTTGTGATTGGTTAAATGTGTGATGGGGAAAGCAGAATTGGTTTCCTTTGTGGGAAACCAAACTCCTGGTTTGGTTTCCAACAAAGGAGCTCCTGGTGCTCTGCCTTTGCCAGATCAGGCTGTGAATCAAAATGAGACATATGTACTGTAAAGTTAGTGGATTACAGGGTTTTGGCCCCAATGTGGCTGTCACAAGTTAGTTTTCCTTTGTGTTTTTGACCTAAAACTTGGCAAATGCAACTTATATGGCCTCCATTAGCATCCTCCCACAGCACTCTGAGGTATGAAAGTGCTATCGTCCCCCATTCCCAGCTGGGAAACTAGAACACAAAGAGACTGAGTGACATGCCCAAGGTCACACATGAAGGCTGTGGCTGAGCAGGGAATTGAACCCATGTTTTCAGAGTCGCAGGCTAGCACCCGAACCACTTCATCTCTTAGTATTAGCAAAAGCTTAGCATTACCCTTCATCTCTTAGTATTACCCATAGCTGAATAAAGTGTTCACATGAACCATTGCAAAGCAAAACCGCTAAGGCTACATTTCTGAGCATGATATATTTGAAACCTCACCCCCCAAAATCCCAGCCCTAGCGATTTCTAATTCAAATACTAGTGGCAGCAGAATCACAGTGGCTGCAAGGAAGAACTTCTTCTCGCTTGGGAAACGTCCCCAGGATTTCGTTAGGGTGCCAGATTTTGTTCAGTGCCATTAGCATCTTAAGGTGCTGCCGCCCTTGCACTGCAGGAGCATCCCGAAGTTAATACTCTTCTTCCTTGCAAAAAGAGATCTGGTTCCCTCTCATCTTCCTCCAGTTAAATGTAGACATTCAAAATATCACAGTGCAGGTCTGTACTCCAAACCCAGTTCCTTGCTGTAAACACAGGTATGCCCCAGGTCTTGGACACATAAAGGCAGTTGGGTGTCTGCAGATGTACAGTACTTAATGTATTTTCAAAAGCAGCCCTGGCTGGAGGAAGTGGGGTCACAGGTATCTACATACTCATCATCCTTCCTGTGGTTTCCTTTGATTGATTTTTTTCATGGTCAAGAACAGAACAACTGTAGTCTGCTATAGATGGGTATTTATTGATGCTCCTCTGGGAGCATTTGCTGTCTCCAGAGAAATATCAAACCACATTTGACTTGTTAACTCTAAAGCTGTGTGTGAGGAGTGGCGGCTCGGAGTAGGGTGAGAAGAGCAAACCAGGGATTTTACATTTTTCTCTTTAACATCCTTAAAGGAAGTAGCACACAACCCAGCAGGAAGTAGACTGTGCCCTGGATCTGTCTGTGTGTGGCTGTGATTAGAACAGCTCCAGCCTCTCCTTTATCTTCTGTAAACTTTGCCAAAATCTCTAGAGGTGATCCACTGCTTAAACAAGGTAAACACCCGTATAAACATCTTGCTATCACCATCCAATTCCTAGTCGTTAGTATTAAAATTGGTGGGAAACTTGTTTATAAAACAACATGGTTTCCAGTAGTGAAGTGAACTAAGACGACCAGGACAAGAGCTCATGGTATTAGGTGCCACTATGGTCACAAAACACAGGATCTTTCCACTCTCTTCATCACCAGAACTGAGCAAAACTCAGCAGTTTGGGTTCATTGGGATTTGTGTGATCTTCTCTTGGGTTCAGTTTCAGTGCCTGTGGACTTGAAAGCTGGGGGTGGTGGGATTTCTTTCTTTCTTTCTTTTCCATCAGGCTTCTTTAATATAGGTTAATTTGGAAGACTGTAGATGGCCTGAGGTCCTTGTGTATCTTTGCTAAAAATAATGCAGACAACTATTAAAATGCTTTCTTTTATTTCTGAATTGGGAAAGGAAATAAGGCTGAGATGATCTGAAGGCTGCCCCCATTCTGACACACTCAAGACAAGCTGTAATCTAAAGAACAGGGCCACGCTGTCCAATCAGGACAGCCTCACAGTTGTTTACAGGCTTTAGCGGGGGTTTAATTTATTGGACTTTGAATGGATATGCAGTGAATGTAGGGACAGTGGGCCCACTCCTGCGCCCACTGAAGTCATTGAGAGTTTTGCCATTGACTCCAATGTGATAAGGATCAGGCCCTATCTTAGTAGTTCATTCTAGGTACATATATTCAGCAAAAACCACACAAAATACCTGTGGCATTGAGTCTCAGTGCCTGGGTCAACTGGCTCATCCTGCAGGGCTAAAAACAGCCGTGTACATGTTCAGGCTCAGGCTGGAATCTGGGCTCTCTGAGACCTTCCCACTCACCAGGTTTCAGAGCCCGGGCTCCTGCCTGAACCCGGACCTCTACACTGCCCTTTTAGCACTGTAGCATGAGCCCCAGTCAGTGGACCTGGGCTCTGAGACTCACTGCCATGGGCAGTTTTTGCTGACGTCCCCTCTTCTGCCAGAAGACTTTAGTGCTTTATTCCCTGTGCTGCAGAGGTGCTGCCACACTCCCCTGGCTAACCAGCGGCTACTCTGTTCAGGTTCTAATCACGAATGTGCTCAGGGGGAGATGGGTGCAGTAGGAGACGCAGATGGGAGGGGACAGAGAGAGAGATTAGGCAGATTATTTTCTCTAGGTTCAACTCGTCTTTTCCCTTTAGGAGTTCTATCCTTTTAGCATCCCACATTGTCTCTCTTCTTCCTTCTCTGTTTTAGCACCTACTTTCTCTCCACCCCAGCTGCCTTTTATCTAAAATGTTTTTTACCCCTTCTCTGGCCACCACTGCCAGCCCAGCAGTGGAGGTCTTGGCAACCTGCTGGAGACTAACCGCTTGTTTACCTTATTGGCATTATTTCTCCAGCGAAACGGGTCAATAAACCAGGATTTTGCTAACAACTTAAAATGCAGAAGGAAAGCCGCCCCGCAGCCCACAAGGGAACCCTGCAGCTTTAGAGATGAATTGTTACCTCAGTCAGTTCCAAGCAGAAAACGCACCAGAAGCAGCAGTCATGAAGGGCAGCCTTCTGTTCAGCCAGAGGAATGTAGAGCTGATGAGTTTGGGGGGGAAACACACCCCACTTTTAGTCCAGTGTTCTAGAGGCCCAGCTATATACGGGCCATCCCTGTTTCAGAAGATGCCCGGAGAAAAACTACAAAGATGTACTTAGGCCTTGGATGGAAAGATATGAATGATAACTAGACTGAGAACCAAATGGCGGCGGAAACCCACTGCAGCCAGTTGGGGTTGGAAGAGAGGAGCACAGCTTCAAGAGGGACTCCTAGGGATGCTGGGCCAGAATCTCTTCTCTGCCCTGTGGGTGTTAATCCTGGCTATCTGAACCACAGTCAGCGGAGCCCCTTTGGATTTACGCTTGTGAATCTGAAGCAGAATGTGACCTGTTGTGCCTAGCTCAGGCTCAATGGGGCCCGCTTCTGATCTCACTTATGCCAAGATCAATCAGGAGCTCTATCTGGGAGGGAAGGATGGTGGAGCGGTTAATGCACTGGAATGGGACTCAGGAGTTCTCCATGTTCAGTTCCCAGCTTTGTCACAGACTCCCTGCGTGAGCTTGGCTGAATCAGTTCAGACTTGATCCAGAGCCCACTGGAAAGACTCTGATTGGCTTCAAAGAACTTTGGATCAAGTGTCCAGTCTCTCAGGGCCCCAGTTATCCCATCTTCAGAATGGGGATTATAACCCATGCCTGCCTCGTTACTGCGTGGGACACTGTGGTGATGGGCCATTCAAGGGCCCACTGATGTTGTGGGTGAGAGCAGAGCAGAGCATCCCAAGAAAGCCTGCAGGGCATGATCCCACAACACTGCTTTAGCTCCCCAGGCTAGTGAGGAGGGGTGTGGGGCCATCACCTCCGCGCTGCGCTCCCTGCCGTAGCATATTCCTATCGCCCACGTTCCTCATGGACAGCAAGGGAAACATTTTATCATTTATCTAAGGCCAAAGCTGTTCACCCTGTTTGTGGAGGAGGGCTCTGCAGCTAGGATATTGTAATGGAAACGCACAGGAGCACGGCATCTGTGTTGTCACCAAGACGTTAGCAGCAGAAGCCGTGTAAAATATTTTAATTAATCCGGAATCTATTGAATGAAGCCTGTGTCAGTAATAGATTTCTGCACTGAAAGGGAAGGTTTTTATTCCAACAGGGCTTAGGAGACAGATTTGGTGAATGAAAAAGCCGTGGGCAATAGTCTGTAAAGGACTTTGGAAGCCTGTAAAATCCTTTTGACTAAAAATTTGTGAGTTTTAAACAAGGCTGAGGAGAGCATGCCCATTAACCCGTGTGCTGCTGGTGTCTCCGGCAACAGCCACCCACTGACATGGAGATCAATGGGCTGTTTGGACATGCCAGTTAAACACCATCTCTGCAAATGTGTTTTACCTGGGCATCCCTGGAATGTCTGACAGCACTGCAGGTGCCTTCCACCTCGCAATGCCTACGAGGTGCCAAAGGAGTTCAAGCAGCTCTTTTTTTGGGGCACCTGAATTGCTTCTCCTCCTCTTCCATTAGATTTTAGGTTTCTTTTTATGAGCGTGTTAAACACTTACAATACTACCTGTGTGCTGACCTGTTAGTTATTCATTTAACAGCGAATCTATGGATCACTGAGCTTATGCTGATTTGGATTCCGGCTCACTTTCTCAAATAGATCATGTACTTCGCATCACAGGATTATTGTGGATTGCTGCTTGCAGTGATCCTTTGGCTGTGTGGATCCAAACTTACCTTCCAGAAGCTAGTGTGTTGTGTGTGCCCCTAATTCTACTCATCTGGGGGGGTCGTTCACCCATCAGGCTCAGCTTAGAAGTGCTTCACTGAATATTTTTGCCTGGCTTCAGTTAAAGTATGTCTCATTTTAGAAGAGTGTTGTAGATCCAATGGTAATTTGACTGACTGTTTCAGCATTAACATGTCTAGTAAAACGCCTGCCATCCCTGCAGAATGGTGTACCTTGCCGTCCTCTCTTCCCTTCTAGGGACAGCTCATGATTTCATGGATCTGCTTGTTGCGATCACTTGGAGGTCAAGATCACAAGAAGTCAGGTCCTTCTCACTGAATCTGACTGAATCCGCAACACAGTAAAACAACAGACTCTCCTCCTGTGGTGGGATGAAGAAATTGCTGGGTGTACTCAGGGTCCAATGAAGGCAACAGATTGCCCTCCCAGGCACACCCCTTATCAGGCCTCCCATGCGCCAGTCCTTGTGCTGAGATTGCCTCTCTCTGGGTGGCAGTAGGGTTCAGTGTTAAAATGAATAAGGCAGGTCACACCGTTTGGAACTGTTGTTTCAGGCTGTCTGCCCGCTCAGGCAGGCATCAGTTGCACTTGGTTTATGTTATCAGGCTTTCTCCCCCCCTCCACCTTTGCATCTATTAGGGCTAGAAACTTAAAAAGAAAAGAAAACTGAGATTCTGATCTCATCACTTGACTGTAGGAGCTGGGCTGTAGGCATGGTCCTACTGTATCTATGCCTTAATTCATCCTGTGCATAGGGTAATCCTTCCACACTAAAGTTTCACCCCAGATTTTCTTGTACACAGCTGACAGTACGTGGATAATACATCTTCATAGTAACCACCAAACATGGGTTGCCACACTTGTGGTGAATACTATCAAACCGAAGTTAAAAGGCTGGGATAATTTCAGTAGATTCCATTAGCACTTCATCTGAATGGCAGCTACCTGAACCCTGTCTGTTGCTGTAGGTATTGCACACGCCGTTCTTGCTGTACGCGTTGTAACAGGAGAGAGCAGCTCTCCATTCATTTTCTTTTTCTAATGTTTTAAAAATCCATATTAGACTTCTTGCTGTGACAGTGTTTCCCCTGTGGGAGAGCTCTAAAAATACCCTGCAACCCATACTCATGTGAGTAGCCTTTGCTTATGCAAACATTGACTTTAGCAAGTCAGGACAACTCTGTGAGGGAGGGTGGCAGGATTGGGCCCTTATTGATGGGTGAGCCTTAAAAAGCTTGGCATTTGTGTTCAGCTTGGGTGAACATCCGATAGTTCAGCTGATTCTCGGAGACATTGGAGCCCCCTGACGCTGCAGAAGCAGTAATCTCATGAGAACGGGCCTTATGAAATGTCAGCCCCGTCTACACACCAGATGTATGATTAAAAAAACAGAAGAGTCCCTCTTTCCCAATGTGTGGACAACTTTTAAAAGATTCGATTCATGTTTTGTTCCAGAAATGAACAAATGTTTCAGAGCATCTTACTTTTATCTAAGCGGTGTCTCCATCTCCAGTGACCACCATTGATTTTGAGAGTCATTGAGTAAGTTTCATATCCTGACAGCATCTTGGAAAGTGTCTGTTTCTTTGGCCATCCGGTGGCCAGGTAATAACAATCCCTACCTCTTATGCAGCACTTTTCATCTCAAAGCACTTTACAAAGGAGGTCAGTCTCATTATCCCCATTTGACAGCTGGGGAAACTGAGTTACAAAAAGGAGTAGTGATTTGCCCAAGGTCACCCTTCAAGCCACTGGCAAAGCAGGGATTAGAATCCAGGTTTCTTGAATCTCAGTCCAGTTCTCCATCCCCTGGGTAGCACAGCCTCCAGAGACTTGTGTTTTAGTCACCACTGACCCAGTGTGTGATCTTGGACAAGGGACTTAACCTTTCTATGGCTGAGATTCCCCATCTCTCCAATGGAAATGTTGATACTTGCCCACCTCTGTGAAAACCCTGAGATTTATGGATGGTCATTGTCATGCATTACTATTTTATGAATAACCTGGAAGCTTTCCAAAGCTCTAATAACATTCTCTAAATGTCAGCGCTTGCCAGCACCGTTCAGAAATCAATTTCCAGCTGCTATAGGCTACATGGTAGGACACAGCATTTGCTGCTAATATGAAAATATTGTTGGCACTTTTTTTGTCCCCTTCCCCTTTGTGGACTGAGCTGATAATGCAATTGTTAGATTGTGCAGAAAGCACAGTGTATAGAGTGGAGTGTCTTGTAGTGTCCCTCTTCCAAGATCATCAGTGCAAAGAGAACCTGGGAACTTCAGCATCACTAGCATTCTCCTTTGTTGTTTGAGCTAAAGGACAGCTTAATTTATTAACTGGTACCAATAGTAGTTTCTTATCCTGCATGTAGATCAGCCGCAACACCGGGAACACGACATGCTTAGTTAGACTGTTACTTTCTGATGGGCTCAAGTCCTGAATGTCGATTTGATACACGCAGGAGCTACATTTATGAGCTGGAAAGAAATAATTCATTAATTTCTCTTATTAATGGGACCCAGACAAAGAAAACTTCAGGGATGGGGAAAGGTGGGTAGGGGGGCGAGTTAAGCAGAGTTGCTATATTCTTAGTGATCACTTCTAGGATTAACACCGTTATGAAACTATTGCTCAGTAATTTCTAGGATTAGAGGATCCTTTCTATGTTGAATAAATCCAGGGAATTAAAATGTCCGAGCAATCTGTGTGAGAAACTGTTTTGTTTCACCCCTCCCCTGTTTTGTTTCACCCCTCCACTAACATCTAGTCTGATCCAGGTTCAGACTGAATCGTATCCAGGTTTTGTATATGGTTTGGATTGTGGGACTGTACTCAGGGGAGTCAGTAAATTCTGACATTTACCATGTGATGGGATATAAACTTTTTGTAACCTTGAGAGGGGCAGGAAAAAATCTCACCAACCCTCCTGAATGTAACATCTTTAGTGTAAGCAGAGTCTACCCTAGTCTTGCACTGGATCCTGTCACAGCTTGGTACCGTGTTTGGACTTTTGCTGGAGCACAACACATTATATACCATTTTGAATCCAGCTGTTGCCTGTGTAATCAAGGAAATCAGAAACCCCCTTTGAGCCTTAGATTCAGCTGTTTTACTGACCCAAATACGTAACAGTATGTAGCAATTAACCATTAATTGGTAGGCATTAAAGTTAATGTGCTAACATTAATTGGTATTAATGAACGGTATTAACATACAACAGCAATAATTATTAATAGTTTACACATTCTATACACTATTGCCAACCCCAACTGTTCAAAAATAATGAGGTTTTTTTAAATACAATTTATTTTGGGTACATTTTATTTATGTCCTTTTTTGAGCCTTTAGGGTACATTTGCTTTGTGTTTTCAAGCTTTTCTCTGCAACCAGGAGGCTGGAACCTTACTTTTTTTAGGGAAAGCTGACATTCACATATCCCATGATTCCAGGAGCTGGAGCTTTAAGAAAAAGACAAGTATTGCAAGACTTGCAATGAAATCTCAAGAGCTGGCAGCACAGCTTTCATCCCAGAAATTTCCAAAGCAATAACCCTTCCAGATTCAGCACCTGACAAGTCTTCCAACACTGCTATGAGATAGAGAAGGATGCTTAGTCCTCTGGTACAGGAAGTTTACAGAGTGAAAGGATGTACCCAAGCTCCTCAGGAAGTCTGTGGCAGAGCTGTGAACATAACACAGACCTCCTCATTTGCTTCAAGACAAGCCTTCCCTGACCTCAGATGGCACCTCAAAGTAGAAACAACCCAGTGCATCTCTTGTGGACTCTCTTGACTAGGACATGCACGTAGAGTAGAGCCGTGAGAATTCTGCTGCTGGATATTACTCTTCCTAGGCATAAACTGGAACAATAACTCGGGCAGGGATCTGAGCATGATTCACTAAACAGTGCTATTTCTATCTTGGTTACACAGTTAAACCATGCCTGTGGACCGCAGTCATCTCTGGCATAAGCCGACCCCTTTCCGCTGCCTTCACTGGAGTTGTGGGGGCTTATACCGGGCTGGTTCTGGATCTCTGTCTCAGTAAAACAACAGCCTGCAGAACCAAAATGGCAAAAAGCTATTCATTTTCTTGTCAGCCTTTCTATTGTTTATAAAAGCCCATCGCAGCCATGCGATATCAGTGACATTTAGAAGTGTTAAATCAATGCACACATTGAAGTATTGTTTTGTGCAGTGCAAACTAGCAAAAGTCCCAAGGAGAGAAACACAACGAATGGATGGAGGGAAAGTGAGTGCGTCGTCTGTCCAACAGGTCCCCCAAGCATACTGAAAGTAAAATGATTCTCTGTCAGTGACAATTGTTAAATCAAGATGGGACGTTTTTTTCTCAAAGATCTGCTCTAGGAATTATTTTGGGGAAGTTCTGTGGCCTTTATTATACAGGAGGTCAGACTAGATGATCACTGAAATGACCTGTACTCCAGGTTACTTTGGCCCAAGGTTTCTGTATTGCTATACATCCGACAGGAAAATTATAGGGCATGATTAGAGCAGCTGGAAATTTTCTGACTGCATTTTTCCATTGGAAAATGCCATTTCATCAACATCAAAATGCTTTGTGGAAACGTATAGATTTTGATGAAATTTTGTTTAGATAATGTTGAAACAGAACAACCTTTTTGAAATGGAACGTTTCCGTTTTCTGTTTTGAAACAGCTTTTCGTTTCATGTTGTATAATTTTATATAATGATTTTAACAAGTCACAATTGGAACAAAACATTAAGATCTCATCAAAACAAATGTTTTGATTGGATTGAAAACAATTTTATTTCAGAATTGTGTTCTCAGGAAATTTCAGTTTTGTTTTGTTTTGTTCCAATTCAGAATAAAAAATTTTGAAATGTCAGAATTTCCCAAGGCACAGAAATTCCAAGTTTCAATCAGCTCTAGGACTGATATTGATCTCACTTACAGTATGCCACTTATTTCTGCCCAAGTCCATAGATTTCAATGGAGTTACTCCCGATGTACATTAGTGTCAGTGACAGCAGAATCTTTACCACAATGTGAAATATCTTAGGAAACAGAGACATTGCCACAATAGAGGGATAATCTGTCCCCCACAATAGGTCTGATCCTCGTCTACGATAGTCAGAGATTGGCTTCAACCCTGAAGCATGACGTTTAATATCCCTTCCAAAATGTTTGTTTGTAATAATTATAACAACTTGCAATATTCTTGCTATCCATGATATTATCCTTTAATGACCTAGCATTCAGAGCTACTGAGCCCAAATCTCTCCAGTTGAAGCCTCTGAAAATCACACCACAAGTGCTTAAGAGGTGATCTCTCAAATCTGAGGTCTGATAGTAGCCCGAGTTGCAAAATGCGTTAGTGAAGAAAAGTTAGGAGTGCTAACTAGTCCGGAGGCCTTGCCTTCAGCAGGACGGCAATCACACCGAAGCCTCTGGTCCTTGCTGTAAGTATCTGAAGCACCTTTTCATGCACCTGGCCTGTTTGATCAATATTTTCACTACCCTATGTTTGTGTCCCAAATCTGCAGTGTTTGTGACGTTTTATGGCTCTCTTTTTCCTCTCCACATCCATCCAGTTTAACAGATAATCTAGTTAGTCTCATGGGCAAACTTACTATAAAATTTAGGTCACATTGATGCAAATTAAATAAATAAATCAGCTTTGAAGAGCTATGAAAGTCTGGATGTCAGGAAATGACAGGCAGTGGCTTAAGTTGGGGGCTACTTTCCCCTCCTGCTGTTGTACCTTGCCTACATTGTCCCCAGTTCACTGTCAAGCCACTTTATTTGGTCATGTCTGATTGAGTGAAAGACAGATATCTTCTACTGATCTTTTCCCTTCCCCTTTGTTATTGACACCCACCAAATTAATCAGATTGCAAGAAATCTGCAGAAATGCCTCAGGATGATGTGGCCACATATTCATACATCCCTCGGCAAATTTAGGAGGAGTGTGAATCTGAAATCTCAGCTCTTGTCCTCGATGGTCTGTCTGTGTTAAATATGAATAAAAAGAAGAAATAGATTCACGTGGTCTGGAAACTCTCTTGCGTATAAGTTGTTGGTTGTAAGTTGTGCCTTTGTTTTTGGAGAGTCTCATTGCTCTGGGGGCAGCGGCAGTTTGTAAAAGCAGGGGGGTGGCTTCGAAAATACACTCGCAGCAAATCTGTAGCCATGGAGCCTCCTACCGTGGAGGCGTTTACGGAAATGATCATTTGTGCCGTCTAAAGCCAGTGGGGGGTGGGGGTGGTAAAGACAATGTGACCTACTTCTGTGAAGCCAAAGTCATATGTATGCAGCAGAGAGGAAAACACAGGAGCTTTGTAGGTTGGATGTTTCAGAGGCCAGTGGCCATTGGAGCTGATGATAATTGTACATAGGAAGACTGAATGCCAATTCCTAGGCTTCACAGCCCGAGCTCCAGCCTAAGCTGTAATGTCTACACAGCTATTTTTAGCACCTTAGCGCAAGCCCCGTGAACCTGAGTCGGTCATCTTGGGCTCTGAGACTCAGTGCCACGGACTGCTGCTCGCTGTGTAGACATAGCCATGGGAACTTGCAACAGAGCCAGGACCTGAACCCAAATCTGAGTCCCAAGGCAGTGCCTTAATTAAAAGCTCATCATTCCTGCCCTCGAGCCTTTCTGTAGTCATTGGACGTGGGGTTAGCTTTAGTCTCATTCCTTATCCATCTCTGATAAAAGCAAAAGGCCATGAACAATGGGGCAGTACCAAGTGATCTTATTTTATTTGTATGAATGAGGCAAGAGACATTGCAAATGAACTCCAGACATCATGATGTTATTTGAAGCACATTTAATCTCAGGGTAACATGTCACAGCATTTTACCTCTCTCTTAGTTGAAAATGGCAAAGGTAGTAGCTTGCAGGCAGTGATGGCTTTGACAGGAACTTTCAAGGAAATGGTTATGTTGGGCAAACAGCGTGTTGGGAAATGCTTTCACTGTTATTTTTCTATCACAAGGATAATTTCATTGCAAGAAACCCAAATGTGCTGCTCTCCATGTAGCTGGGCTTTTACCTTCCTCACCGTTTCTCTGCAGAAAGCCCATGAAAAGTATTGGCCAGAGCTAGTGGTTAGTGCTAAGTTCCTTTTAACATACGATTTAACGGTTGTCCAGTCTGAGACCCAGAAGTGAATAAAATGTCCTAATGCTGTAGATACAGACTGCGTAGGATCAGCTATGTGGTAGCATCTCATGGCTGCACGCAACAGCCCCTTCGCAGCGTCTCCACCTTTGAGAAAATCTGTGGCCAAAGGGGGAAGAGTCAGCTGCACAAGACAGCATGTTCTCTACCTTAACGCAGCAGAATTCGCAGTGCTCTTTGAGTTAATTCTGCATTATATGAGGCATCACATGAGCATGGCTGATACTTGGAGACCAGTGAGAACATGGTAAGTGAGCCTGCCATCTTGCCAGTGTTGGGGAGAAGCATGGGAGATCGGCAGCAATTATGGAGTTAGGTGCATAATACCGCAATCTGCAGCAAGTGGATGGTTTCTGTAGCTTCGGCTGTGATTTGGGGGCCAAGCCCCCAGTTCTTTGGGCTCTGCCCTACTGTACCAAAGTGCAAATACAGTTTCCTCAGACAGCAAAGTCTGCAGATATTTCTTGGAAAGAAGAGAACCCAGGGGAAAAAAACCAATCACAATTACATCTAATTAGCAGCTGAGAGTCTTAATAGTCATAAAAGAATCAGGCCATTATATAAGTTATTGATTGTAGTGTTTACTAATTGATAGTAATTAAACATGAACTTCTTCATTTGCCAAGAAGTGAATTGACTTCTCTTCACTTGCAGGATAAATATTATTTTTATTAAGTAATTCAATAGTGCGGTTGTTTCCCAAAATGTATTTATTAATCTTAATTAATTTTAGATTAGAAGGAGTAAAGAGTCAAGTAATTGTTTTTTTATAAAAACAGTAATGGTAAAATAGATCTTTTCCCATCTATGTCCCTTAAAGATAAGGATTTCAAAGCATTTTAAAAATAATTAATTCCCTCCTTTTCCTGTGAAGTAGGTTAGTGTTTGTAACCTCATTTTCAAGGCAGTGCGGTGGTGAAGCAAGTGAGTCAGGAATAGAACACGGGAGTTCTGACTCTGTCTCTGCCCTGCTCTAAATACTAGCTCACACTTCTTCCTGGAAACAGGAGTTGAGCCCAGGAATCCTGACTCCCAGCCCTGTGTGCTACTGCAGTTCACTCTCCCCTTGCTCTCCAAGGAATTTTTGTGGCTGCATTTTCATAACATGTCCCGAGTCCTGCATGCCCCTTAACCTATCTGATGAGCAAATGTTTTATAGCACTTGCACCTTGGAACAGCAATTTGTAAATGTCCTCAGCTCATCTCCTTCGCTTTCTAAGTAGCAGGAGCAGCAGCGGATGAAATCTGAGGCAGAATTTGGTTGGTGCAATGAATCATATTTCATCCTGGCAGGTTATTAGGAATTGTTTCCCTGGAGGTTTATGTAGAATAGAAGCCAGAACCAGAAACCTCAGAAATGTAATAGCGGGTTCACGCTGTAGAATACCCCCTGATTTTATTTACCAAAAAATATAAAAAAATCCTCATTAAATGTTAGGTGCAAGTTTCTTGAGTTTCCCAAAGTCTGAGGGATAAAGTAGACGATGCTCATCTCACTGTGTGCAAATGAGAGCTGTGGGGTTCGGTGCACTCTGCTAGTGCTCGTTTGTGTGGAGAAATCAGGGGCTCCAGGATAATAGCTGCTTCCATGAGTGCAGAGGAGCCCAACCCAAGGTAGCCGGCTGATGAGGGGCGCCATGGGAGTGTGTGTGGGGGGCAGTGCTGATTCCAGCCTGTGCTTCCCATTTTCATTCAACCCTGTATAAGCCCCTAAAGGTAGGGTGACCAGATAGCAACTGTGAAAAAACAGGACAGGGGGTGGGGAGTAATAGGTGCCTATATAAGAAAATGTCCCAAAAAATGGGACTGTCCCTTTAAAAATGGGACATCTGGTTACCCGATCTAAAGGGAACCCTGGGCTGTGATTGGGTGATGGGTCCAGATGGTTCTCCCAAATCTGCAGGGCAAGTAGAAAGTCGTTACTGCAGCCACGGGGTGGTGTTGCCCATCATGCGGTGCACTTCCCCTCCCTGTCTGAGCAGGGTTCTTGGGCAGCTGGCGGGCTGGAGAGGTGGGCGCCAATTGGAGGTAAGGGATCTTCAGGCAAGGGCCTCTGTGGATACCCAGGAAGTAGGGTTGCCAGGTATCCATTTTTTTACCAGAATGCCTGGTCAAAAAGAGACCCTGGTGGCTCTGGTCAACACCGCTGACTGGATCATTGTTAGTGCGGAGCTGGCAGGCTCCCTACCTAGCCCTGCGTGGCTCCCGGAAGTGGTGACATGTCCCTCCTGCTCTAGGCATAGGGTTGGCCACGGGGACTCTGTGCATTGCCCCCACCCCGAGCACCGGCTCCACAGTTCCCATTGGGAGGGAACTACAGCCAATGGGAGCTGCAGGGATGGTGCCCCCGAGCGAGGGCAGTGTGCAGAGCTCCCATGGCCGTCCCTGTGCCTATGGGCCAGAGGGACATGTCAGCTGCTTCCCGGGAGTCACCTGAGGTAAGAGCTACCTGGAGCCCCCACCTCTCACCCTCTCCTGCACCCAAACTCCCTCCTGGAGTCTGCAACCCCTCCTGCATCTCACCCCCTGCCACAGCCTGGAGTCCCCTCCCGCACCCTGAACCCCTCATTTCTGGTCCCACCCTGGAGCCTGCACCCCCAACCCAGAGCCCGTACCACCTCTCATACCCCAACCCCCCCCCTCAGCCCAGAGCCCCTATTCCACACTCTGAACCCCTCAGTCCCACCCCCCAGCCCAGAGCCCCCTTCTGCCCCAAAAACCCTTATCCCTGGCCCCACCCCAGAGCCTGGACCCCCAGCCGGAGTCGTGACTCCCTCCTGCATCCCACCCCCCTGCCCCAGCAAGCGAGAGGGAGGAGGGATGGAGTGAGCGAGGGTGGCACTTCAGAGAAGGGGCAGGTAGGGGTGGGACCTTGGAGAAGGGGCAGGGCAGGGCAAGGGTGTTTGGTTTTCTTCCATTAGGAAGTTGGCAGCCCTACCAGAAAGGTGGAGGTGAGGGGTTGAAAGCCTGGCTTCTCCCATGAAGGGCAAACCATGGCCCCAAATACCAGAGCAAAGAGGAGACTGAGAGTCAAGCCATGTCCACGCAGGACATGACACGGACCTTCATCCCTCTGGGCCTCATCCACTCAGCTGCCTAGCGGCTATGATGTGACTTACCCACCTCACAAGCAGCTTGTGAAGCCAAACTGATTAGAACCTGAGACACTCACGAAATTCATCAGAGGGATGTGGGTGATCCATAGATGCAACATACTCTTATAATATGTCACCTCCCACCGGGCAGTCTGCAGTCCGTTCCAGACTGTCTCATGGGACCACAGCACGGGTCAGTTAAGCAGCTGTTTGGATGTGCGGGGTATCTCTGAGCATCAAGAGTTCGGGTTTGGCAATGGGTGGGAAATCTCTGATCCTTGGGGGTGGAATCCCCTAGTTTCTGTATTTGTGTTCCAAGCTCTGACCTTCCGCTAGCAAAGCTTTCTGGTAGAGGGGAACCATTGGCCACTTTCATGAGCTAATAACCAACGGTTATGCTGTGGCTATAATAGCTCCAGTGACATTGATTCTTTCTCCTTTTGACTTGCCCCGGCCCCTAAATCTTCAGTTCTTATCCCTGCTTCACCCTCTGCCATCTGTCGCTGTAAATAACCTCACAGCTCATGTATCGGGCTCAGTCTTCCTGCCAGACTGCTGTCAGAAATCGCCACTCCCACATGGGCAAGTGGGCCCAGTGCGTGACGGTGCCTAAGGTGCACACAGCCATGGGACTCAATTGCAAAATCAAGAGTCTGCTCTTGAATACTGGCCCCTGCTGTGGTTAAGTGCCTGACTAGACAACCAGGACAATTTGCAGATGGGCCAGTAGAGGGTGCTGCGTGTTAAAAGCAGCCTCTGTCCCCTTCCTTTTTTTCTTGTCCAGGGTACATGTGATGGATAGGCAAATTTCTCTTCTACTACCCCCAGCTAAGTGGTTAAAATTCTGCCCCAGCATATGAGCACTGATGCTCGGGGAGCGCTGGCTTCCAAGGAGAAGAAAAGCCCTGTGCCTTATTTTATTCCAAACAATGTTTCTGTATTTAAACATCATTAATTCATTTGAAAAATCAATAATTGCACTGAAAATCCCCTCCCTGTCTTTGTTTGCTGTGTAACTAGCAGAACAGCAGGATGCTGCTGTCCGTGATCATCTTTTGTCTCAATGCACATACTCAGCTTCCAGATGAGAGGGGGTCATCGCTGGCAGCGCCAGCAGCATCTAGCTCCTTTGCAGACCTCTGGGCAGGACGAGTGGATGAGGAGGAGGATGGAGTGACTTGTCAGACTGTGAAGTTGTTAAGCTTGTAACCAGTTAGCTGGGCCGCCTTGTGTTTAGGAATGTCTGGGATTTATACATTTCCGCCTCTTGGTTCAGGATAGATTCCTTGGGAGGTTTCTGGGCAGGACTTCTTGAAGGAGAAAAATGTTTCCTTCCCTTTGGCTAGCTCTGTACTGGGTGGGATACTAATGCATGCCCCTTATAGGATTGGATTCTACCCTCCGATGTGCACATGCATTTCCAATCAAAGGGACCTGTACTTGCTTATGTGAAGGCAGAATTTGGCTCATGTAACACCTTCTATCAGAGGATCCCACAGTGCTTTGCTTGTACCCAGAGCAATACGTTTAGTCTCACATTGGGAGGTACCTCAATATCATTATCAGAGGATGCACATAGAGTTTTAAGTGACTTATTCAAGTTATAATGGGCAATCAGTGGCAGAGCTGGGAATAGAACCCAGGAGTCCTGACTCTCAGTCCCTTCTTCCAGCCACTACCTCATACTGCCTCTGATATGCTTAAGGGCTTCCTCCTGAATGGAATGATCAGCAAGAGGTGGCGCTCTGCAGTTTTAAACCACCTTCATCCTTCTGCTATGACCTCTTTCCTATCCCCATCCTAAACAAATGTTTTTAGAAATGGCCTGATCCAAAGCCTACTGAAGCCAATGGAAAGACTCCCATTGACTGCAATGGGTGGCCTGAAATGCATAGATGGGCTACTCCCCTTCCACCTCAGAGTTGAATCGGACCCAGTGTAGAGCCATTGTCAAGGGAGGGCACATAAAGAAGACAGGGTGGCCGTGTGTCAAGAAGGCGGAAATGGCTAGAGGGCAATTCCGACAGCACAGGAAGGAGAGAGAGTAGGAGTCGTCTTACACCATCATTCATGAACGGTCAATGAGATGCTGCGGTTCCTTGCGAAGTGACTAGATGGCGTGTGACCACGAACTGCAGGGGTAACTAACCCGGGAGAGCGTTGCAGAGAGAGTGACCTGCAGTGACTGCACTGGAATTAGGACATGCTAATGTTACTCTGCTGCCATCTGCCTTCATTCTGGGAATTCACTTGATCAGACAGGAGGGGGATGGGGGGAGAAAGGCGAGAGAAACAAAGGACTATATGAGAGTGAAGAAGAGTCTCTGGAAGACATGGTGAGTTTGAGTGGTTTGTACATGCCACAGAACCCTATGATAATAAACCAATGGTGTATCATATGCTCAGTTCATGTGCAGCTTACCACTTCTGACACTCAGACCTCAGTCCTTCCCAGATCAGCATCTCCAGTATTTGTCCCCTGCCTAGCAAGGTCACATCCTTTCTTGCTGTTTATCCACATTCTTTTTAGGTGGGTTTTATGTCCCCAACATGTTTCTCTTTGTTCTTCCCATGCAACAGCAGAACCGATGGACACTGCAGCAAAAGCACAGGAAATTCCTGATTTAAAAGCAAAAAAGTCACAGAGGTTTTACATGGGATATCGTGTCCTACTATGCTATATCACAGGGCACGCCGCTCTGTCAGGCTCAACTCCGCAAATGTGTAAATGTATTGGCAGCTTGTGAAATTACTCTCGGGGTGGTAAATACATTAGCCCCTGGGGGATGCTGCAAGTTGCTGGACTGAGTGCATTGCTCCTGAGGTAGTTTCACAGCTTTTCCTAAACATTTGGCAATGAAATCCTTTTCTGGAACCTCCCCATTCGTCACATGTTTTGTTGCTGCCCTGTGTTTTGCTTATGTATTTTGTGCTATTTTTTTTAGCTGCCCTCTGCTTTTTCCCCTCTGAAGTACACTCGTAACTATGGGAACAAAAGCACCGTTGGTATGGGGGGACTTTGCGACACCCACATGCGCCAAACCAAGTCAGTTTATAAAAGGGTTTTGAAGTGATGCCATGAATTATGAGGTCTGGGATGGGATTCAGCAGCTTTCTGTGGGAGCTAGGTGTCTAACTCCCTTGAGCTATCTTAAAAAATCCCACTAAAGAGTAGATCTGATGTTCTCCACTTTCTGTCCTAACCTGTAGTGGTGTTGCTGTGCTCTATCAAACAGCTGCCATGTTTTGCTCCAGAGGTGGCAGCATGGAAATGGTTTCTGCCTCTTTGTGCCGGGAGAGTTGTGCAAACTAGGGCTCTGAGCATGGTACTGAACGGCAGAAACTCCTGATGGACTGCGGGTCATGCCAGCTTGCAGTGCACTTTGGGGGGCTTTGGTGGGAAAGTGCCAAAGGCATGTAAGAGAATAGATAGTCCAGTGCTTATGTAATCCAGTGGTGTGTCACATGTCCCTGATCCACAGGGAATATGAGTCTGTTATGGTGCCACCTGGCAAGCATTGCTTATGCTTTTAGCCCTGGAGGGATCCTAGTTCGACCTCTGGTGTGGAGCTGTCAAATACATGGCTCTAGAGATAAAAGCTTGAGCTGCTAGAGCTAACGAGCCCAGCTCGCTAGCTGAGAGCCGTAGCAGACTCTCATCCTGTATGCATTAGGCATGGAAGGTGACCTGTAACACACACTCACCAGTAACGGTGAATATCAGAATGGGTGTTAAGACCACTGAGATGTAGAGAATCGCTGTGGTTCCAAATAAAGGAGAAGCTGTGCACCAGGTATGGAGCCATGTGTTTCAGCATTCGAATACAGAGTATACAAGTGTCCGGCAAGCACAAGGTCCGTAGATTCTTCTTCCCTGTCTCTGGTGTTTGTTCTGACGGCAGCTGCCTTTGGCGCGAGCTCCCCACTCCTCTCCCCTTGTGCTGCGGTGTCCAGTCACTCGCCGAGAAGATGAAGTGTCCTGCTTGGCTGGTTTGAAAGATCGAAAGGATGATGGAAATTGAAATACCTGCATCTGTCTCTGCCAGGCCTGGGCTGTGTCCCCGCTGTTGCCTGACATCTCTCCCTGCGTGGTGGGGCTGTCAGGGCGGCGAGCATGCAAAGGGGAGAGCGGAGGAGGCGGTGTGTCACAGGGCCTGTCATCTGGGCAGAGGGAGGGGGGATGAAGACAGATAGCGTGTCCAGAGCAGTGTGGGTGTGTGGGGTGATCCATGTGCCCGGAGAGCAGGAGTGGCGCTCTGTTCTGCAGCACGGGGAGGCGTGTTATATCACTGAGTCACAGCGTGCATCGCAGCTATCCCAGCCCTCCACCGTAGGCATGACGGGGTCCGGGAGAAACACCTGCTTCTCCAGTCCCAACTCAGGATTCAGGGTGAGTGGAGATTTTTGGAGGTGACATCTCAAAGACAGCAGAAGCAACGTTGGGAGGAAATAAGACCTCCCCGTGCTCACTCAGCCAACACCAGGCTGAGCTGTTGGTCTGTTCTGTTCCATCGTTGCTGGGCAGGCTGAGCAATCCAGCATCTCAGAGCAATGCGCCGGAATCCCAGCCATGCCAGGGGGAGGCAGAGATGGAGACAGGGAAAGCAGCGCCAAGAGACCAGGATCTCATCTGGATGTCTCTGGGGCACTGCGGTGGTAGGAAGATGTGTTCACACCAGCAAGGGACAAGGCCTCCAAAGCCCTCAAGATTCAGCTGTTTCTCTAGACAAGTCTGCACAGCAGCAGGTGTGGAAATCTCGTGAGATGAAGCTTTCTAGCTAGATTTCTAGGGCTCCCTGGATTAATCAGAAACAGGAACACTGATGGGAACTAGTGACAGATTAAAGCTCTCTGCAGCCCAAGCTCAAGGCTAAAACCCTTGCCCCCGGGGTAGGTGCTTGCTGCACAAGAATGCGGGAAGTAAAACCACTTGGCAACATCCTCTCCAGGAATCCCAAGGTTTACTAGGGCCAAGCTCAGTAAACGAGCACTGCTTCAAGCACACACAGAATTATGCTGGATGTGGTGTCCGGGGAACTGAAGAACATCATAGCATCATAATAAGACACGGAGCCAAGTCCCATCATCACTAGCAGAATGATGAAAATCAGTTCTGTATCCCATCTATCTGCCCCTGTCCCCCATCCAGCCCAGATCAATCTGTATTTCTGCCCAGGACAGCGTCTGTCCCAAAGTTTGCCCTTGTCTAGTGCCTCCTACTGGAGGATCTCAGAATTTCAGTATACTTCTGCTGGCAGATAAACTATTTCAGCTACTACTGTGTGCAGAGACATTGTACTGTGTCCTGTATGTGTTATCAAAGCAGACTTAATGGGCGTGGAAGCTAGAGAGGATGCATCCACAGAACAGGCCTTGACATGATGGAACGGTACAATTCAACACATGGCTGTTGTAGCTGCTGTGCAAGATCTCGTGGAAACATGATCTCCAGTGTGGATCATTCCCACTAAACTGACAGCGGTGCACTCAAAAGACTCACTCTGGGAAAAAGGGGTCTTTTCACCAGGAAGCCATAGGGAAAGGTTCAGAATGACGTGAACAAGGGCAATTCGAGGAAAGGTCTATTCCATTCTATTCTATTCTATATATGTTTTTATACCACTCTTATCACCTTAGTATCTGAGTACCTTCCAGCAGTGTGTTAAGCAACATGACTAACACCTGTCACATGCTGTTTGTTCAATCACTGGAGTGGAGCCATCCACAGTGTTTCAGCATCCCTAGCCTACTTCTTGCAAGAGGACAAATGATTCTTGTCTCTTTGTATCCCGCTGCTGATAAGATGACTGTTATTTAGTGAGCAGTCAAAGCGGTAACCAAGCCCCCTGTAAGTAACAACTGAAGTTGCTGAAATCATTTATCATCATTTTTTAATTGAATATATTTAATGTCATCCTGCAAGGAAAAATAAATAAATGGTAATAGCTACAAAGCCGTGAAGTCTCAATACAGAGCCAGGCAAACCAGCTGAAGTTAGCCCTTGTTTAGAAAAGGCTGCAGAGGGGGAAAGCTGTCTCCTGCAGGCAGGTGACCAAAGGTAAATTGACATCAGGAGAGAGCATGTCACATTGTGTGATGCCGACAGCACCTTCTCTGCTCTGTGGGACGGAGTCCACATCTGCATGTCAGCGCTCGCTACATTTGTCAGGTCATTTTGTGTAAAGATATTGCTTCCAGCTCTAACGGACAGAGATTATTTCCTCCCAAAGCAAATAAAATACAAACGTTCTGTGCTGTATTGCAGTAGCCATGCAGTGGATTTATTAGCCTGGAATCTTTAAAGGCGGTATTGTGACTGGGAATTGGAGGGAGCACCCCGGATCTCTGTACTGCGCAGGAGAACTCCCCACATGAAGGTCTGGGCGTGGGGGAGAGGGAAGAGCACCCATTTCTCCCCACATGAGCCTTGCTAAACTGTCAGATAATCCGTTCTTTGTTAAGGGCTGTAGCATCCTACTGCCCCTCTGGAGCAAAGGGGAAGTAATTGGCTCTCTCAGCATTATATAATTCCTTTCCAGGTTCCCTCTTGGAGCGGCACAGCCAGGTGCTGCACAGTACTTGGGGCTTGGAGCAAAGGCAATTCTGCTCATTCCAGGAGCAAAAGAGGCTTTTAAGCCTTCTCACAAACTAATCTCCCCAGTGGGCTCATCGACAGTCCATGTCCCATCCCAGCCCTGTTCCACCATGCCACTATTCCAAGGTGGCTGCCTAGGGCTGTACTGCACCTCTGCTGGGGTAATTCCCCAGAGCCCATTGTGTTTCCTTTATGGGACAGTCCCCATATGCTGCCAGAGTGACATGTGGAGGCTGGACCGGGGGCCAGAATTTGGCCCTCAATATAGCCCTAAAGGAGCAGTTATTTATATAGGACCAAATCCTGCCAACCTTACACTGCGATATTTTTCTCCACAAAGAGTTCCTAAGTAGAGCTCCTATTTGTTGTGAGAGCAGCAGGATTTGGCCCTTATTTTTGCAGCCTATATTTTTTCCTGTGCAGGTTATTTATCCTGCACTGGGGACATCCCACTAAAGAAAGCTGGAACACTGAACATTAAAATCCCCACAAGCCCAACAGGTTATCTTTCCAGATTACATGCTTTATTTTCACATCCATTTTGTAAACCACTCAGTCATCAAGCAGTCAGTGATGATTAATTGATGGCATTTTACCCTCAAAGACAAGATATAGCTTAAATACTCAGGAAGAACATTGACAGCATCAGAATTTTAAGCAAATTAATATAAAATGTAGCATGCCATTTCTAAATGAGATGCCTTAATCACAGGGACTGTCATAAAAGACATAATCTCTCTCTTTATTTCAGTTCACTGGCTCTGGACTGGCAGTATTTGAGAAATTATTTAATCTTAATTCTGCAGATGTTTGTTTGTTTTTGTATTCTGTGCAGACACGAGGGTAAAATGTCACATCATATAATGGAGTGGCGCTTGGCATGACATCAGTTTGGCATCATCACACACTAGAAAACTTTCTTTCTTTCTTTCTTTCTTTCTTTCTTTCTTTCTTTCTTTCTTTCTTTCTTTCTTTCTTTCTTTCTTTCCACCAGAAGTGAGTCAGGTGCCTGCTTTTTAAATCTATCCTTTGTAGGACTCCAGCATGTCCCACTGTATTTGAGGCATTCTCTCACCAGATCCATCTATGACCCATTAGGGCCTTGAGGATGTTGAGTTTACAGACCGGTATTCGATAGCCATTATTTTTAGCCACAAATATATTTAATGGTCTAAAATCATCCAGCTCTTTCAAATGATGAAGTTTGTCTTATGGGAGTAGGCAAAGCTTTCTCCTAATTGAATCCTATGCAGTGTCTAAGACAAGAGACAAGGCTCCCGACTGCTATAGGCACCTGACTTTCCAAGTTGTTCCTTGAAAGGTTGTCAGCCGTTATCGCTATGTAAAAATAATTATAGGTCCCATAAAAGGCTGAAAGAAAAGAAAGGAGGGAAGAAGGAAAGGAAGAGAATCATACAGATAATGAAAACCTCAGATTTTTTAAGAGCTGCATAAAAGAAACTAGACTCTTAAAACAATAACCCAGAGATTGCATTAACCTATGCTCCTCTTTTTATGAACAAGACCTCAGGGCTTGCAACCTGGCTTGTAGAGCAGATCTGAGCTGATGGGAAAGCCCGTCTTAATCCTCTGTTGTTTGTTCTTTGCTTCTTAGTCTTTCAAGAAAGTGTCCACAAACCTCCCTCGGGGGACGCACTCATCTAAACATATCTCCCGTCATGTAATCTCTTCCTTCCCCGATCTGTCGAGGTGGGAGGAAAAGCTTTTGTCTCACAAGTGCTGGCCTATAATTTTCTTATCAAGTGCCTGTGTAACCAAACGGTCTGAAGTGGGTCTGAGATCTGTAGGCTCAGAAACTGGATCACATTGTAAGGGGGGAGGGAATACATCCCCATAAAAGATAATGGGGGCGCACAAGCTAATGACCTGCCGGATGTGCATAAGAGACTGCTGCTTATTAAAATAGCAAGAGTTATGGTGACATGATCAGCAAAACTGACGGGGCAGTGCAGAGAGCGTCACTTGAAAGATCTGCACTTTTAATCAAGATGGAGAACAATCTTTCCACCTCCACGTGTTGTATCCCCATAGCATTATCTTGCCATCTGCAGAGGCCTAGATTTAGTTCCAGGGGTTCCAAGGCTTAATTAGAGGACATTGGTAGGATACTTTGAGATCCTCAGCTGGGAGAAGCTAGACAGTTTCAAAGAATGACTGTTACAAACTGGTTTTCAGGAAATGCTTTGGGCCTGATTCTCCATTGTTAGCCACCTTGTGTTGTCATGTATACGTGTGCAAAACACTACCCTATCACAGTGGCTGCATCTAACCTCACTTTGCACAGGTATAAATGACGATAGCAGGTTTGAGGCAAGTGGGGAAGATCAATCCCTTTGGATTCGTTCGAAAAAGACATGTAGTGAGATGGAGAAAGTCCACGTGATGAATTCTGAATGTGTCAGAGTTTACTGGAAGCTTAAACATTATTTGCTTGACAGCCGTTTGCATGACAGCCATTAAGTGCTTAAGAAGGCAGCAATTTTAATTATTTCTCTGCTTCATAATATCTTATTAAAATTTCTGCAAGGTATTATTAGGAGCCTCATCTGAACAGTTGCTTTGTTATGGTGTAGATCATTTGTTTGTGTCAGGCTGTGTCTCCTCTGATTGCTTTCTCAATCTTTTTTTGCTTAGCTTGCTCCCAAGGACATCGTTTGAGACTGTACATCTAGAATTTAATTTCTGATGCATCAGTAGGGCTCCAGTGAAAAACTGAAGGAGGTCTTTTAATGACTCAGTTGCACTCACTCTAGTGCTGCAGGGCAGAGCAATATAGGAAGGCCAGGGTGAATAGTTTGAGGTGGAAGGAGGAAACCATGCTTATCAGAGGACTTGACGCCCTCTAAGCAACCAGAGCAGAACTGCACTCCGGCATCCTGCTCTGAAATCTAGAGATCTTTCCAAGCTGTTAGAGATTGGTTTGCAGCAAGGGGTCTTGTGCAGTATTGCCAGAAACACTGCAAGACCTGCTTTGCCTATGATGTTTTGGCATAGCTGGATCCAGCTGGCTGGAATGTATAATTCCGCAACCATGAAAAATAAACTGAAACATACGTTAATCAAACTCTTCTGAGCCTCCAGGAAGGGTTTGGGTTTGGCTTGGTTTTTGAGTGAGGATCCAGGTTGTTTTTTGCCCATTCCTGGTAAAAAAAAAAAAAAAAAAAATCGGGCCAGATTCTGCTAACCTTATGCTTAATAGCCCCTTAGTCCTGAGGTGGGTGACCATGCTACTTACTGTCTGCCAGTGTGGCAGAATTAGGTTTTTACTAAACTGACCAGCTCTGACGTGAGAAAAAAACAGAGGGAGAAGATGAATGTGCAGTGGCCACAGAATACCATTTGCAGAGTGCCCTTTGGCATTGCTGGAGATGTTGGAAGCTGGAGTCTCTCCCTCTCTGATCTTTACTGGGTTAGGGTCTCTAACAAATTCCTACCCTCTTTTCAGGGTGGGAGGAGTTCACTTCAGGGAAACGCTCCTTTCCCTCCCTCCCTCCATTCCTGGCCTTTCATTCCGTGCCATATCTCAAAGGCTCTTCAGATCAAAGCAGTCATTTGCACAGTCATTCCAGTGATTACATTCAGTGACTGTGGGCACTGCGCACTTCACAGGATCGGGCCCTTAGGACCCAATCCGACATCATTGACATCAATGGAGGGGGCGGGGTTGCCATTTGGTGTCAGTAGAAAGCAGGATCAGGCACTCAGTGGGTTACAGACCAGTGTGGCTCTATTCTAATTACATGCACTAGTCAGTCGATACAGCCAGGGGTAGATTGTGCCTACCTCGCATGGGTGTGAAAGGAGAGAAGGGTGCCAGGACCCTTCACTCTCTGTGCTCACCTGCCCAAGATCCAAGCCCTTGTGCTCATGGCATAAAAGGATGGGGGAGTCTGGCATGGATACCACAAAGAGGACAGGAAGGAGAATGCAAGTGTGGTAAGGCTATGCCTCAAGCCACGCCTTCTCCCTGGCCAGTGGGACTGGGCAGATGCAGAGGGTATCGGGGTGGCTCAGGCTTGTGTTCTGCTAAGCACAGCGCTTTGTGAGGTAGAGATCCTCCAAGAGCAGCTGCCAGCCCCTTTCCACCCGCTGCCCCAGGCTGTTTCTTTGGGCTGGATTCCAAGCCAGTGGATAGACTCCCATTGATATCAAGGGAGACTGGAGTAGGCCAGGGGTTCTCAAACTTCATTGCACCTTGACCTCCTTCTGACAACAAAAATTACTACACGACCCCAGGAGGGGGGACCGAAGCCTGGGCCTGCCTGAGCCCTGCTGCCCAAGGGGTTCAGCCCTGGTGGTGGGGGCCTGTAGCCTGAGCCCCTCTACCCAGGGCTGAAGCCTGAGCCCCAGGCAGCGGGCCTCGGGCTTTGGTTTTGGCCCCAGGTGGTGGGGCTTGGGCTTCAGCATGTCTTAACGCCAGCCCTGGCAACCCCATTAAAATGGGGTTGTGACCCACAGCTTGAGAACTGCTGGAGTAGGCTCTTTCTGCATAAATCTCCCATGCTTAAAGCCATCATCTTGCCGTCCATGGAGGGCATCTTCAGTTGAAGAATGATCATAATAGGGCAGCCTGTTTTCTCTTTGCCTGCAAAACATTGCCCTGCATCAAAATGTTTGTGAGACATTTGCTGTGTGACCCTTTTACAGCCACATGGTGGAAAACACAGAGAGGCCTGGTCTACACTAACCCCCCAATTTGAACTAAGGTATGCAACTTCAGCTACGTGAATAACGTAGCTGAAGTCGACGTACCTTAGTTCGAACTTACCGCGGTCCAGACGTGGCAGGCAGGCTCCCCCGTCGACTCCATGTACTCCTCGCGCCGAGCAGGATTACCGGAGTCGACAGGGAGCACTTCTGGTTTCGATTTATCGCGTCCAGACAAGACGCGATAAATCGAACCCAGAAGTTCGATTGCCTGCCGCCGAACCAGCGCGTAAGTATAGACAAGCCCAGAGATAAACCCTTTTCCTGGCAGTGTTTTGAGTATTTATATATAGATCTCTAATAACCCATATTGATTCTGAATATATAATGTCCTCATAGGTTAGATGTTACCATTTAAAAACAAACTGTCCCCCCCGAAAAGCAGCAAACTTTGATGAGTTTGAAATTAGATGCTAACCTGAGAGTGAATTAGCCTGAGAGATGTGGAGCTGGTGTCTTTTCATTTTCTCTGTCTCTGAGCAAACTTGCACAGAATAATAATCTACTGAGGGCAAGATTGTTCCTGTAGGCGCCCCAGAGGTGCTGCACCTCCCCTGCCAAGGGGAGCAGTCATTCATTGGTGGCCTACAGCCCTCTGCCCATGTGTTGGTTCAGCTTACTCCAGCTGTTTTCCCACCCCTTCCTGTCCACTCCCTGCCCACCTACTCTGGGAAAGAAGCAAGTAGGCAAATAGCCCTGCTTATTTTTACAGGCTGGCGCCAAGGGCCAGGCCTGTAGAGAGAAATTTGAGGCCCCTTCCATTTCACTTTATTTACACAGATCTATTACAGATATTTTGGAGGCCCCGCTGAGCTCTGGGCCCCAGTACAACTCTCCCCCCATCTCCCTCTCTCATCAGCCCTGACAAGGTCTAGGTACCCTTTTTAAGGGCCCTGCAGCGGTGGACGATCTGAGTCACAGCCTAGCCTTTAGAGAGCACCTTTCATCCCAAGGCATTTTACAGACTGTATCCAGAGAGGGCACACGTCAGCCACTGCCAGAATGCAGCGGCTTAATGGGTGGAGGGCAGCAGGTTTGACCGCAACAGCTGTGCAACACTCTGCACATCTGTAAGGGTGTGGGTAGATTTAGCCAAGGTCATTCGGCTACAAGCTGACTCTCCCCAGAAGTGCTCTAGGAGCTTTAATACCCAGAAAGAACCTTGGGTGTTTATTATGGATTGTTCCCCTCCAGACAACATAACAAATAGACTATAGTCTTACACAATACAGAGACAAAGGAAAACACAACGAGATAGGAAAAACTGCTTTGTAAGTTTATCCATATCTAGCCAAATAAAGAAACTCAGCCATGGGGCTGCCAGCAAGATAAAGTAGTATGTTGACATAGAGGTATTTTTGTACCACATCCAAAATCAGATCAAAACTCCATCAGATTTGTGCTCCAAGAAATTAGGATCTTCATTCGTATTTGTTAAGATCAGACTCATTAATAACTTCATTAAATTGCCCATCGTTTGATGTTGGCTTTCTTGAAAGCTTTGAAAATAGAATAAAAGAGTAATCATTTTAAGTCTCATCGAAGTCTGGAAGCTGCGAAGGATGAAATATCTCTGCCTGACTGCTTGTTTTATCGACATCTTGCTTCAAGAATCCAAGTCTCATTCTGGGAGGTTGAGTTTCCTTCATGAGTCCTGGGAACATTCAAGTGCCGTGTGCCACATAATTGACTTGTGTTCGCTGTTTGCAGTGTTGGTCCCAGGATATTGGAGAGACAAGGTGGGTGTAATAAAAGATAATACCCCCTCCTCCCCCCCCACACACACCTTGTCTCTCGTGTTAGCTAACTTGAGTTAGTTCTGTGGGACATAGACATCTGAAAGATCCCACTCCACTAAGCTGCAAGGAACTCATCTTCTCTCCTTCAGCAAGACAGAGGGGTGACCTGGGCTTCCAGACAGCATAAGGCTGTCATACTTCATGTTTAAACAACAAAACCGTCCCCTTTTCTAGCCTTATCCTTGACGGGGATCAGCATCTACTAATAGCAACTCATTTACCAGCCCAGCAGGACAAGTGAAGGGTAGGGAAGATGTGTTCTGCTCTTCTGTTGCTGCGTGGAGAATTCAGGAGAGATGTTTCTTTTCATCCTTAAATCCCCAGTGAACCAATGGGAGAGCAAACTCCATAATCACTCATGTAACGATTACATCCCTTTAAAAACTTGGCAAGGCTTTCTGTGTAGGGATCTGCTCTGTTGGTCAGCATTTCTCCTGCTGTGGTTTTTTCCTTATGCAAGTCACCTACGTGCAAACAGGTGCAGCTTGAACATTTCACCTGCTGCTGCTGCTGCTTATTTCTCCACTTAAGTTATAATCCTCTATTTGTGAAACAAAGTTATTATTCATATGGAACCCTGAGTGTGCACCGCGTGTACAATGGGCGAGGCATGCCAGGCAGTTGGCAGACCCCTGCCCTGAGGAGCTCCCATTATAAAAGGCCCAGCAGCTACAATAGGAAACAAAACAAATACTGAACAGTGTGAGTGCATGATGTCCCAGAGGCCTCCTGCAATAAGTGCTCCTATGGTAATAGGTTGCTGTGGCGATATTTGCAATGTCTCAAAGGCATGGTGGCTTTGGGGGAACAGTAAGCAGCAGAGATTCTATTTTCATGCAGCTGTGCCTGACGTCCTTACACGGGCAATGATGTCAGCGAGAGTGTCGCACGAGTGAGGATGGAGCAGCACATCGGAATTGCCATATCGGATTAGACAGACCCATAGGCTGTCTAATCTCCTGTCTCAGCCAGTGGCGATAGCCAGACCCTACAGAGATGAGTCCCTGAGACAGATGAAATAGAATGAAAACCCAGCAGAGGGACCAGACTCTAACAATGGAGAGAAATACGCATGCATTTCTTGCCATTCCTCTAGTTTGACAAGACTGAATATAGTCATCACTCCCTAGCGTCTTCAACCCAAAGGACCCCACAGTCCTTCACAGACTTTCTTATGTCCACCATTGCAGTGCAGCCACCTCCGAAATGAAATGCAACAGCAGTATAACAACACTACACAGCCAGTCAGGGAAGGAATGGCCTGATCCTGCAAGGAAATGAGTGTCTCTTACCTGTGGGATGCTAAGAGCCCACGTGAATCATCCTCCTTCTCACTCACTGAAATCAATGGAAGCTGAGTTCTCAGCCCCTCTCAGGATTGCGGTGAAGAGGAACTCCAGGCCTGTTGAAATCTACAGGGGGCGAGGAGACCTGGGCTCAGTTCCTGGCTCGGCCGTGGACTTTCTGTGTGACTCTGGGCAAGTCACCTCATCCCCCCTGTGCCTCAGTTCCCCTTTTGTAAAACAGGGATAGTCACACTTCCTTTGTCTGCCTTGCCTATTTAGATTGTGTGCTCTTTGAAGCAAGAACTGTCTCATTCTGTGTATATGTACAGCACCTAGCACAATGGGGGCCCGTTCTGGGTTGGGGCCACTAAGCTTTTCACGTACGATCAATTAGTGAGGCGGAATGTATTTATTCCAGTTACAAGTTAGCCAGGACACAGAGGTTTGTGCCCATCTTGTTGGGACACAGCAAACAGAGTGCCAAGCATTTGCATCATTCACTGGCTAGTGTCCATCAATTCTGAGTGAATATTTCCTGGCAAATTAAAAAAGGAGAGAAACACGGGTTGTTTGCCAAAAAATTAAAAAAATGAAATAAACGAGACAAAAGTCCAAAGACGACAGCTTGCATGTCTTTATGAGTAACTCTACTCTTGCATTCTGAAAACTAGCAGAGTAGGAGAGAGGATCTTAACAGGCTGTAGGGTAAAGAGCTGGTGCAGGGGAGGTGTTAAAGCATAAAACACCAGAGCAAGCAATGAAGACCAAAGTAACACTAAGATTAAAAAATGAACTGACGTCCTGCTGGTGAGAAGTGAAATTGGTGACAGCTGCCTACTGAATGAAACAGGTCCCAGGGGAACATGACTGTCAGTTACCTGTTTGTTATTTATTTCGCAACATCCACCATCCTTTCCCCAGGCACTTTCATGAGGGAACCAAGCCAAACAGGCTCCCCTATCTCAGTTGAGAGTGGGGAGCAAAGAGTTAATTCCCGATTATCCCAGGTGGCTGAACACTTGAGTTGCAGTGAAAGGCTGGTAAAATTCATTTAACTCCTGTGCTGGTTTCTACCTGTCAACGGCTCCTGACGTACTGTACGGAGAGTGAAATGAGCCTGCACACTCCAGAGGAAGAAGAAAGCATTCTTAGGAACTTTCTGATGTTGCATTAAAGACCAATGTGCATGCATTACTATTATTATTATTATTTTAGAGGATGCTTTTAAAGGCGCAGTGATGAGCATTGCTTTGGTCTTCATTGCTTCCTTTGCTGTTTCTTTCACTTGAGTCCGGCTGGAATATGGACGATGTAAGCACCATTAGATGCCTCAGTCAAGATAAAGGTAAGGGAAGATTTTTGTTTGTCACCTTTTCAAAGATTTCGTTACACTGAGAAGGATTGCTTAGTTCAGCCTACGTTCTGAGTTGATTATTATGTTTTATTCAAACTGAGATGTCTAGTGCAAAGATGTAGCAGTTTCCTGAGTGAGTCTTTGCAGTAACTTGGCTTTTCCTGACGTTACCAACAAACCTTAATAAATGTACACATACACACACGCACACATTTGTTTGTAGCCAGGGTCTGCTTCTCACCGATCAGCAGAGAGGAGGCAAAAGTTGTATCTGTCTCCCTTTTCTCTTGCCTAGATAGCTGGCTCTCACTATAAAGAAGAAATTTCCATTTTTATCCTCAGTCTTTTTGCTACCCACAGCAGAAGAGGAAAAAAAAGGCTCCCAGAACTATTGCGAGTCAGCTGTTCGCTTTTCAGAGAATATGTGTGATTAGTTTTTAATTTTATACAGTTCCTTTTAACCCTACCAGGCTAGAGTCCTTAGAAACACTCTGAGCCATACTCATCCCTGATGGAACCCGAGGTCCTCTCTATGAATTGCCTCCAGCTGGTTTGATGCTGCTGTAGACGTTACCAGTCACATGAATTTGGGGGTCAGACCCTCAGCTCCTAAGGTCACCTGGAGAAATTATAATAATTTGAGCAGAAACTTGTGCAGTATCTGGGCAGATCTACACTTAAAATGTTACAGCGGCGCCACTGTAGCACTTTAGTGAAGATGCTACTGCGCTGAGGGGAGGGTTTCTCCGTTCGGTGTAGGTAATCCACCTCCCCGAGAGGTGGCAGGTATGTCAGTGGGAGAATTCTCCCCTCAACATAGCGCTGTCTACACTAGGGGTGAGGTTGGTTTAACTGCATCGGTCACGGATGTGGATTTTTCACACTCCTGAGTGCCGTAGTTATACTGACTTAATTGCTTAGTAATAGACCCGGCCTCTCTCTCTTTATTTTTAAAACTGTATCATTGTTATTGACTTCTTTGGAAAGAGTCCAGTAACAGCAACCCTGAGTTGCTGTAAGATTACATTAATGGAGTCAAATGCCTAACTACTTATCTCTACATATTTTATAGCACTGTATTTTATGCCTGGTAGCTATGCATTTTATAATTGTTTTGCAGTGACGTCTCGTATGGCTTCTCTGTGTGCACTGGGTGGGATATGTCAGTTATCTCCTTCACGTCTGTTGGAATGCCCGCAGTGGCATGATTCCCTAGATAATGCTACGCCAGACCAGGGACATATTCACCGGGCTTACGTCCCTTTCACACCACTAAAGATGGGTCCTGGCTGGAAAATTCACATCCACATTCAAACTTCCCCAAAGTTAGAAAGGCGCAGACCGGTGTGGTTGGGACCATTTCAGTCATTCATCACTGAAGCGGCTGATGCTTCGGCAACCCAAAGACGTGGATTTGAAAATTAAAGCCAACTGGATTTTAAAAGCCTCGTTGTACTGCAGCCTTTCAGCAGCGTTAGAATAACAAAGGAGATCTGGGGAACATCACCTAGGATTTGACATGTTATCAGAGTAAACGGCCAGACTGTGGGCCCCTTACTCACAATGTTGAGCAGTACAGTACTCACCCAAGTAATTCAGTTAACTACAGGGAAGTTCACAGTCTGAACCCAGGGGGCTTGCATGCCCAACAAAATTCCTGAAGGCTACCTAAGCTGTAACCACTATCCCATGGGATTTGCAAAGAATTAAACAAAATGATAGAAGTATTTGAGATTCAACAGGGGGACATGCTTTAATGATGACATCAACTTAACTCTGAGTGGTTTCAGAGTAGCAGCCGTGTTAGTCTGTATCTGCAAAAAGAACAGGGGTACTTGTGGCACCTTAGAGACTAACAAATTTATTTGAGTATAAGCTTTCGTGGGCTAAAACCCACTTCAATGGATGCATGCAGTGGAAAATACAGTAGGAAGATATATATATATATATGCGTATATATATATACACAGAGAACATGAAACAATGGGTGTTACCATACACACTATAATGAGAGTGATCAGTTAAGGTGAGCTATTACCAGCAGGAGAGAAAAAAAACTCTTTGTAGTGGTAATCAAAATGGCCCATTTCCAGCGGTTGACAAGAAGGTGTGAGGAACCGTAGGGGAGAAAAATAAACATGGGGAAATAGTTTTACTTTGTGTAATGACCCATCCACTCCCAGTCTTTATTCAAGCCTAATTTAACGGTGTCCAATTTGCAAATTAATTCCAGTTCAGCAGTCTTTCGTTGGAGTGTGTTTTTGAAGTTTTTGTTGTTGTAATATTGTGACTTTTAAGTCTGTAATCGAGTAACCGGGGAGACTGAAGTGTTCTCCATGTGCAGCAATGCCCCTCTGCCATGTACATTGGCCAAACCGGACAGTCTCTATGTAAAAGAATAAATGGACACAAATCAGACATCAAGAATTATAACATTCAAAAACCAGTTGGAGAACACTTCAATCTCCCTGGTCACTCAGTTACAGGTGCTAAGAAGAGCTGGGTGGGAAATGGTTTCCCTGTTCCATAAGAATTTTCGAGATTTAAAAAATTCCTATCCCAAACTGTGACAAAAAGTCAATCCCAAAAATCTGAGAGAATTTTTGAATTGTGTCAATTGAAACATTTTGTTTAGACAGTTTTGAAAAGTTTCAATTTCAACCTTTTTAAAAATTTGATAAATTAACTTAAATTTCTAAATGAAAAGCCATTTTGAACCAAAACCCAGAACTTCTGAAATGGACATTTCAACCATTTGAAACTTTTTTTTTTTCAAAATTGTTCTGAAACGGGAGAGTTGTCAAAATTTTCAGTTTTGACAGATCATCATTTCCCATGACAGAATGTTTTGTTGAAAGATTCCCAACCAGTTCTAGTGTTGAGTGCCTCCAGGAAGATACTGAGTGCCCCCAATTCCTGGTAACCTAACTAGAGGTTGAGAGCACTCTCCATGTTTCAGGATTGGGCCTAGTCTTTGCTCTCTGAGGTCAGCCACTCCACACCTAGGAAACGTCCCCTGGGGAAGCAATGGTAGAGTGGGAAGCATACCACCTGCAGCACCTTAGCCTCTTAATAGCAACCCTGCTACTGCTTGTTAGTCTGCTGGGAAGAACAGATTCGGGGCACATCGGAGAGATGAGTTCTCAGACTTCCATCTCCCAGGCTCCAGGGAAGCAGTCAATCACAGTTACTTATTTGAGTTCCGTTGTTTAATCCCCAGCATTGTCCAACTGTGGTTTGTGGATATTCACCAAGTCTGCGTTTTTGCCAGCGGGGGTCATTCTAAACCAGTGATAGGAAGCGTCTTGGAAGCAAAGGGTGCTGGGGCAAGAAGAAAGAGCTAGCAGCGAGGCCATTACATCGTGTTTCTTTTGTACCGGGCAGGTGTTTCCTTACTATCACTTTGTGTTAATTGAGAACCTGATTCTCCTCTCACTTACCCTAGTGTAAAGCAGGGATGACTGCACTGGAGCCAGTGGAGTTACATCAGGATAGGAGAGAGCAGAACCAGCCCCTGACTGGAATGTTTTGTATTCCTGAATTGCAGCCTGGTAGTGATGAAAGGTGTCCGCTCAACAGCTCTCGAGGCCAAAGCCCGCGAGTGACCCACAAGTTGGTAAGAAACAGAGAGCTTTTTCCCTGCAGAGACACTGTCAGATCACCCCATAATTGTTTAAAAAAACAACGCTGCACTGCTAGGCAGCAGACTCCCAAACTCTGAGCAATTGCTCAGGACACAAGGGAGATTGGAAACAAGCATCAGTGGGAGCAGGATTGGGCCCATAGGCAATAGAGCCCAAAGTCTGTGGAAGGGACTTTACGGTATTAGGAATTTCCTTTCCATTTGGCATTGGTAGGAATCCCCACTGCCCTGATACGCAGCACCTTGTGAGTCAGATCTAGGGGGTTGGTTAGGAAGTCAAATATATGTTCCCATTAGATGTGAATCAAGCTGGAATTCCAGCAGTGATCAAACAGCTGTAATTTGGGAAACACCAATATTCCGCACTGAGGTAAATCTCAGTAACTTCACTGAAGTGAATGGAGCTGCTGTGGATTTACACCATCTTAACTGAGAGCAGAATTAGGCCCCCAGTGTACAATGGGCTGGGAGCCAATTTATCAGATATGAATGGGCATCTTTTATGGACTTCCTAGTTGCTCCTATTAGTTAGCTGTCTCTTTGCTGCTGCCTGACATTCATCTCACTGTACTCAGTCCCAGCTGTCAGTTTAACTAGTGTCAGGCGGAAAATGCCAGTTGTGGTGCTCGATGTCCTGTCCTATCAATCTGTCTAGCAGTGGTACTGAGCTAGCTGACAGGACACTTTGAAATAGCACTCCAGAATCAGATTCTATTTTGAAACCTTTTACTTACTACACACCTCACAAGAGCAACATATTCCTGTTTGCATTACTCCCAGAAATGGAATCTGATAACAAGCTTTATTGATGTGAAGTAGGGTCGGGCCAAAGAGCTGGTGTTCTTCTGAGATTGGGATTCAGGGTTTGAGACTGAACGAGGGCTTGGATTTGATGGTGATGAAATCTCATGAGCTGCTGCAAGGTTGCCTCCCCCAAATTACAGCAGTCTACAAGAACAGCTGCTTTTGTGAGATTTTTGCCATTTTGGGCTGAATCCAATCTGAACAGACTCCTTCCTGGCTTGGATCCTCAGCCAAAAGCACTGGGGCAGGATTGGATTCGTGGAACTAAATTTGAAATAACCCCAGTGATTTGGGTCCCGTCTTTAGCAGGAGATAAATACATAACTGGTCTCTTCCATTATGGGTAAAATTGTCACCTCTGGTGGATCTGCATCACACACTCCACTCGGTCTTATACATGTAGCTTCCATTTTCATCCAGCTATGGTGATTGATGCAATATATTTCTCTTCCAATGGAGAAAGACACTGGGGAGGAAGGATGGTCTATCAAGTAGAGCACGAATCTGGGTCTTGGCACACCTGGATTCAATTCCCAATTCCTGATTTAGGGCAAGTCACTTAGTTTAGCCTGAGCCTTGGTTCCCCATCTATCAGATGAGATGTAGCCTGATCAATGATTACACTTAACAGATCATTATCAAGGTGCAACATGCACTTGTCACACGTGACAGGTTCTTTTTTCAGGTGGCTACTTAGAGTTAATGGAGAAGATGAAATTTGGTGAAACACATACACAAACTTTGAGCTTTACTTCATACAGACAAATATAATTGAAATAATAAAAAAAATCAATATACATAAATATAATAATAAGTACAATAATACGGTTTCCAGTATTGTTCATATTTGTAATCTTGCATTGTGTATACTTACAACTTTATGGAGATCTTTGGAAACAAAGACAGTATGAAAAGTAAGTGGAGCTCATCAGCAGGGAAGTCCTGATTTGGTTTACACTTCTCAGGGACCCAATGAATTAAAAAATAGGAACTGGATTTATCCCCCTTCTTTGTGTAAGTTATCAGCTATACAACCATATTTGATCAATTTCCATGCATGCAACAAGATTAATACCTGCTCCTTATCCATATGTGGCATTCCAGCTTTCCATAGCTATGCCTTTAATCATGAATATCGCTAAAATATATCACACATTTCTGAATAATTCCTATACATTATTATGGTTTAACTACCTAGTTACAGCCTAGTAACCGGATTCCAAACCCCCCTCCTCCCCAAACTCCCTTCTTGCAGAATTCTGCAGCGTATTGCATTTTTTGTGGTTACTTGTTTGTCTCGAAATGAGAGTGCAGAATTCGTGACCTGGGGTTATCTTCTTGGGCCTACCAGCTTTTAACCCTAAACTTCAGCCTTTAGCATGAGTACTCCCACAAGGCTTCACACTAATAACAAAGGTCTTTAACTATAGCAAAGCCTAATCATCCAATTATTTGTTCTCCTACTTGCTGTTACAGCTTTGATACCTTCCATTAAGCATGCTTAACAAAGAAATTATATTTTACCCAAAACTATAAACCCTCCAAGGTCAGGTCAGAATCATTGGTCAACAGGGGATGATGCCTCCCTACTACATAGTGGAGTTTTGAGATGACAAAACCCATTAATGGCTGGAAGCTGCACTGTTACTATGGTGAGGAGGGCCTAGATAAGTTGATTTATAAACTAGGTTCGGTGGGTTCTTATGGGTGAGTCTACTGCACTATCCGTTCTTACAAGGTCTTAGTGGGATCAGTGTCTAAAGAGGAAACGCTCTAATTTATGATGGTGAGGAACATTTCTGATAGTCCAGTCACTTTTTGGCATGAAAAGTGCTAGTCACTTTTTGGTGAGAAAAGTAAAGAAATAACAAAATCCCACTTGAAGAAGTAGGCACAGCCCTCCCTGAGCTGCTTGCACGATGTGTGTCGAAGTGAGATAAATAATAAGTCTGGTACATCCAAGAGCCTATTACACTTGCTAACGGTCAGTGAATTAAATAAGGTGGAGGAATTTCTTTTTATCTTTAGGAAACATTTGGGCCTGCTGTTGCATCATGAGTGGGGTTGGTAGCACCAACCCTAATATTAAGGTTGCCTGACACTTCCCAGCGTAAGACCCTGTTTTGAATTGCTTATAACTTTGCCAAACTTTAACAGTTCAGGCTGAAATTTTCCATGGAGGGTGTCTGCTTCAAGAGGATTTTGAAATTTGTAGCCAGAATGGTTCAGTTGTTTACGACAACAAGGCTAAGGAAAAATATGTCGCAATGCAGTGCAATGCAATGCAATGCAATAAATAAATAAATAAATAAATCAGGTAACCTTTCCTTTGTAAAGCTCTAGAGCCTCGATGCTTTCAAACAAGGACTGGAAATTTGGCAGGAGAGTGCCCTTATGTCAGGGATGTGCTTTTTGCCTTCCTGGTGAAAATCTGCCCACATTTGAGCATGTTGTAAACATAGGTGCTGGGGGTGTGGCTGCACTCCCTGGCTTGAAGTGGTTTCCATCATATACAGGGTTTGCAGTTTGGTTCAATGGCTCTCAGCACCCCCACTATACACATTGTTCCAGCTCCCCTGGTTATAAGTAAGGCTACGATTTGGTCACGGAGATTACGGAAGTCACGGATTCTGTGATTTCAACCCGCAGCAGCTGGGAGCTGCAGGCTACCCATCTCCCCTGGTGGCCGGAAGCTTTGGGGTACCCCTGCTGCCTGGAGTGGTGGGGTCCCCCACAGCTCCCCAGCCACCGTGGGTGCGGGGGAAATCCCCCAGAGCTCCCCAGTCCCCGTGGGTGCTGGGGACCCCCAGAGCTCCCCAGCTCCCAGCCACAGCAGGGCAGGGTGCTGGACCCTCTTCCCTCCCCCTTTTTGTCATGGACAATTTTAGTAAAAGTCAGGAACAGGTCACGGCTTCCCTGAATTTTTGTGAATTGCCCGTGACCTGTCCGTGACTTTTACTAAAAATGTCCATAACAAAATCATAGCCTCGGTTATAAGCCTTGGAAGAATCTCAGTTTGCACATGCTCAACAGAGACTTAAATTTTAGAAGCTAAAATCTCTGAAATGCCAGCATTAAGATTGTCTGGGCAAACTTAATTCGCACCTCTTGTGTGCATGCTTTATGATAGCCTTTAATTATATGATCACATACTATTTTGTCCATGGGACCCCTGCCTCAGTCAGTGCACAAAATGGACCTGCTCTGGGAATGAATCAGGACTGTGTAGTTAAGGAGACTGTTGTGTGCAGGACCCCAGCTTTGTTTCTTGTAGAAGTCGGAAGAAGTGGTATGTGGCAGGGACTGCAGGAGGAGAAAGGATGGTCTCATGGCTAAGGCAGCTGAATGGAGAACAGGATTCTATCCCTGCCTCTGACACAGTGTTCCTGTATGATGCTGGGCAAGCTGCTTAAACCAGACTTTCCTCATTTTCTGGGTGTCTGATTTGTGGTCTGATTGCTGAGCACTCACAGCTGCAAGTGAAGGCCGTGGGAGCTGTGCTTTGGACAAATAAAGTGCTGTATAATGCTAAGGACTCTGAAAAATCAGGTCTCAAATTGAGAACCTAAAGCACTCTCTGTGCCACAGATGCCCATCTGTAAAATAGCACCCCCTCACCTCATCAGGGTGCTGGGAAGGTAAGTTAATGTTTATGAAGCACTGAGACATCATAGTGCTGAGTGCCATAGAAAAGCCATTGAGGACGTTTGTAGCTCTTCGTAGTAGGGTTTAAACAGTGTGCAGTAAATAAGGCATAAGGCCCCACATTGAACAAAAAGGAGAAAACAAAATATTTAATAGGTTCTCATTAGGTGAGCACCATCCATTCTGTGCACTGAGTGAGGCAGGAGGCCTGGAAAAAATAGTACATGATCCTGTAGTTAAAGACTGTATCGTAATTCATATGCACAAGAGGGTTGAATTAAGATTACGCAGACAACCTTATTTCTGACATTCCCTAACGTTACAGGGCTTGACTTTGCAAGCTTAATATTCTTTTAACATAACTGTTTTGTGTATCACATCTATGGAAGATAGCTACTATAATTTGTAATCTAAAATTTGTAGAACTGTTAAAAAGGGAAAAAGCACAAGTTAATACCAAAAGTACAACAAATTGGTGTGTTTCTCATTTAATGACGTCCCTAAGCAGCAGATAAGGGATCATTCTCAGAATCTCGACCCTTTGTGGGCCTCTGGGAGATAATTTAACATAAATCTACATTTCTGCACACATTAGCTGTACTATTTATGCTCCACTCCCTGCTTTAAACATATTATCAGTATATTTATTGCCTCAAAAAAAGCTGGCTTTCCTTGTTAATAATACATGTATTGAATCAAGCACCTTGCCAGGCAATGGATAAGGAGATAAAATGCAATTTTGAAAGATTATATATCCTTCATTATGGAGGAATGAAATAGGGGGGGAAATACTTTATTCATAAAACAACAAAGTGGGGAGAGGGCTGAGGGAAATGGTGTTGAGAAAGAGGGAGGAGGAGCCCTCTGAATACATTACACTGAATTTATTAAAGAGAAACATAGCCAAGCCAGATTACCTGGGTGAAATTCATCCCTATTCAGAGGGGATAATGCACCACATAATTCCCCACTTAAATTTGGGGAGGGATAGCTCAATGGTTTGAGCATTAGTCTGCTAAACTCAGGGTTGTGAATTCAATCCTTGAGGAGGGCCACTTAGGGATCTGGGGCAAAATCAGTACTTGGTCTGGCTAGTGAAAGCAGGGGGCTGGACTCGATGACCTTTTAGGGTCCCTTCCAGTTCTATGAGATAGGTATATCTCCATATATTTAAGTCTGCAAAATAGGTTTTAAGAGGTGCCTAAGACTTGTGCTTGCCTCTGTTCACTGGGGTGATTTGAGAATTTGTATAGCTGAGATCAGAACCTGGCCTTTGGATTCTACCTGGATTTCACTGGCTCTGCAACAGCTAGAGTTCATGAATCAAAGTTAGTAAAAAAATCTAGCTGAAATGAACTTCTTCTTGTGCTATGTTCTTTTCTTTTGTTATTGTTGTGAGCAAATTGGACTTTGTTTGTAGAGGACAGTGAAGCATAACTATAACCATATAGCAATCGAATACAAATGAATGCTGCTTATTCAAGATTTTTACCCTTTATAGGGGAGTCTGATTTTTAAAGATGATTGACAGCAAAACTTCACAGTCTGTGTCATACAGCATCCCATAAGCTAAGCAAATAGCCTGCAAATAATAATGTCTTCAGATTTAGCCTCCTTTTATCTTCACAGGTGGCAATGCTGTTAAATGTATTTCTCTGTCCAGTTTAATCAACAAATATCTTTTTCTGATTTTGTTCTCCAGGGATTGGTCACAGATACTTTACATTCCCGTTGGGTTGCTTAATTTTGATTGGCCAGATAAGTCAATGTGTACTGCTCCCTGATTGGATGAGCAGGCAAGCACTTCCAACACAGATTCTCTTATGTATAAATTCCATGTTTGGTTTCTGTGAATGTTCACGTATGTAAGCTTGAAATTTGATTTCTGACAAGTTTTATTGCATGAATCTCTATGGGAAACATGCACAAAATGGGTATGAGCATCGCAAAGCGAATTCTTGTCAAAAAGGATATTTGCCTTATTCTCTCCCAGATCTGTCGGTAATCAAGACTTAGCTGGGGAGATCATTGCGTGACTGCTTGATTCATTGCACAACTGAAGTTCACTGCACATAAACTGCTGGATTAGATGAAGGAAGAATCAGACATTCAAGGCAAACTGTCTTTTCTCACTTTGGTTTGTTTAATTTGGCCCATTTAAGTAGAAGTCTTTAGCACTGGAAGGAAAGAAAATGATAAATGTCCTGCTTTTGAGAGGAGGAATGTACTGTCACTTATAATAATATACAGTAGCTGCTTTGTCTAGCTTTAGGACTGTAAATCAGGATTTCTCAGTGGAGAAATGTTACTGTCTTTGGTGTAAATCAAGATCAGTCATTATCTTTAGTATCAGGGGGTAGCCGTGTTAGTCTGTATCTACAAAAACAACAAGGAGTCTGGTGGCACCTTAAAGATGCATATGCATCTGAAGAAGTGAGGTTTTTACCCACAAAAGCTTATGCCCAAATAAATCTGTTAGTCTTTAAGGTGCCACCAGACTCCTTGTTATCTTTAGTAGGATATGAAAGAATAGGAGAGATCCTTATTGCTGTGATATATGCACCATTTCCTTCCAGGAGCTTTAAAACCCTCTAGCTATTCTTCTCAGACCTCTTAAACTGTAACTAAATGAATTGAATAATGCAACTCTTAGCTCTTTATATTTAAAAAGATTTTTAGATCCCAAAGGATTTTAGACGCCATTAGGCCATGCAAACCCTTTACGTTTAGTATGTTCCCTGAGACTGAGTGGTGGGGCATAGGATACAAGCTTCCCAGGAAACAGACATTGTGAGCTTTATCGTCCTTCTGGACAAATTTCTTCTGAGATTAGATCACATCATGGCCTTTGAGCTAAGCTCAAGGATCTGATTCTGATCTCACTCTGCTTTATAACAAGGGAGTGACTTCCAATTTACTGATGTAAATGACGGGAGAATCATGCCCCAAGCATTGAATGATGAGGATGGGTTGACCTCTGCTGTACACCTTCCTAGACAGTCTCTTCCCATTCTGTATGTGTGAATGTGGAGGTTTGTTTCAAATCCAAGAGTCTGAATAATTGCCCAGATTTCTCTGGATCTCTTTGGTCTTGAATTCAGGTTACAACTCCCATAAGAGGATCCCAAGGCTCCCAGGGGATTTCTGGTAACTACAAGTTACAGTTCAGTTGGCGGTATTGCCAAAATAGCCTCTTTCATGAGAGTTTAGCATTTCCACTCCCTATACCAGCCCAAGCCGGCTAGTGCAGAGACCACACAGAGATTTTTCCAAGTTTACTAAACTTTTTAAAACATCAGGAAGGGTTCGGTACACGTTCTGGGGAAGGCTCAAGAATTTCGATTGTGTCCCAGCCAGGCTTCCCATTGCTAATTAACAATCCCCAGCTCTCTGCTTTTCCTGTCTAATGAGGAAAACGATCCACATCCAGGGGAAGTTCTTTCAGGGAAATCAAGTGGTAAAGCGAGTATCAGAGTATTTGAGAGTCAGTCATTTCATGGCGATGGGTGGAGTCTTTAACGATCAGTCAGCAGCTTGAGCTAGAAAACAGAGATGGCCGGAGAACCTTCTATTATTAGAGCCCTGCGCGGATACAAAATTGGTATCTGCATCTGATCCGCGATCCACAAACATGGTCCGCGGATATCCGCATCCATCCGTGATCTCCAAACATGGTCCATGGATATAAAGCACATATCCGCTGATTTGCAGGGCTCTATCTATCAGGACCCAAGACATTAGGTTCCAAAATGGACCTTGATCTGATAAAGGACATCTGCTCAACTTACCGCCTCCTGTTTCAGGGCAGTGCTCAGATGTTGCTCAGAAATTAAACAACTGACCCATCAGCTCACTTGCTGGTTTCCTTATTTCCATTCGTATATTTGAGCTCGTGGAGAGCTCCTTGTGAGTCTTTCTGTTCACTCTAAGATGCTGTCAGAGTAATTGTGGGAGAGTAAAGTTTACTTTTGGTTCCAGTCTCTGGTTACATGTTTCAACGCTTGCTGTTCCTCAGCCATTCAAACCTGTTTCAAATTAAACATCAAATTACATTACCACAGCTGGCTTCAATGGAAGACGAGGGCGCTCAGCACCTCAAAGAATTAGGACCTAACACATGGCATGTTATATCCTCCTTTACAAGAAAATCACTCTTGGCTTATTTCAGTTGCCTTTTTTATATGCACATATTAAATTTCTTATAGTTACAACTTGCTTATGGTGTTGTTCTCAGCTCAGAGACCATGGGGAAGGGCGTGCTATATGTGCTCCCTCCATCTATTCTATCCACCTGTTGCCTATAGTTTTACGTGTAGATTATAAGCTCTTCAAGGCAGAGACCATCTCTGTAATTTGTTTGCACAGTGCCTACCACCATGGGGCTGGAGCCCCCAGGCACTACCATGCTACACATCCACAAAGCTAAAACACGTGTCCAGCCTCTCATTATCTCACACCTCAACAACTGCAACATCCTTCTGTCTGGCCTTGACAAATGCAATCTTGCCCCGTTCAGGTCATTCAGACTGCTGCTGCAAAGATCATATTCATAGCTCATTGCTTTAACCATATCACCCCTCTCTTGATGGCTATACACTGGCTCCTCCTTCTGCATCACATCAGTCACAAACTACATGTCTTCCCGTTCAAGGCCCCTCGCGGTATATCCTCATCCCACCTATCATTTTTCATCTGCTATCGAGTTGTTGACCCCTGCCTGCAATCAGCCAGTCATCCCAGCCTCCATTGCCCACTTGTTACAATCTCAAACCCACACCGTTGTGCTTTCTCCCATGCTCCCCCTCACACTTAGAATGAGCTCCCAATAAGCATCCGCAGAGCTACTGCCTTGTCCTCTTTCACATCCCTCTCACAAATCTCCATTACTGTGATGCCGGCAAAAAAAATGATAATGGTTAGGAACTGGTGTGATGAAACCACTGCTGGTCATATTGATCCATATCGCCTCATTGTTTCCTTGTGCTCCACCACCTCTGTCTGTCTATCCACCTGTTTTCTCTTCTCTTACACTTAGATTGTAAGTTCTTTGTGGCAGGCACGATTGTTTGTTTTGTGTTTCTACCCTGCTTAGCACCACAGGATCCTTGTCCATGACTGGGGCTCTTAGGATACATCTACATGGTTAGCAGAACCCCATGGCAGCGAGTCTCAGAGCCTACAGAATCAGGCTTGCAGGGCTCACACTACGGCACTAAAAACACCTGTGTAGATGTTTGGGCTCAGACTGGAGCGTGGGCTCTGAAGCCTAGGGAGGGGGTCGGCTTCAGGTTCTGAGCGCCAGTCTGAGCCCGAAGGTCTACACAGCTATTTTGATAAGCCTAGCGTGAGCCCTGCAAGCCTGAATCTGTGGACCCAGGCTCTGATACTCACTGCCTTGCATTTCTGGTTGCCATCTAGACTTACCTTTAGGTTCCACTGCAATGCAAATAAATCAATAATAATACCAGAACAGGTATACAGAATGACGGAATTCATCACTTGTGGACTTGTACCTTTACGAGTCAAGTTTTGGCTGGGGAATAATATATAATGAAATAGTGAATTAAACTGTGTTTTGTGCTTTGCTCCCATCTGAAACCATGAGCAGGGTTGTATTAGCAGGGGACAAAGTTCTCCTTTGGCATTGAGCTTTTCCTCCTCTAGTGAAGGCTTCATGGAGCTTTCATATCCTCAAGAGGCAATCAAGGGAAATCTCCAGCATAGATTCCACATTGCTTCCTGCAGCCAATTAGCTACAGGCCTCCTCTGAATTTTTGACCAATCTTCTATCACAAGGCACCGTGCAGACAGCTATCCTGGGGAGTCTCAGTTCTCTCTGGACTGTAGATGAATGAATGAGTACAGATGAAATAAAAACCAACTGGGACCTTCATCAAAAACTCAGACTAAGCCTGAACAGATAGTAGATGTTCAGTCACTTTGTTAGGCTTTTGCCTCCAGGTTCTGGCTGAGATGGGAAGTGTAGGTAGAAATGAGAAATGCTGTTTTCACATATTGCTGCCCCAGATACAAGCAGGAAGGTGGGGAAAACGTAGGCTCCCAGGAGTAGACCTGGGCAAAGGTTTTTGGTTGAAGCTTTTTTTCAGGGAAAAATGTAGATTTGGTAACACCAGAACATTTCACAAATTTGTGTCTGTTTTGCCAAATAGTTTCAGTTACAAAAGAAAAGGAAAACAAACAAATTCTGACAAAGTGGAAATGTTTCATTGTTTGACATTTTCAAAATGAAATGTTGTGGTTTTTTGGTTCAAAATTACTCTTCATTTCAGAATTTCCTTTGGTTTTGTACAAAATGAATCCAAAACACTTTAAAATGGTCAGAATCGAAATGAAACATTTCATTTGAACTGAAACCATTCTTGTCTTCAACTTTTCGATTTGCCAAAAATGTTGGTTTGGGCTCAACCCAAAACTCCTTTTTAAAGTTAGTTTTTGGAATTTCCAGCAAACTAAAGACTCCATTAGTCACACAGCTCTGCCCATGAGCCTTTCATGTCTGGATAGTTCATAGAAGCATCCAGACCTCTGGATGCTGACCTGAACCAGATCTCTGACCCTTTTGAGGCTTCCCATAAATCACAGATGATTGGGCTGTAAGGGACCCCTTTGATAACTTGCTAGATTTACAGGATTGAACCTGATGATCTGGAAAGTCCTGTCCAATTGCATCACTAAGGAGTCTGAATTATTTACCATAGCTACATCTTTCTGGCCCACTGGATTGACTTGTATTGATAAAGAGCAAGATGCTGGCTGTCCAAGTGGGGGTTTCTATACAACACCTAGGCTTTGAGAGTTCATTTCTGGTATAAATATCATGGGCTGAATCTGTGCTGACTCTAGTTCAGGGGTTCTCAAACAGGGGTCATGAGGTTATTACATGGAGGGTCACGAGCTGTCAGCCTCCACCCCAACCCCTGCTTCTCCTCCAGCTTTTATAATAGAGTTAAGTATAAAAAATATGGTTTTAATTTATAAGGAGGGTCGCACTCAGAAGCTTGCTGTGTGAAAAGAGTCACCAATGCAAAAGTTTGAGAACCATTGCTATAGTTGGCTTACACAGGGTGTGCATCAGCACTGAATTTGGCTGTGCTACTGTTGTTGTTTCTTTATTATTTCACTATTTTTATTTGTGGCTGGTGGCAGGGAGCTGTTTTGCAAAATGAATGTTGATAATTTGCTCTTGGCTTTGCAGAGCTTTGTGCTAATAAAAGAGGAATCAGTAGTAAATTAAAAACCCAACAGGAGTGAACAGGAAAATGTTGTATGAGCAATAATTCCATTTCTAGTTATTGCAATGAGAAGACAGTCCCTAGGGTAGCCCCTGACTGACATCCTTGGGAGGCAGTTTGGTCTAGTCAGGAGACTAGATTAGTTCTAAACCTGTCTTTGCCATTAAGCTGCCCTGTTACCTTAAACGAGTCACTTTGCCTCTCTGTGCCTGTTTCCCATCCTGCCCTTTATTGTCTTGTCTATTTAGACTGTAAGATGCTTGGGGCAGGGATGTCCTATTATTTGTATGTGCAGCACCTAATGCAATGGGCCCTGGCCTCAGTTGAGTCTCAGTGCTCTGGTAATATGAGTATATGACAATAATAAATGTGCTGAGTACTGTGAGGGCATTGAAACTACTCACGTGCATAGTGTTAAGCATATGCGTAAGTGCTTTGCTGGATTGAAGACAGAATGCTCAGGACCTTATGTGATTGAGCCCTAAGATAGTGAAGCAAATCTCAGGGGTCAGGAAGGAATTTGTCTTTTCCCAGTTATAACATAGCAATGTGCATGAGTGGGAGTGGTCTTGGTTTCCTTGGAAGCTTCAAGCATAGGCCAGATACAGAAAACAGACTTGATCCAAGGCAATGTAAGGCAAATCCTGCTAAAGTTCCTGCTGCACAGAAAGACAGCATTGCCTGTGGTTTCTAAGCAGATACATCCAGTGCGGATGGAAGGTCCTGGGTCGACAGCCCTAGAGACTGAGGGTTTGGCTACACTGCAGTTGGAGGGGTGATTGCAGTTCAGGTAGGCATACCCACACTAGCTTTATCTAGCTAATGTGGCCAAAAAGAGCAGTGAGGTTATGGCGGCATGGACCCCGGTGCCAGTTAGCAATATGAGCACATGCCCAGGGTTCCAGTGTGTGTCACTGGCGTGCTACATCTTATTACAGATGGAGAAACGGAGGCCCAGAGAAGACGAGTCAAATGGCTGAGTTCACCTTGCACGGTCAGTGCCAGCTCTGGAAATAAAACCCAGGAGTCCTAATGCCCACTCTCCTGCTCTAACCACTAGGGAACACAAAGTGTATAAACCATCTGATGGGACTTCAGAGGTCTTGTCTTTTAGTGGGGGACATTTTGAATGCCAAGGAAAGACTTTAGAAGACTCTGATATAGGCGTTTCTGTCTGCCATCAGATGGGCTATAAATCAAGAGTGAGTAATACAATCAGTGCTGCCCTTTGAGCCTGTATTTTATAGCCTTGTGAATGAACACAGTGGAGGAGGGATGAGCACAGAATCCCAGAGAAAGTGAGTGTAACTGATGCTTATGACAGAATCTAGTGGAGGGTTATTAATATGAGGAATCAGGTAGTGCATAAAGCTGTGAAATGGGCTATTTATAGAGTCGGTTTAGTCTTGATGGGCCTGTCGAACATGATTAATGTGAACAAGAATGCTGTCCATGCTGAACCTGGCTACATGCTGCAGATCTACCCAGAAGAGATTTATAAAATAAAGGAATTTTTTAAAAGGTTAATCATCGACAAAAATGCCAGATTCTGAAGAAAGTTACCACATATGAGTAAAACCCTAATTACATCAAATGCAGAAACCCTTGAAAAGGTTTAACAGGCACTTAAAAGTCTTCATTCAGGCTCAAGGTTCTGTCTAGAGGGAATCCACTCACACATGTGCACCCTTGAGACGAGACACGCCATATACTGCTTAGAGCATGGACTTCTGTTTCTGGCTTTGCTACTGACTACACATGTGACCCTGGGCACATCACTATGAGGATGATATCCTCACCTGGGGTAATTCATATTTGTAAAGTGTGTTCAGGTCCTCGAAGGAAAAGTGCCAAGTAATATTACTTTTAGTAGAGCTGGGAGAGTGCATATTTGCACAATTAATGCCAGAAGTGGATCTACATCTACTATGGAAGAGGATTAAGCAAATTCAGAATAAGGCGCTGTTACTCCAGAATAACAGCTTTCACACATGGAGTTAATCAGGAATAGTTAATCCACTTTAAATTCATACCCTCCCTTATTCCAGATTAACTTTCATGTACAGACAAGCCCTAGGTATATGACAAGAGATAACAATCAGGCAGGGGAGCACAAGGTAACAGTGAGATGACGGTGATTAGTGTCAGACATCAGTCACAGCATGCCAGATGACCAGTTATTGTCAAGCATTGGTTGATTGACCACTGCATTACGCCACTTTGACATCAGCATGGGGGGGCATGTGTTTGTTGTTCCTTTAATAAATCAGCTAGCAGTAGTCGTTCCCTTTAAATATGCCATACTCAGCGCTTTTGTTGCTCTTAGTTTCAAAGGGGTTTTGATTTTGAAATAATTGGTGCTTTTGGAGGTGGGATTGCAGCACAGGAATACCCAGATTTCGGCATGTTCTGGTTGAATTATCAGCTTGTTACAGGTTAATATTATGGGGTGTCTTGATTCTTCGCGGGCTTACAGCTTTGATTTTCAGAGCGAATTTCTTTACAAGGATTTTCTTGTCACTATTGTTGCTGTTTGTACTTACTTTACTCTGAGTTGATTAAAGCAGGGAGAAGGGAGCCAGAGTTTGCTCCCCAGCTCAACCGACTCACATGGCTTTGAATTAAGTTGGCTTACCCGAGACTGCTTTATAGCGTCGGAGCCCCCTTATCAAACGTTTCTCCTGCGCTGCTCTTTGCAAAGGTCCTTTGAAAGGCTCGTAGTGAGCAGTCGAAAAAATCAAGGTGATTATTTTTGGAGGCTTGGTTGCCACACAGAATCAGTGCACAACTGTTCTCTTTTCCCCTTTCCCCCCCGGCATCTTATTAACTGATGATTCGTTAATATCTAAAAACACACATACATTGCACTGTGCTTGTGGCCTGAAGTTCAAAGAGGTGTGCACATTTCTCTCCCTCGTTTTTGCATACATAAATAAATAAATGTTTCAGAGCGAATTTCCTGTTGGTTCCCAATTGGCAACCTTGGAAGTGGAGATCTGATCCCATGTTTGCCCCATCAGTGTGCACTAGGCTTGTTCTAGAGGGAACAGACGGGAAAGGATTTTTCAAGTCTCCCTGCCCCATATCGTCCCTGTCCTCTCTGCTGAGACGGCCCCGCGGGGGACAAGTCGGTGGCATATGGATTTGTGTTATTGGCACAAACGTGACTCAGTTCATGTAAGCGGCTGAATGGCCTTCCGATGGCAGGAATTTACAGGGTCAAATTCAGAGGGGCCATAAATGGGTGTGTAAGTTATACACTGGCAAGTGGGTGTCAGGAAGTCCAGGGGTCATGGAAGGGGATGTAAGCTACACTAGGGGAAGGCCCTTCCTCTGCTTGAACACTTACATCCTCCTTTTAGTTCCTTGGCCTGCTACACCTCGTTCTTCCACCCCTTTGACATGTAAGGAGTAGCAGAGTAGATACCGTTCGACCCATGACCAACCTAGCACCACTTTGCACATCACCTCTGACCTTGGCCCAGCGTCACTGCTCACCTGGACCAGACTGGAACCAATGATGTTGTAGCAAAACATGGCATATCCCATTCGCAATACCAGTCTTCTGAGCCCCCCCCAGCAGCCCCACAGCACATGAACCAATCAGCATAAGAATGTCGCTAGAAGTAAAAAAAAATCCCAACAAGCCCATATCTGAACTGCATTAATAAAAGAAGCATGGATAAAATCTGCCTTTCCTGCGTTTTTGTTACAGTGGTGGGCACAAGTTGGCCAAGAGCTGCTACCATGTTTTTGATAAAGCTGTTTTCTTGCCATAAACTGAAACGCTGGGAATGGTTTGTGTTCACCCTGCAGCTGCAGGATGTCTCCAGCATCACAAGAGAGCCCATTCATTCCCCACTTAGCTACCTGTCCGCGAGAGCCGCCTGGTGGTCTTGATCTCTCCTTCCCTGGTAGAATAATCTTGCCCGTATTTGGGTCAAAAGGAATCCAATTTGGGGAACAGGAGATACCAACAGCTCAAAGATTGGCTGCATTTTATTTGCAGCTCATCTCATTAGCAGCCTGCTTTGCAGGTAGGCGTCTCTCCGAGAGGCTGAGTGCAGCTGTCCTTTGTGAGCGGTGCAATGCAATACCAGGAAGGGGGCCCTTGGGTGAAGGAGCCTGGAAGTTAGTGTCTGAGTATAAATGTCATTGCATGGTCTAGCAGGGGATGGTACACACTGGTGTGTGGGAGAGAGCCGTCCCTGCACTGGGGTCCAGTCCCTCCAGCTACGAGCACTCTCGGCTTCCCCTGACATCAGTGAGAGCTGAAGGTGCTCGGGACCTCACAGGATTGGGCCTGAAAGGGTCAACGGATGGGATGTCGGAAGGGGCAAGAGTGCTGCTCATTAGGATAGTTCCTCCAGGAAGCTTCCCACACATGGCTCCTCTGCGTGCTGAGTCCCAGCGGGACGGGGGTTCTCGCCCAGTTCGTTGTTTGTGCCTCCCATTTCCTTCCTTCATCCTTCCACCCCCTGTTAGTGGCCAGGGTCGCATGGGGCAGCTCTGGAGCCTGTCGGCACAGATCCGTGAGCCGGCTGTTGGGGTGCTCAGGATCCCCTTTTTGCCGCCTCCTTCTTTCGGTGCTTTGCCCCCCCACCTCCACCCAGCACTCGGAGCCTGATCCGGGCACGACCGTTGCTATTAACTGTGTTGGGAGCAGGCCTGGTGTGCTCTGGGAGGGGAGACTTCGGGAAGGCACCGGAGTAGCTGTCGCTAACTGTATCAGAAGCGCTGAGAGCTTGGGAAGCTTGTCCCACATCCTGGCTCAACCGTACAGAAAGAAAGGGTGGGTTGGGGAAGGTTATTGGTGCACAGAGCCTTTGATCTCCAGTTAGCAGTTGCAGTCCAGCCCAGGTCAGGTCCCATGTGACAGGCTGTTTGGTGGTCTCTTTGGAAGGAGCTGGAGTGTCTCAGGCTAGTTCCTAGCAAACAAATGTCTCTGTCATGAGACCATCATTGAAATTACCCCTTTGATAGTTGTATCATTGGCCCAAAGAACTGAATGGAACTGGAGCTCCCCGGTCCCCCTCACCCGGTCATGCTCCCGGGGTGGAGAGCAGTGGGAGGAAGCTGGCACTGCCTTGCTGCTCCCTTTTTACTCCCTTCTGGAGATAAATAGAAGAGACTCTGTTTTCTAAGGCCACAAACAGAGCCCCTGTCACCAGCCGGAACTTCCCGTAGGGCCAGACTGTTGACCCCATACACTGGTGAACAGTGACTTGCACGGGCAGTGCTACTGTAATCACTGAGCTGCTCACCTGTGCGAAGGAGGCCTTCACAATCTTCCCGTCATTCAGGGAAAACTGTGCACAATGCTAAGGTGATCAAATTGGAGCGTATTCCTTCTTAAAGTCTCCACAAATCAGAACTGGGGCTGAGCAGGTAACTGAGCCATGTGCACCACAAGTGTTTGGATTCTCCCTGCTCCCCAGTAGTCAGCACTCGGTGCTGAGTAGACTGACGGCCCTCAGCACTGCACTGTCAAGGAGCCAATGCTCTTAATGTAAGTGTAGAAATAAGAGCAGCAGCATCGCTCTAGCCTCATGCTGGAAAGAGCTTTCCCTTTCCATGGCGCTGGCATGTCTGAATGTTTTGCAGGCAACATCGCCCCTGCCCCTAACAAGGAAATGAAGGGGCGCATCCCATCTGCTGGCCTCCCTCTCTTGCTTTGGTTTGTTTATTAGTAATTTGCCCAGTTGCCAACTTGGGGGACTAAGGAAAGTGCTTTCTCGGGTTGTGGAGCTAAATCTGCAGCCGCCGAATGCGCCGTGCAGCAAGTACCATTCATGTGTTTGCTTGTGAAGAATAGGCGATGAGTTTGCAGTTCCCAAAGTCTGCATTAACCACTGCAGGGACGCAGGGGCTCCTCCCCGCACAGCTCTCCTTTAGCAAGGAGAAAGCTTGAACGTAGGCAGGCTCAAGTCCCTGTGGCCATTGCTCCTGAGAGACCCGGACTGGATTCCTTGGGCCCATCTCTGTCTCTCTAGGCCAGCAGGAGCTACAAGTGCCATGGAAACAACAGTTCAGCTTCTAGAGCGGAGGTTGCAACGAGAGAGCGCGCTCCCGCCGACTGGGGGAGACTAGCCCTCAGCCTTGCCCCTTCTGCCCCCTGCAGGCTAGCACCCCCCTGCCCCAATCCCAGAGCGCCGGGGGAGCGGGCGGTGCACAGCCACAGCCCCCCCAGTCCCGGAGTGGGAAGCGGGACGGGGGGGGGCAGGGGTGGAGCATGGGCAGAGCCATGCCTGGTATTTGGGGAGGCACAGCCTATGTTACCCGCTGCCCTGGGAGAGGGTGCCGGCTGCAATAAGAAAGGGAGAGCTCTCTGCTCAGGGAGAATGGGCAGGGTGCAGTGAGACAGCGAGCGCTCCCTGCCCTGGGAAAGGTGCAGGCTGCAAGGAGAGAGTATGAGAGCTGTAATTAGTGTTGGCATGTGCAAATCTAATGATTTCATCTGATGGGGAGCAACGTAAGCCTGCGACCGGATGTGCTGGAACCAAGGAAGTTCAGCAATTCTGTAAAATCTGGATCTCTGCTAAGTGTTATTCCCAAGGAGCCTACTTTCACAGTTCAGCCAGCAACGACTCTCTCCAGGCTGCAACCAGCTGCCTATCTTCTGCTCCCACAGCCCAGAAGGGAATGTCTGCCTGACAGCTAAGCTTCAAACTGAAGGGGTTATTGGGGGACCTTGCAAAAAAATAGAAACACTTTTCCCTTAAGAGCCCAGAAGCAATTGTTTCCCCTCCTCTGTGAATACCTTAACTACTGCATCCCAGCCTCATAAATATTCTGCAGTGAGCTTTATTGACTTGCAGCCATTGAGACAGTAGTAGGACTTGAACTCACAAATGTCAGCTGCAGAGGGCTTCTGCTTTATTTGTTATCGGTTTGAGCCACACTAGGAAGAACCAGAATTCAGCTTTTCTACCACATCCATCATATCTCATATAATTTTGCTAACATTTCCACTTTGGGAATACAATAGATGATTGCTGCTAAAGGCAGGATAAAGTACAGTTGTATCCTTCATCCAAATTATTACAAAAAGACCTGTGATCGATTCCCAAGAGCCGCAGATTCTGGCTTCTCACAAGTGTAATATTTTTGCAACATAAAGAAATAAACAAGAAATGGATAGCTGTTTTTCAAAAGTGTTTGATCAAAATGTTAAAAAATATTCCTCTCCGGGAGGACTTGCAGATAATGCTCCCAAATGGAAATGGGCTTGTCTGGACGTTTGTGCACAGCATGAAACCACCACTCAATTCAGCCCAGGTGGCCATCCGCTCAGGAGATACGTGGGACCTGGAAAAGCAAGGAAATTGCAAGTGAGGTTGGAGGGGTTGTTGGCAGAGCCATGAGAAAGGTCGATCCTAGGCATTTCCTGAGTCTAATCTCATGCTTTTTGGAGTCCAATGCTCCCAGCATCCTCTTCCTTATAACTCCCCAGTCCAGCACCCTGATCACAGCTATTGAATCCCTCCCAGGTCCTGGAGTAAAAAGTACCATGAAGTCCCACTCGGTTGACAGTCTCCCAAACACCCACATCAGACTGAGCAGGCTGTAGATGTCTTCCCGAGGCTCCTGCAGATTCTAGTTGGCACAGGGCAGCCCTAATCTTGGGAGGACCCTAAGGCCAGTTATGGGACAGCAGCCATGGAGGCAGGCAGGACTGAGGTGCATTTGTAGATCTGGGAACCCAGCAGAGCAATAGGGGTTAGAGTAGAAGGACTGAGCTGTGCTAGCAGAAGTATCTGGAGGAAGCCAGCAGAGTGCCTGCCTGCACCATGGCCGGTTTTAGCTCCTGCTATCAGTCATTCATTTTTATGAGCATGAGATTCACCCAATTAAAAAATATACAGCATATAAAAAAAGCCATAAATTCTGCTTGATGGACCTGTAACACAACCAGGTTCCAAAGCGATAAATCTAATGTGTTACGGTTGCCAAGAATGCAGGAAACTAGAACAGTGAATTGTCCATTAGCATTCAGTAAAAAATTATGAGAGGTAAACATTGAATCCATGATTCATACATATTCTGTATCTGAAGAAATGTGTTTGACACAGAAACTTCTAGGGAGTCTCAGGCCATTGATAATCATCCTAACCAGGTCAGCAGTGATCAAGTGTTGTTTCATTGGAAAGCTGTTTTGTGGCTAGTGTGGCATGAACTGGGTGTTCTATGTGGACTGGTGTCCACTTTGCAATTGATTTTCTTGCTGGCATACTCAGCGAGGCCCAGGAGAGAATGGATATGGAGAATGAAATGACCAACTCCAATGGTGGTCCTTTGATAGTAAGCTGAAGTACACCGGGGGGGGGGGGGGGGGGCGCTAGTTGACTGGGTAGCTGTGCCACTACACCAGTTCTATGGCAAAAAGTCTTCAGCTCTGATCCAAGACTGTCACTTAGTTTTGGGAGGAAATTTTGAAAAAAATTTTTTGCCTGTGAAATTATCATTTTTTCAAAAGCCATTTTCAGTTAAAAAAAAGGGGGGGGGGGGTAAAAAATTATAAGTCTTTGTAAGTCAAACATTTTTAGCAAAACCAGAATTGTTTTCCTGCAACTCTTTTGGATTTCAGAGGGCTTTTTGGTTATAAAATCAGAAAATTTTGACCAAGAAAAAATCTTAAGTGGAAATATTCATTTTGGTTAAAAAAATGTTTTGCAAGAAAATTTTCAACCAGTGTACTATTCACAAGTGCTAAATTCACTTAAAATTAATGCATACAATTAATTTGCAGGAGCCCGAGGTCTCACAGTGGGTTGATAGTTTTATTTCAGAATATCATTGATTGCATTAATTAAATGGAGTGTTTCCCTTGAGGCTAATAGAAAAATACTATCCCCAGAAGGAGACAAATGCAGATCTACACATTTCTCTGTGCTTTTTAGAAGAGAGATCAGTACCACTCTGTATTGGTTTGATGAATAGTTGGCTCATTAAATAAAAACATTAATATTCATAACTCCAAAGGGCTAACCTGAAGGAAAACGCCAATATCTGAGCAGCAATACACCAAAACAAAACAAAAACCCTGATGTGACATAAATCCACAAAAATAAGGAAGTCAGAGTTAAAGTTAAAAGCGTGTTCCTTTTCTTCCTAAGACACCTGGATATGCCTTGGGTTTGCAGCTGATTACCTTAACAGCTCTTGCCACTGTCTCCTAGCGATAGGTAAGGTCTCACTTGTTTTCCATCGGAGCACAGGAACTGATCAAATACATGCTCTATCTATCCTTGACGCCAACTGTGGCCAGTTCTAGATGCCCCAGTCCAGAGGGAGTTGTAATAACATGCCTTTGGAGCAAGTTTCTCTCTAACCCTGGGAAGCCAAGTTGGCTTGTGCCTTGCATCATGAGAGTTTAAGTCTCTTATGAATTTAGTCCCTAATCCAAAACCACTAAAATCTATGGGAGTCTCTCTGTTGGAACAGGCCTGCATATCCTAGCCAGTCTAACTGGGGGTGATGGGGTTTTTTATCATTTATATAAATGTCTAATCCCTATATAAAAATCCTGCCACGCTTTTTACCTCTTTCCCTCAGGAACTGGAAACCCCAGCGGTATTGGGGGTGGGAAGGAGCAGGGATATTTTAAGGTGTAGCATTCAAATTAAGAAAAGGGAGGACTTGGGAAGCCAGGCTCCTGGGGAGATTTCCTGCAATCTCGTGGAGATTGGCATAAGAACGAGGATGAATTCTTTACATGCATTAATGTAGGAATAAGAATCAATTCTTTACACGTATCCATAGCATCCACGGGGAAAGATCACCGTGTGGGACCGCTCTGTTGTTTGCCATGGCTATGTGTGTGCAGGAACACACAATAATACAGAGTCAGAATGTGCAGTCCATTCCACCTGGTTTTATTATTCCTCATGTGGAGTTCTGGTAAAAGACATGGAGAACAGAGGCATATGCTGTCCTTGATCCGAATGCGCCACTTCTGCTGACATCACGGAGAGCCATCTGGGCAGAATGAAGGCTGGTCATGGCCCTTGCTAGGCTGAAAGTATCCAAGTTAATTAACATCCCCACACTCCTGTTCCGGCTCATCGTGGTCACAAGTGTCAGTGCGCTTGGTCGGCTCATTCTTTTCGCCTATCTCCAAAGTGGCACATGGTTTGGTACCATTCAGCCTGCCTCATGCTCTGTGCCTGCAGAGGGCCCAGATAGGAGATGCTGAAGATCAGGCCTGAGAAGCAATTTGACACCAAACATCTTAATGAAAAATGATTCTCGTTACTTAGATAGTTAACGATGGGACGAGCTTTGTGGTCCCAGTGAATAGGTATCCGTGGCACAGAGAGGGAAAAGCTAGCCTTGCGGGTAATGTTTTGGCAAAGGAGACCTTGGTTCATTCCTGGCTCTGCCACAGACTCCCTGGGTCACCTTGGACAAGTCACTTGGTCGTCTCAGAGCCTCAGTTCCCGGTTTGTATAATGGGGATAATGATATTCCTTCACCCTGTGTCGGTCGGGTCTATTGGGAGAGGGACTGCCTCCCATTGTGTCTCTGTACAGCAGCTAGCAGGGCTTTGATCTCAGCTGTGGCCTCCAGGCACTACTGTAACACCCGTCGTATGCAGTGTGGTCCCGGGCACCGTTTGGTACCCTTGCTGGGAGTCTCAGCAGGGAGGCCCAGGACTTGTTGACAGTTCAAGGCACATGAAGATTTGAGCCAGTGGAAGGAATGAACTTGGCCGGAGGACAGTGTGTGGGGAAGCCAGTGGTGATGCACACATTGTACTTGTTGCATGGATGAACAGAGGACTTAATTTTCCAGGACTCTGCACCTTGCACCTTTCACAAGGAGCAAAGTGACATTCTTGTTATTGAAATGGACAGATTTCTTGTAAAAGCGGTTAACAAAATTAAGGGACCTTTCCATCTCTGGAAAGCTTTTACATCAAATTTCAGCCTGGAAAAATGTTTGAGATTTTATGAATCTTTGAAAATAAAGAGTGTTCTAATGGGAACACGAACAAACTCTCAAGCAGGTGCTAACGCAACACTGCAATAAATAAATAGATCCTGCAATACATCATTTCCCCCCCCCCCAAGTATTCTCTCAGAATAAGAGATAGTTACCAGTTAAAAGTTTGTATAAGAAATAATGATTTAGCAAACCCACAGGTTGATCCATTGCTGTGCTGTATGTATTCATCACCTTGAAGAAATGCTGGTTAATTACACAGGACAAGTCGGATCCTGAGCTAGTGTAAAACGGCATGGTGCCATTGACTTTAATGGAGCCAGGCTGATATTCACCACATGAGGATCTGAATCTCTGTTCTCTCAGATTTAGGATTTCAGCTGGATTGTGTTTTTTAAGGGGGAAATGGTGAATTCCAACTCGAGCCAGTCCTCCATCTTCATCAACCCACAAAGGACTGGAGAAATTGGCTATGACCTTTTAGGGCAGCTAGCTCCATTCAAGGTGTTCCAGGAGAATGTATTATCCAAGACACAGAGACAGATGGTTTAAAACAAACAGCAGAGAAACCAGCTGCAACCAGAAGAGAATGATGCCTTTTAGGGCTTGATCTTGCCCTCATTGAAATCAACATCAGACTTCAGAGTGAGCCTTTTCCACCGGTGTGTGAAGTGCCCCCTGCGGCTAGAACTCCGGACACACGGGAATTTTGTCTCATTAGGATTCTCTCTGTCTCTCTGTCCATGTTAGGTTTCTCTGTAACAGCCATCACTGTAATACCAAGACCCCGATTCAGCAAAGCACATGCTTAACTTTGTTCAGGTGCATAAATTCCAGTGTCACTGGGACTTGAGCACATGCTGACATTCTTTGCTGAATAGGGATGAACTCCCCCGTGTCTTAGTCTGGTGCATTCACCACCAGACCATTGCTCCTTCCTAGACGGTCAACAGAAACAAACTTTGTTAGAGGGAAGCAGATCACACACACCGAACGTTGCGGATCTAACGCAGCAGGTGAGACTGGCAGGAGGGAGGGAGAGCATCTGGATGGCTGCAATATAGCATAATGCAGCCAAACTCTTGTGGTTTTCCTTTTATACTGGAATATTTTAATTACTTCCTATTAAAGGTCCAAAGCTAAATTAAGAGTCAGGAAGGAAATTTGCCCTGATTTTGTGTTCAGTGTAGAAGGCAGATTTGCTGCCTGTGCCAATTGTTGGTGAAGCTTTGGGAGCATCTCTCAGCATCCTGGATTGTGCTGATGGCTCTGTCCTGAGACACATGTTGCATTTTTGTTTGTCTGTCTCCGTAATTTAACAGAAGGTTCTGGTTCAAATATTTCACAGGAGCCATATCAAGAGGATGCAGTTCCCTGCAGAGCAAGTACTTTAGCTGGAAACTAAAAGTGCTAATTAGGTTCAGTAATATGGCTCAAACAGACACAATGGCTACAGATCCACCCTGTATATATGGGTTATATGGATAGCACAGACACTTACGTTTGCTTTGATGTTGCTTTTTATAATCCTGTATGAATCACTCTGTTTATTCTAAACACCTGAAAACATTTTGGAAGTTTAGCTGTTAAACATCAAGGAGATGTACTCTATGTGTAGTTCGATTTGGATGGTTTACCCTTCATAATTTCTAGGAAATGAAGATTCACCAGGGCGAGTTGTGCCGGGGGGCAAGGGGGCGTGTTTAGTGAAATGTTTAGGATCAGGGTTTCAGAACTCCTGGCTTTTATTCCTACCTACCTCTGCACCCCAGCACAAATCATTCTGCTGGAATTTACAGAGCAGCCCAAGGGATTTTGCTACCCATCTCCCATTGAAAGTCCATTTGATTCTTTGAAAATTCCAGCCGAGTCTGCATGTTCAAACTTGGGTGCCTTCAGTTTACCACTTAAATCCATAGTCAGGCATCTAAATAAATGGGCTGATTTTTAGAAGTGCAGTCAGCACACTCATTTCCCATTGACTTATCATGGCCTAAATATGGATGTAGGTGCCTAACATTAGGAAAATACTTAGCTACATCGTGTTCCTTTTTTTTATCTACATTAGATGAAGGATGCTAGAGAAAAGTGTTATAACCTGTGTTTGTGCTATCATAAAGTGAACCAAGCTATTTCTCACAAGTGGTGAAAATGGCTTTGCACCAAAACAAACAAACAAAATGCATGTTTCCAATCCCGGCCCCACATCCATCTGAGATTGGCTGTGCACCGCAATTAACTCTGCAAAGCAGCTTCCTGAAAAACGACCCCATCCCTCTGTAGGGTACCTGCTTGCGTTCGGTCTCACTTGATCCTTAACTAGGAGACAGAGACCTGCAAGTCTCGTGGACTCAGGAGTGCTGCTGAGATGCTCCAGTGAATCTGTAATCTGCACTGACAAGGTTGAGATGAAGCCGAGATGGCAGTGTCCTGCCAGAGGTCGGGGCAGCCTCTGAACCCCGAGTGATACCGCGGTTAAAGGAAAATTGCTTTCCCTCCCGGCCTGAAGATTGCAGCCATCAGTAGCTGTGCTCAGATTTAATCATAACTCCCTGAGATGGATTGAGGTGGTCAGGGGTGTTTCTCAATTCTTGATTTTTATCAAGGGGATGAAATAGATTGTTTGTGGAGATAGAAAACCTAGGCCTGGATTTTAGCACGTTGTGAACCAAACAGTTGCTTATCTAGGCTGCAGAGTGAGGGAACGTGCTGGGCCTGTCAGAACTGAAGCTTCAGCACAACATTTAGGGCCTGATCCAAAGCCCTTTGAATCAGTCGGAGCCTTCCCATTAATTTCAGTGGGTGTTGGATGGGCCCTTTAGAGCAGGGTGGCCAACCTGAGCCTGAGAAGGAGCCAGAATTTACCAAGGTACATTGCCAAAGAGCCTCAGTAATACGTCAGCAGCCCCCCCCCCCCATCAGCTCCCAGCGCCGGCAGCCCCGCCGATCAGCGCCTCCCCCTCCCTTCCCACACCTCCCGATCAGCTGTTTTGTGGTGTGCAGGAGGCTTGGAGGGGGAGGGGGAGGGGGAGGAGCGAAGGCACAGCAGTCTCAGGGGAGGAGACAGGAAGGGGTGGGGTGGGAGCAGGGCCTGTGGCGGAATCAGGGGTTGAGCAGTGAGCCCCCCCCGGCCTACTGGAAAGTTGTCGCCTGTCGCTCCAGCCCCGGCGTCGGTGCCTATACAAGGAGCTGCATGTGGCTCCGGAGCCCCTGCTTTAGCGCATGATTCTGTGACGTGCTCCCATTGAAATGTTTGAGTGCTCAGCACCTTGCAGAATCTGGTCTTAAGTGAAGAAGCTCTATTGGTCTGAAACAGCAATGGACCCATCTCCAGGATCCGGAAGAGATATAAAAATCTTCCTTTCATGTCAGCATGGGCTTCCCTGGAGGATGCATTTTTGGCTGTTATTTTGGGAAGGGATTTGTTGATTATCATTAATCATAATAAAGGCAGTGTATGTTGCTGGCACTTTCCAGCCAAGGACTGCAAAGCACTTCACAAGTGTGAATTAAACCTAACAGCATAGTGAGGTAGGAAGCATTATTATCCCCATTTTACAGCTGGGGAAACTGAGGCACAAAGCAGTGAAATGAATTGCTCAAGGTCACACAGCAGTTAGTGTCAGAGCTGGGATCAGAAGCCAAGAGTCCTTTTTCCTGGCTCCCTGTTCAATCATACCTTGATGCCCAGCCACAATTAGTGAGCATGATGAATTAACAGAGGACTCTTTCCTAGGAGTAATAATTAGATCTTTGTAACATCTGGGGCCTTTATGTCTTGCATCTGAAATGTCTGTACAATGCTATTCTGTGTTTTATCCCCCGAAGTCCCTACTCAATGCCAAACTTCAGGACTTTGTGTATCTCATTTCCAAGATGGGTTCATGCAGAGAAAGACAATGCAGAGAGGAGTTTGTGATCATCTGCAGCAAACAAGGCACACACACATATAATAGAATTGCTGGCAAGGAAGCAGTTTGCTTAGAGAGATCCAAGGTACAGGCATTAGCTGACAGTAAAATCATGACAAACAACATCCCACAGTGAACCTTTCATCACAAGTCTCTGAATCACCTCACCCCTCACCGAAATGCGGCCACCTGTGGGGTAGAACTGAGCTGGTGCCATGCACTTAGGAGCTGCCTTGCCCTTTGTGCAGCCGCTTGTACCTTTGCTAAGGGAGCGTAGCGTGGGCATAAGGTGCTACTAGTGGGGCAAATGAGTTGAGAGTTCTGGTTTGGTAGCACTTTACATGACAACCTAAGGTACAAGGCAGGGGAGAATCCAGCCACTGATGTTCAGCAGCACACAGCAATGCGACGCAGCAAGAGAAACACGGCATTCAGTTGAAGCTGCAGACGAAGCGAATACAGTTGGGAATGTGGGCAGGACTAGCAACCCTGCTCTTGCTCAGTGTGTCGTGGGTTCTTTAATGGGCACATTGGGTCAGGAAGATTTCAGAGGCTAACACCAGGCTGGGCCTCGCGTTCAGTGCTGAGTTAGGGAGAAGAACTAGACAAACACTTGCCCCACTGCTGGAGCTCTCTGGACTTAGAGGGTCTCCCATCCAAGTGCTGGTCCAGCCCAACTCTGTTTAACATGTAACAGCTGAGTTGAACACGGGCCAAGGCTGCGGCCCATGGAGCACAAGCCAAAATAGATCCCTTGTAACAAAGCATGCAACCCTAATCTGACGTCTTGACACTAGGAGGGTCGTCTCATGCTGGAGACGTTTGTTTGGATTATGCATCATCTAATGGCTGCCTTTGTACAAGGTGGCACCGAGGCCTTGTTAAAAATGGACACACGTGCGTTTAGAGTGTCTGAATGACACGTGTTCAGTATGCACCTGGGAGTGGACATGCCAAAAAGCTAATCTGAATATCAGATGGGCGCATTTAATTGGACAGGCTGCCATTATAAAAATGTTCTAGCAGCAGTCCACTCGGACTAGTTTTGGTGCCCGAGGGCATCATGTCAATTGCCAGAGCAGCTCAGAGCTGGGCTGCCTTTGAAAATCCCAAAATAGTTTCTGCAAGTACATGAAGTGAGTTTGTGGCTCGGGTGGTTCAGGATTTGTGCTCCCTGCAGCGGAAGGAAGGCAGTATTTGAGAAGTCTCAGCTTCCCCCCAACACCTCTTGCTAGGGAGACTTCCGCCGCGCTTGGCAAAACTGCTTCCCCAGTGAACGTCTCTGGAGAGTGCTGGCCTGGATTTCCCTTCGCTTCCTGAGGCTGCTGCACTGGAGAGTATATAGCTCAGCATATACTTTGTGCTGAACAGGCCCAGGGCTGCACCGCCCAGACTGGCAGGAAGAATTCCTCACTGGTATAAAACTTGGTCTAATGGGAGCTGTGCCTGAGTAAAAACTGGTGAAGGACTTCAGCATGATGAATACTAGGGGTATGATTTTCTAAAGAGCCTATGTGATTTAGGAGCACAAGTCACGTTGACTTTCTGTGGGAATTGTGTTCCCAAATCACTTTGGCTCTCTTGAAAATCCTACCTTGTATTTACAGTAATGGTAGTTTTCCCGCCAGGCTTAGGCTTAAATAGCAAAGAAAGCCAATGAATGTTGAGCTCTAGAGACAGGGGAGCTTTTGCCTGAGTACGGCGCTGAGCAATGGTGTAGAACAGGAATGTAACACTCTGCCAGGTTGAGTAATCTGGCCATAGGGCTCAGAAGGCCAGTACGGGGCATACTGGATGCATCAGGGGATTGGTAAAGGGATATGGAGCTTTTTAACTTCACTAGGGGAACATAGATCAAGGTGTTGCTGTTGGAAGTTACTGGTATGGTTTGGTGAGCGCTGAGGAATGCATAGATTCTAGCCAACGGGCATTCATGCTCTCAAAAGCACTCTCTCGCCTGGCATCTGATCGTACCACTGGCAACCAAGGGGCCAAGGACAGACTAGGCTATGGAGGCTGACCTCCCCTCTTATCCCTAGAGCGGATTCCCGGAACATACTGATGGGAGAAGCTTGCAGTACTGAAGCCCCTGGTGTAGCTGCTCTGTGGATGATTAAAAGGACTTTATTGACAAAGGGTCAATTCCTTCTCCTTTTATTCACTGAATGAAGGGCAATGAGCAGGGCAAGCAGGATTTAGCCTAGTTCTGCTCCCCGAGAAACCAATGGGAAAGCCCCTTAGGGCCACCCCTACTCTTGGTTACACGGGCATAAAACAGGAGTGACTCCATTGGACTCAAGGGAGTGGCACTGGTTTGTGAGGAGAATCAGGCCCCTTGACTTCAGCAGGAGCAGGACTGGTTCCTAAGCCATTGCCTAAGACTGCAGAGCAAGTCACAGGCAGAGCCGGGATCAGAACTCAGGTCCCGGTGGTCTGTATCATGCGCCATCCACTATATCACGCCGTCTCTCGGCACTGTATGTCCTGTACTTACAGGGAATACCTACAAGGGTTTGACTCAGCCAGCAAGACAGGTGGTTAATTATCGTTTTCCCCAGCTGAGAACCTATGTGCTAAAACAGCTTGAATTTCTGTTGGTCAGTGACAGGATATCAACGCTGCCGTGGGCACATCTGTTAAGAAAATGTGTAGGGAGTGCCTGCATTTTGAGTTCCCATTTTTCTTTCCGTTGCTCTGAATGCTGCACGCTCCCCTTCTGCTCAGAATAAACATTATCAGTAGGATGTTATAAACCATTCCGTAGACTGAGATTATACGATTCCTGCTCTATCCTATTATGCCAGCATCACGAGTGATCGCCCATTAAAATGTAAACGAGGGACATGAACCCGAGCCTAACATAACGTTACAGATGAGGAACTAAAGAATGCATCAGCTCAATGTATTCATAACTAGTAAGAATGATGCTGTGATCACCCTGTCCCCTAAAACAGGCAGAGAGAAATGCCTAAACCAGGCATCAGCCACAATCCCTAGGGTACTTGGCAGTAAGGATGGGCAAGACTAGAATGGTTTTGGTTGCATGAATCCAGAATGCAGGGGTGCTTCAGAGCTAAATCCCCTTTTACCCAACCCACTGCAGTTTGAACAATTCAGATCAGTGGTTCTGGTTGATACTGCCTACTAGCAAGGGTGCGCAACATAAGGCAAGACCCTTGTAAAGTCCAGTAAAGTGGAAAAGAGACAGGACTTGATTGTAATGAGTAGAAAGGGGGATTCTTTATTGAGGGTGGACACGGACGGGACCCTGCAGCTCCAAGATGAATTAAATACAAACCATGTGCTATGTATCATTGCAGAGAGAGTCCTAGGTCCCTCACATGGGGGAGAGGGAGCTGCAGATAACACAGATATGTAAATAGAACAGGGAGGACTAAGGAATCTGGTGAGGAGACTAGGAAGAGAAGGTGAGGAAAACAATGAGGCCCTCGATATGGGATTCCCTAATTCCAGAAAACGGGAATGAATCAGTGGAGGGAAAAGACTTGATTCTTTGTCTGACCCACACAAAGTGTGAGTCACATACCCCATGGGGGAGAGGAGGTAGGCCACTGTAGGATAACAGGCTACTACAGCTACCAGCTAGAGTAACTCTTTTAGCTCTTGTGGAAGAAGCTCATGTTTTTTGCAAAGTCCATCTTGGTTCCAATCTTGCTGATGACTTAAGTGGGATGGGGGGGGGGGGTATTTGCACTTCCGTGGTTTGTATTTGCAGACGTTTTCATTCAGTATGCAGTCCCACCTATTACTCATTCCCTCTGCTGCTGGGGAAAAAAAGGAGCTCTCCCTATGTGCTGGTTAACGCTGTGCCACGAGGGAGATGCAGGTTTGATCCAGGCAGGCAGAGGCTCAGAGAGCTAGAGCTGTGCAAGTTCAGGGACTAGTGTAACTGGTCAAATTTGCAAGCTGGATGTAGGCCCAATCCACACAGAGCTCAAATCCTTTGCTGCTCAGAAAACCAGTGGGAGGGGAGAGAAGTTGGCCTAGCAGCTGATGCCCGTCACACCAGGACCTGCCCTTGGCCGCTGTACTGGGTCTCTTGCTAGCAGCAAAGGAAAGCCAGTGCATTCAGGCCCTCCAGGGAATAGCGGGGACCTCCGTGCTATTCCTTAGCCCTGTTCTGCACACTGTTTGACTGTGGGGTTTTCATTCATGTAAAAATCCATTAAGTGACTTACTTTTTGCAAGCAGCTGTCTACTTTTGTGTTTCACTGGCATTCTCCATGGTCTCTCCTTCTTGTTCTGCAGCCTCACACTGTCTGTCAAGCACCAGTTAAAAGCAAATAGCCACAGCTGAGTTATATAAACCACTAACCCAAGGGGCCCAAATAGCCCCATTACAGTCCTGGAGCTGGGAAGCGTCAATACCTGGGCTTTTAGGACCTGCAGCATGAAGTTTTCTAGTACTGCATCTAGATCTACAGCAGGGGGGAAAGCCAGCAGCCTTGAGACTGTCTCCCTGAGATGGCTGACTCCTGGGTAATACAAGAGCTAGGGAGTGCGCTCAGGGAGGGTGGAGAGTGGGCTCCTCCCACAGCAAACATTGTTTCAAAGACCTGCTTGCCTCAGTATCTGGCATGGGGGAAACACAGGTAAGAAGTCTGAGTTCTCGCACCCTGCCCTAGGCATTAGGCCAAGTCTTGTCCTTGCCGTTTGGAGTTTCCACTTCGTGTCTCAGTCCTCTGATGATTCACAGTCTTTGTTCCTTTTTGATGAGGCATAAAACTCGGTATAAAAGGCCTGAAGGAGAGAGTTGTTACAGGTGGAATAAAGCTGCAGCGTGTGTGGGATTCCTGTTTCCTTTAAGGTGGTGCAGCTGCAAATCCCCCAGGGGAGTTGGTGGGGACTACCCAGCCTGCTGCCTTCGGGAATGGCGACTTGAGCAGCAGGTTTGTTCCCTGACCAAGTTGACTCCACGTGCACTAGATTCAGGGAGCCATTCTCCCAGCGAGGTGAGCAGAGCTAGTGAGACGTGCAGTGGTGGACAAGTGTAGTGCATCTCTGTGGAAGAGGGGCTTTGCTTGCTATCTTTAAATCTGTCTGGAGCTCTTCCTCTGACTTTGTTCCACTTTTTAGAAGTGTTTTGGTGTGAGGCTAATGGTTCAGTAACAGTGATGGATTGATTTTCTTCTCATTTAAATCTCCCTTCCCATGTTTGTTACTCGCATCACTGAACAGATGGTAAAGTGTTGGGAGATCTTTGGATGTAAAGAGTTTAAGATCTTACCTCGGTGATGGTGTAGGGTGTCTTATTATATCAGCGAGAGGTTGGCAAACAAGGTGACCTTAGAGCAGGATTTATAGTCCCTACTACAGGCACAGGGGGGGAAAGGATATTCTATCCTGGCATTTCTCTTGCAAACATGCAAAATTGCACTTTTAAAATTTTCATGTAAAATAGTTAATACGCATTTTGTTCGCTGTTTCACTAAAGAGAAATTGATAGCTGAACTTTTTCTACCAAATAGCTTCAGAATTCTTAGTGGAGTTCATTAGTAGTTCTCTCTTTTTATATCCTTGGAGGCAGAAAGTTAGATAAATATTGCAAGGCTGATGTATATTTTAAATGGAAAAGGGATAAGGCTGCTTGTAGTGGTAACAGAATTTAATTAAGGCATTTTAAAATGTCAGACCCTGTTTCTTCCCTTTTTTTTTTTTTTTAATGCCTTAGGGACAAATCCATGGCACACCTTTAATGCTTAATTGGTAAAACATGCTAAAAACCTTAGTGTGTATTTATTAAAGCAACAGCCTTCCTCTAGGCCAGAGAAGCTATTTGGAGACTGTAAAAGCCAGGGCTAAACACTCACTTAAGATAAATTAGGGATTTTTATTTATTTGAATGTGTTGGAGTATTTTGGATGCCATGAAGGAAGGAAGTCCACTGTGATTATTAAATGGATATATCGATAATAGATCTTGATCCTGCAAATGCGTAACTATTACATGGGGCTACTCCTGAGAGTAAATTTACACATGGGGCTCAAGGGACTGCAGGATCAGGGACTGCCTTTTACTTAAATGTGTGTGTTAATAATGAGGGGAAAGCTTTGTTCGGGGTTTTTTAAGATACAAAAAATAAGTTTGCAAACTGAGCTTTATTTTTTCTGACTACTGAAAACAAATAAACCTTTGCAGGAAGTGACTGGATCTCACTAGGTTTTCATTTTTGTGGCATGTATGTAATACATTGTTTTATTTCCTAGCCCTCTGTTGCATGACTAACCTGGCCAGAGAGGAGCCGCTGAACTGTGCTGCTCTCCCTGTCCAGAGCTAGACAGGACAGGCCCTGCTCCTCAATGTGCTCTGCAAGGACAGGCTCCCGCACTGGCCTGGAGCCGCATTGGCAGTCAGTGGGCTGAAGGCAGGCAGCGTTACCAGAACCCCAATATCTGCATCTATGTAAATAGTTAAGGTACCAGGAAATGGCACTTGGGAATATTTGGTGTAATTCCTGGGATTTATAGGCCCAATAAAGCTCGTTCTTGTGTGCACTGCAGTTGATTTTTCTTTACACAACTCATTACATCAGCTCTTAAAAGCACAAGGGTCTGCCTTCATGGCTCATTGTAGGATTGGGATCTTAGGTCCTATAACCCTCTTAGGCTCTGCTTTGCAGACAGTTTGCTGTCTGATCACACAGCCCTTGCCTTGACCGTGCAGGCTAAAGATTGACGTAATCTGGTGATATGGAATGTGACTCTGTTGCTCTTCCACTTCCTTGCTAGAAAGAATAACCGCTTCCTGTAAGAACTGTTATCTGTGCAGTTTGACTGGGATTTTCAGAGGCGCCCAAGATAGTTAAACGCCCAAATCTCAATGACTGAAACTCCCACGGGCTCTCTTGAAAGTCCTACTCTGCATGCATATCTTGCCTTGCTACAAAATAGACATTGGTACTTTCACTATTCTTTTATTTATTTAAAAATGCTCCCATCAGCCCCGAAGAGGCACTTCAACTCACATTCCCAATTTGTGTGTGTGTCACTAACGTTCAAAATACAAAGCCAGCCACAGTAGGACACGACCCTGTCCGGCCATCCGGCCCCCTTTCCCAGCAGACACTTGGAGCTGGGGGAGGTAAGCTTTGCAGCATGAAAGCCAACCTACTTGACCCCTAGAGGGCAAATTCCAGAATCAAGGACCAGGCCCCGAAAAACTGCTTTATAATCAAATGGCTACAGATTGAATTATATGTAAAATGAGAGGAGAAACTTTTTTTAAAATTGATAGGTGACAAGCATAAATAAAGTCACTGAGCCCTGAAAAGGAACTTCCTAATGTGGTTAAAGGGGCTACTTCTTGGATTGTCAGTGGGATAAGAGAGGAGGAATTCTCTAGCTCTGGGGGGGCAGTCACAGCTGGGGACTGACCCCTGTGCGTATGTTGCTATAAAAATGCTCTCTGCTTTGAGCAGTCCTTCTGAGGCCATGTCACGGTGCCTACGATAGGGGCAACGCCAATGGCACCACAGTCTAAAATCTGTCCTAGTGCTTGTGTAATTGCTTCATCTCTAAGCCCATAAAACAATGAAACCAAGCTAAAAAGGAAACCTAAGTACTTTTTGATGGCACATGCCTTGGGACTCCTGTTAGCCTGAAGTGCCAAGGAGTTAAAGTGATAATTATCCCTTGTCTCATTGTTTGCAGAGCCCGGTAAGTTGGGCTGTTGTGGTGGGTGATGGGTTACGTAAGCTGCAATTCCGGTGAGTCTCCTCTCAATGAACTCCCATAGAAATGAAGACCGCTACTTCCATCTGTCTGTCCATCCACACACTGCTTCGCTCTTATTCTTTAAGCATGGTTTCCTTTACAACTTCCCCCAAATAGCAGGGAATATACTAGAAATCCCTATAAAGGATGGATGCGCTGGGGGAAAAAAATCCGCCTCCCTCCAAAAGTTTACTGAATGTGTGCAGAGAGATTGCAACATTCCCTTCTTCTGCTACAATAATTGTTGCACCTGCAGGAGGAATCCCGCAGGGGAAAGTCCTCCAGGGCCATGCAGTCCACTGGAGCATGGGCCGGGCCCCTGCTAGCTCTGCTTTTAGGGCCATGTGGTTTTGAAGCCTAATTCTTGTACGTTACCTTCCATTCTTCAATACTTGAAAACCTGAGAAATCTTTCTCTGCTGATTTGGTCCATATTTTTCAGCTGTCAAACAGATTCCTCACATAAAGCTGTGCATAAAGGGGACAGAGCTTTGTATATGGGCGCGGCGTGCCCGTAAGAAGGCATACGCCTCGCTTGGGGGCTCAGACTGTGGCAGAGATACCCCAGAGTGTACATCTCACCGAAGGATCTGCCTGTCTGGGATAGTTTTGCTTTCTAAAGACAAGTGTGAGTTAGCTGCCAAGAGGAAGTGCTGTGGGGTCTCTTTTTGGGGAACAGAGGGGTTACAGGTTATCGGACCCCTACAGAGAGGGGAAAGGATGATGAAAGACACTTTCTCCCCTAAGAGAGAGGAGGCTGAAAGAGCCCAGCTTATTTTTCTAGGAGTGTTGTTCACAACCTCATCCCTAGCTCCTGCACGTTTATTTTGTGACAGAAAAATCTTTAGCCAAAAATACCAGTTACGGTCTGGTGTCTTCCTTAGTAAATCTGCTTGGTGCAAATGAGGCCTCACTAAGCTCTATAAAACAATTGCTGGCCTTAGCTTTACAGCTAAATAAGGAGGGCAAAATGCATCTGTTGTTGAGAACACCCTGTGATCTTGCACTGGTAACTCTATAGTCCCCTTTCTCCTTCTTGACTTTAACAATAGGTTTCTCTGGGGCTGGTAGAGAATATTCTTATTAGCTGACCTACTTACTGGACAATTACAGGTTAATTCTTTCTAATCCTTTAGCAATGAAGTGGGTCAAGTGGGTAGCAGATATGTTTGTGTGTGCAGGAGGCTGTCTATTTTATCTTGGTTTCTAAAGAGAATTAGATAACATAGATTTTAAAAAATCAATACTTGGGTTTGATGTCTTTAAGAAGGTCTGTCTTATGGGCTTCTTTGATATGGTAGCTCGGGCACAGGCCATCCAGGGATGTCAGAACTCTTCCGACCCATATTCTGTTCTTTCTTTCTCTCACTCTCTCTGTCAAATTGCCACTCGTTGGCATCCTTTCGTCTACGAGAGACAGCGGGAGTTGCAGCCTATGATGTAGATAGTTTGCAATGTCTCATGTGACTGAATAGTCCAAACCGAGATATGCATGATCTGTGGCAGTTATTACAAATATATGTACCTGATGTCAATGGAAACTCTGCCAGTCAAATATATAGTCTTTAAGAATGAGGCTGGCAGCTTCTGAATGCTCTGATTGTGTTGCACACGTCTGCACTCCACAAAGGGTTGCAAGGGAATATGACAGATGTTACAGTGCATTTAGATGACTTGCAACTATAAGATTTCCATTCACATCCCTGCCAAGAGTGAGAGATGTGGGTGCTCTCGTGGTGTCAGCCAGCCTTATTCCTTCACTTCTGGGATAAGGAGTGCTGGCTCTAATCCTCAGAGAGTGATGCGTCACAGTAATTGGAGTGTCAGTTTTCAAACCCAGAGTCAGAGAAGGCAATAAAGACACACAGCATATGACTGTGAAAAGGGTTTTATTTATTTTGTACTAGCACCCCAAATATTTTGAAAATCCCTCCACTAGAGTTGGGCTGGAAATCATTTTCCTGTCCCATGAGAAATTTTGATTTCTTTTTCCCGTTGCAAATCAAGCTAAAAAGTCAAAACCTCATTTCCTCCCTCCTCTCCCCCAATTATCAGTTCATGAAAATTTTGAATCTGATCAATCAAAACATTTTATATCAATTCTGACCTTTCTGACCTCTTTATTGTATATAAAATCATTGTAACGTTTTTTATGTTGGTATAAATTAACTAACATTTCAAAACAGAGTCATTTTGAATTTAAAAAATAACCCAAACTTTTAATTTCAAAAACATTGAAACGTATTTTAATCAGAGATTTGTCAAAACTGACCCTATCCCATAAACGGTTTCAGATTTGGAAAATTGCCATTTTCTGATTAGGGAGAGAAATGCTTCATAGGAAAATTCCTGACCAGTTCTACCCTCCACTCTTGTTTCTGGGTTGGCAATGGAAATTTACTTAGCTGTATCTCCCTATTAGAATAATTCCCAAATTCCCCTGCGCGTTGAACTGGCTCTGTGTTGCTTTTAAGATGATGTTGCCCATAGACTAGAACATGGGTGTCAAAGCACCTTTCAGATCCCAAAGTATGTTACAAAACCTTCCCATTGAAGTCAGTGGTGAATTAGATACTGGTTATGTGCTCATTAAGTAAAGGCAGCAGCTACTGTCATTACATATATAGCACTTTAAGCATTAGTCCTGGACGCTAGAACTTTTGCTGGTGAGTGAGGGAATGTAAGATGTGACTTGGGGGTTGTTCCCTACTCACTTTTTATTGTTTGGAGGGTTGGAGGAGTGATGGACATCTAAATGTGATGGATTTCTTAATTGGACAGGCAAAAGGACCTGGGCAAGGCAGGATGATATGAAAGAGGAATAGATGGGGGATGTACTTTAATAGGCATATTAATGAAGGAGTTCTCTTCTGTAAGATGCCAGTGTATGTAATATATAAGTAACTGTAGAACTTGGTTTATCTCTTTTTTGGAGGGTTGGGGTGGAGGGTATGTTGCCTTTAACCCTCTAGCTTCTTTGCTCCACACTGTCAGTACTTGCACAGTATCCTGCCGAAGCCTTTTTCCCCCCCTCCAAGGCACTCACCAAGCCATTAGAAACGATAAGACTCTGCAGCACTGAATAAAATAAAGTGAACCTTGTCAGCTCATCCCACCCCAACAGAAAACGGGTCAAAAGCAGGAGATGCCACTAATATCTGGCTGCTAGTGCATAAACTCGGGGTTTTCTCAACCTCGAACCTCTCCAGGTCAGCTAGAGAGCCTCCTTGAATAAGGAGTGAGCCTTCCAGCCCAGCCTGCCAATAACCAAGCCCCCATTGCTGCAGAGTGGGCCATTGGATCACTGCCTGTTGAAAGCCTTGGATGACTGATTGCAGCTGTATCCTTGTATCCCATCAGTCCCCTCTAGATTCAGATAATTTAATATCTCACCAAGTTTTTTGCTGTTCCATGGAGGATAATTGCTCTGGGGCTGCGAGATGACCAGGTGATGCTTTGAGGGTGCAGTTTGGTCCCATGGTGCATTGCCTGTTTCCTGGAACCAATCCCTTGCTTATTTGCAAGTTTTATGAATCTTTCTCCTCTTTCAGCTTAAGAAACAGTGTTGTCTTCCCAACGAGATGCGTGCTGCACTGCTCTCTAAAAAACAAAAATGGCTAGTTAACTCCACACATGCCTCTTCTACTGGCTCTTGTAACTGGAGGCATGTGATGGGCACGCTGACTTAATGAGCAGTTGCCAGCTAGTCCACACATCCAGTATTTCTCTGGCTCAAACCTCTTTTTACACTGTTGGGATTCACTCCAAGGCCTTATCCCCTTGGCTTATCCACAAGACCTCATCCAGTTCTGGGAGAACACTTCCTCCAGATCTCCAAGACCCAAAAAACTCTGTTCAGCTCCGGCTCATCACTCAGGTTACTTTAACTGCTCTCAGCCCAGGCTGGCTAGGTCCAGACACAGGCGGTTTAGATACAGGGCGATACCACACTTCCAATCCATGTCACACACTACACAGTTTGTTAGTAGCAAGGAAAGATGTATATATTTACAGTTCTTCCATTTTAAGACCAATTGCTTTGCAAGTTGCGTAAGCAGTTTAGAGTGTTTCTGCCTACTTCGTTGTGTTTGTTTCGACTTTCCTTATTTACTAGAAACATATTCACAGTAGTTGCTGGAGATTGTTCAGCAGTTACTCATTCAGGCATGTCTTGTCTTAGCTTGGGCCTGCTCATGTCAGCTAAGCCAGCCCTATGCACATATGGTTGTGGAACCTGCTCCTCTTGTCAGAGAAAGCTCCCTGATGACTGGAGCTCATTAGAAGGAAGGTTTAAATAATCTCAGAGAAGACAGCTGCTCACTAATGCCATGGCTCAGCACTGGCTCCCTCCTCTAAACCACTTCCTTACCTGAAGTTCTTGGTGATGTGACCAGTAGGGTAATTAAGATAAATCCTTCCTTTAAGAAATGGGCCAAGTGGAGTGGTTAAAACCAGATCATGATCATGCCCTGTGTATGTGGTGAAATAATGTGTGCATATCATTGTCCTCTTCCGAATAGAATTGGAAGCGCTCAGCTGTGTGTCACATGCCCTATTCTGCTAGAAACTAGCTTGTGATCCCGGAGCCGGTTGATTGGAGTGCTGTCACTGTGGACGGCTGAGGGGCCACACTGTGCAACCCAGTGACAATTGTGAGATCTTGGATGACTCAGGATTTGTCATCATCAGCCTTGGAAAATTCACATAACTAGGCACAAAATCTGCTTACCTGGCCTCTACCATTACAAGAAAACTACTTAATGAAAAATGCCTCCATTTGTATTAAAAAAAACAAAAAAAAAATTCACCCAACATGGCACTGATTAAGTAGAGTTTTGCAAGGCTCAGCTCAATACATACTTATCTATGTATTGTAAAATTGGAATTTCCCTGTGTTCTGCCAAAGCTAGGATGTGCAGAGGCTGCTAGCAGAAATACCATGCAGGAGACTGGTTACTCATAACATTTCCAACTTTGGCTGAAATCAGGAAGGACTGAAAATCTCCAAACTTACAGCTGCTCATCTGAAGGGACCCTCCGGAGGTTTTCCCTGTCATGAATTCCAGTGCTGAAGTTGTCTTAGGCTTCAGAACGCACAATGGAGTGTGTCGGGCTACAGCTGTAACACTGCTGCCAACGCGACTGCTTGCCATTTACATTTGTGCAAACTAAAGAGGTGTACTGTGTGACATATCTGAGCCACTTAGGTCAGCGCTGGCTCTGCGTGAGGTTGCCGGGCTCTGGCTTAGTTCATGTGGGGTTAAAAACTGGGTGAATGTGTATGAGACAGTAAACAACACAATCCCCACCTGCCATGGGGAAGATATGTGGCTTCAGGCATGAGCCTGGATTGATTAGAGTGCTTAGCACTGCTGCCCATCTGGTGTCACAGTTTGTAGTTGGATATTACTCTGATTGTGTCCATGTTGAAGTTCATTTAAAGACATAACCATTCTAAATGTTCGAGTTAAGGAAAAAGCAGTTTATAAGCTGTCATGGTATTGCTATGACCCAGCTGGTCCTGTGAAAATGCCTCCTCGGCCTGTGAATCCATGAACCGGGGGGTGCAGGAAACCCAGCCATGACTCCGCGTGTGTCTTCAGACATCTGTTGGTACTTTCCCCCTGGGAGTTGAGGGAGCTGTGTGAAAGTGACAGCGCCGGGGAGATTTTAATCTGAGATAACTATTCGGTATCCAGACTGGGAATAACGTACGTCTGTTTACTTAAGTGCATGATCGTGGTTGCTTTGCCCAGAAAGGAACTAAACTACAAATGTAACCAATTAAAAGCCTTGGTTCCCTGATGACATTTCTTTTCCCTTAATCCACTCCCTCCCATAGCACTGACAGTACCTGTTCCTCTGAGGGACCCAGTGGCCAACGCAGTGATGGATTTGTCCCAGGCACATGTGATGACTTCCCCTGAAGTCTCTTGTAGAGAGAAGTTAAAACTCTCACAGAAAAGAATAAATAAATACATAAAAATCCTTAATGGTCATTATTGCTGCTGGTGGTTCCTTCTGGCTCTGTAGCTCCTGGAGGATCTCAGTTTGTGCTGCCTGGTGCCACCAGACAGGGTTTTCCCAACTCCTGGCCTGGATTGGCTAGTCATTATCTACATTACACTCCCTTACTCCCCTTTCTGTGAGACAAAAGGGTATTGGAATGGGGACATGCAGAACATGCCACAGGGGACACAACTCCAGGATAACCAGCCTGACAGAAGAGCGGCTGAAACGAGGAGATGCTGCTCTCCTTCGCTGTCTGAGGGGCGCTTGCTTGCATTATCAGGAATGGGAAGACGGTTTCTCCTGGGAAAAGGCAGAAGTGGAAACCCTGCATTTTGAAAGCTTGAGCGCCGCTCTAGTGTCATGACTTCAGGTGACCAGGTCAATCTGTCTTGTGCTCCTGGTATGATTGTTTCTGCTGTGAGGGGACAGTCAACATGGACATAATTTTGTGATTTTTTTTTTTTGGGGAGGGAGAGGAAGGTGGTGGACCTGGATCTGTGCCTTAACTAATTAGAAACAGTTTAGAAAAGTATCTGCATTTACCGGTGGTGGATTTTTAAGAAAAATGTTTCCCCTCTATTGGATTTCAAAATCGCTTATTTATCTTGGCTAAGTTACCGTCTCTCATATTTATTCATTTGAAATGTTGCTGCTTTGAAACTCTTGCATTTAACTTCCTAGTTTTTTGATTACACATTTCACATGCTGCTATTTCATTTTATGGGTGATGCCGCCACTTCTAAACAGGCTCTCTTCCCCCTCCCCTCCAGTCTCTCTCTTAGACATAATTCCTGTCACAATTGGGGTACCCATCAACTGTTAATGGCTTCAGTTTCCAGTGCTCTTCTGTGGGTCATGGGGTCTATACTTGGAAGAGCTTTTACATTTTTCTGTGTTTAGTGAGACAATTGTTTTTTCTTTCCGGTTTTTAATGAATTAAAGTTATCATCTAAATTACTGGTTCTGATTCACTCTCCTTCCCCGAACAGTCTGCAAAATGAGTGTGATGGTTTCTGCATTTGAAAAGATGGGTGCCTAAAGTCAACCTAAATGGACACTTCTTAATACTATGTTGTGGGCCAAATTCTCCTTCTCACTTAGGTTGGCTTTATTCTGTTGACTTCATTTGATTTAATTTTGATTTAAATCGGTATGAGAGAGATCAGAATCTGGCCCTATGCATATTCTGTATTGAAATTTGGATGGGGTGAGCTGGTAGGTCTGCAAAATGACTTTGGAAAGCTCCATGCCTTCCCTTCCAGAGGGAGGCCTTTGGTATGTCCTGATCTGTGATTGATTAAATGAGACCTGCATTCAAATTCTGTCACAGATTTTCTGTGACCTTGGGTAAATCATTTAGGGCCTGATCCAAGTCCCACCAGGACCGGCTCTAGGCACCAGCAAACAAAGCATGTGCTTTGCTTGAAGTCCCTGGTAGCTTTTTCCATTGACTTAATAGCAATTGGGTCAGGCCCTCAACCTCCTTTCTGCCTCTGCTCTCCATATATAACACGAGGGAAATGATACTTCTTGTCTCCCACCCTTTGACTGTTCTGTCTTTTTAGATTGTAATCTCTTTGGGGCAGGGATGTATCTAGCACAATGGGGATGTGAGCTCAGTTGGGATCTCCTGATGTTACCATAATGCAAACAACTAGTAACTGAAAGACAGTGCTGTCACATGGGGAGCAATGTGTAAAATCACGTGCATGTGGGGGAAGAGGGAGGAAGAAAAATGGCTGAGAACTTTTAAAACTGGCTAGTGACAGACAGTGGATCCCAGTGATGATTGAACCTGATGCTGTTCTGAACAAAAAGAGCTCTCAACCATGCTTCTGAAGTGGTGGAAGCAGCCACACGGACTCAACAGACATTTTAGACTCCAGAGTGACATTCCTGGAATCTTACTACATAGATGACAACAATAAACTGAGAGAGAGAACCTCTAGGATGGCATGAGTGAGTGCCTCCTTGCTGTCCCTTGGAGACCCATAAAAAGCCGAGAGGCTATTTGGGCTGTATTTCTGACTAGGAAGTTCCAGAAACATGGTGAATTTTTCTTTGTTCTCTTGAAACTTTTTGGGAGAAGGGAGGGGAGATGTGTCTAGAAATCTCATGAAGCTTCAGAACCAGCATTTTGGAGATACCCCAAGCATTGATGGGTGAATCATGTCACATACCCACTCACCCTTAGGAATTGCCATTCCTTGTCCTTTTCTTACAGTGCATAAGCCAGGATCATGTATCTTCTCAAAGGAGCTCATGTCTCCCTTAGATTAAGAGTCAAGGAAAAGGGTAGTTTCCTAAGTGACTTCTCTAGCAAGACTACCCAACATCACAGCGCTGCTTTCGAAGACTTTAGAGTTCTGCTACTAGCTATGCCACAGGGCAAAGTTGGTCACTTCCATTTAAAAAAAAAAAATACTGTTCATGCCATGAAAAGCCTCTGGTTCCTGCTGGGAATAATGGGAAGTCTCTAAGAGTACCATGGAAACACGGCTTTAATCTGTGTGTTGCGTCACTCGAGGAAGATTTTTCTAAGGATGTCAAATGAGGCAAGAATAGAAACCCTTTTCAATAGGCTTATGTCCTAAGTACTTCAGCTCAATATGCTCCATGAAGAAGTTGGGGGAGGGATTTTGTCACGTTTAACCGTTTTTGATTTCCGATCTCCTCCCTGCATGGTTGCCCAGTGCCCGCCATGGGTGATCAGTGGATGGAGGGGTTTTGTTTGCATTTTTTAAATATTATGTTTGTTTTTGCTGTCTGTGCGATCCTCTTTGTAAATGGCCTGAAAGACTGATTGATTGTCAACTACAATGATTACATTGATGGAAAGCTTCCTCTAAGTGTGTCTTACAAATCTGTATATGAAGATGGCTTTTTCCACACCTCATCCCCACTGGGTTCAAAATCACCAGCATTTTAGTTCTGAGCTCTGGACATACCAAACCAAATATCTGAAGGCTCTTCTCCAAGAGCCTGCTTGTAAGAAGGGAATTCTAACTCGGGACTGCTGTCAACTTAATATCTTGTGTAATGCTGCTATAGGAGCTTTGTTCCACCTCCCTCCCTCCCACCCTATCCCCAGATTGATATCACATGAATGGTTAATGCTGAATCTAGGGTGTCCCTGCTGCAAATGCTGCTGTTTAGAGAGGGCGCTGCTCCTCGTGCAAGGCGAGCCAGCTACCCGGATTTAGCAATCCAGGCCACTGCCAGCCCTTTCTTCTCCCCGGAGATTCAAACTTGCCATGGTAATGGTGCATGGGAATGAAGGCGCTCGATGGGACACCCTTTCTTTTCTCGGGAGAGGAGGGGGGAGCAGGTGAACATAATCGTAAACCTTAGCTCAGTACAACATGCACAATGTTATATAATACGGTGGCACGGGCATTTCAGATTGGTTTACACCAAGACTATCTAAAGATGAGTGCAGACACTGCACATTCAGCTGGCAGTGCAGATGGCGAGGCACTGCTGCGGCGAGAAGAATGCATGACACGCCTGACCCACAGGGTGTGTTCCCTACACGCTACTCTTTTTGAGCAGCATAGTGTCCTGCTCTCAGAGCTTTTCTCTGCTGTCTCCACCTTGCTAGAGCCTTTCACTGCAGCGTGTAGCGACAGGCACTCTGTATGTTGCTGCAAGCATAGACAGGGTCTTGGTGGTACCAAAGACATAATATACCCGTCTGTGTAGTAGCAGAGCAATTCAGTCCTTAATGTAGTTACCCTCCCAACAGTGGTGTGTGGCAGGGAAGTGTTATTTTCCCCGTTGTACAGATGGGGGAACTGAGGCCCAGAGAGGCTAAGAAGGTTGCCTGGCAGCACCCCAGAAGTCTCTGGTGTGGTAGGGAATTGAACCCAGCTCTCCAAAGTCCCAGACTAGTGCCCTGACCACTGGGCTGCTATTCCCCTCAAAAAGGATTCAAGTGTCTTTAGAACCAGGCTGTGTGGATCCCTGCCTCTTTGTCTCCAGTGCAGCAGGTTTTCATCCATAGATCTTGGAGCACACCACAAAGGAAGTCCCCATTCCGCAAATGAGGAGCCTGAGACCCAGAAGGTGGGAGGGGGGTGACTTGCCCAAGGTCGTGCACTTAAGTCCGTGGCAGAGCCAGCTGTAGAACCAGGTTTCCTGACTCTAGTCTGGTGCGGTATCCGCTGTCTCTGTCCTGAGAAATGACATGAGACAGCAGGAAGGATATTGCTAGAGTGCTTTACTCCTGGCGTGGCTGAGCAGCAAGCAGCCGCAAGGTGTTTGTGGCAAGCTCATGAGCACATACCTCTGCTCTTCACCCTCCCTCCAGTCCCAATCAGCAATCTTCCACTGTGCTGTGCTGGATTCTACTAAGAACAAATCTCTAAGCTGGGAGACCAGCAGCCCATCCCAGCTTGTGACCCTGCCCTGGGATGTGAACTCTGGACTTGAGGCAAAAAGACTATCCAACTCCCCCTTTCTGAGAGTCACTTCTTTCTAGGTTTAGCTATTCTGCAGCTCCACTGAGCTGTGAAATGGGGAGTGGAGGATATTTTAATTAGTGCTGCTTAATATGCAAAGGTCTTGCTAGGCACTCAGAGAGGTAAGTGGATCTGTTCTTAAACAGAACTGACAGGCAGACCCCCGCTGCCACCGAAGCTGTAAGATGCATATTATACTCCCCATCTGGCCCAGGGATGGCAGGAGCGAACTGGCTGCATATCCATGATCTACTGTAGGCACAAAAGATTTGACACCATTCCAAAAGGTGAATGCAGCTACTCTGAAGGTTTAGGGTGATATTTCTCCTGGAAGGCTCCGACTGGATGAGAAATGGCAGCTTTATGGTTTGTTACCAGTTTTGAGCGCTGTCTGTTTCCCGGCACTTGGAATGCTCTTTCCACTCCCCGCTAACAGTGCTTGTGCTGTGCTAGCTGGCTGGTGTCCTGAGCAAGCGTCTTTTATGGGGCTGTCCATTCATTAGGGCTTGGCACTCTTGAATGGGCTGTGCAGTTGGAGAGAGGCTGCCAAGTTAGACTGGGGAAAAATAATCTGAGGTTTTGTTGTGGTGGTGGTTTTTATTTTCCCTCCCCCTTCTCCTTTTTCTATGGCTGCACCATGTGCCCCCTAAATGCCATGACTGGATAGGGCAGAAGGCAGAGCTTTAGGATTAGTGCGTATGGAGGATTTAGGATTACAGGCGGACGTGTATTGCTGTATTTGGATTGTGTGTAGTTTCTCCTGGCCGGAAAGAAATAGTCTTCCTCTTCTAAACATGCTGGTTAGAATATTCAAAAGGCCCATCTGAGGCTTGAAAGGGAGGAAGGCTTTGAAGAGCTACATGAGAAGGACATGTGAGCATACAGAGATGGAAAGAGAATGAAGAACTCGGGCACCTGGATGGACTCGTGGCGGGGAAGATGTTCTGAACAGTGTCCTTTGTGTTTATTCCAACAGACGTTATTGTTCACGGGTGTAGGAGATAGAGGCTGACCCTCGCAGGGGCGAGACTTCAAGTGCTTTACAAATCCAGCATGTCTGAGGATAACTTCACCTGTGTGTAAAATCGCAGTTGAAAGGGGGAAGTGTCATGCAGACTCCTGACAGCCGAGGGCTGGTGTAATGACACACGGGGTTCCCAACAGCTAATGACTTTTGGAAAGGAAATAACAATACGCTTGAGAGGTCTTTCTGTGCACCGTGAATGCATTCTTCCAAAGGCTGCCTTACCTCGTGGGACTGCTGGAGCCCCTCGGGTCTTTTCTATAAAATCGTAAACTTGAAAAAACACCTTAACTGAGCCATTAAAAAACCCCAAACCCCATCATCTAGAATGACAACTGAGTGTATTTTAATATTCAAAGTTTTGCAGCAGGTGGGAAGAGGCTAAATTAAACCATGAAATTGCTGTGTTACAAAACAGCCTGAAGAAACATCGGACTCTTTATTTCACTGATTAGCGTGAAGATTTTTTTTTCAAACTTTTTTTTTTTTATGGTGGTGTACTGAAAATTGCAACCACAGAACATTGGCCTCACTCGGGGGGAGAGCTGCCTGGAGCCCTGGCATACAATTCAGAAGCTCCATTTTGTCTCCAACATGGACACCTCCAAATCTCCCTTGCTTCAAAATAAGTTTTCAGTTGCCCGTTTGGCTGAGGAGTTTTTCTGGATTGGGGGCAGCATCGTGGCTACGCCGAAATGGAAAATGGGCCAGATTGGTAAGACAGGGAATGTCAGAGTCCCTGATGCTTAATTGCACAAGACAATAGCGTCTTAAAGGCTTTCACATTTACATCTTATTTAATGACAGCTTTGTCTAGCCGTAGCCAGGGTGGGGAGGAGGATGTTGACATGCATTTGCAGAGCATGCAGTCCCAATGTTCTTTTATCTTTGCATTGCTTTAGGAGTTCCCAGCATGTCTCTCTCTTTTTGTGCAAGATTCAAGAACTTCTGAATGATATTTTGACTCTTGATTTCACTTTCATTTTTTTATGACCATCAGAATAAAAGGTGTATACCTTAACACACGTGGACTTTGAAAATCCCTATTTTATTTTTGCCATAGATTTCCCTCCCTACCCCCCGCATCCCCTCCAAAAAAGTAAAGTAAGTTAGTTGACTGGGCAGATCTGGTGTTAGCAGCAAGAGTTTGTGCAGTGTGAACCATTCCTCCTGGCTCATTGCTTTTCACACTTAGCACATTTCAGCAAACTGAATCCTTCACCCTTGTAAATTTGAAGGAGCCATGTTTAGAAGGAGCCGTGTTGCCTTTTCCCAGATTCAGGTCCCTTCATGTGTGTTTAGTTGTAAGTGCTGATAAGCCGTGGCACAATCCTTTGACCTCCGGGTTGAAATTCTGCACTAGCTGGATGAGGTGAGAGCACTTTGTTCTTTAGGGAATAAAAAGGGGACACCTGCTAGAAATGGTATCCTAAATATCTGCATGTTACAGTATAGTAATGTGATAGAACAAACAAAGTCTCCTGTTACAGTGGTGCATTGTCACTTGAGAACAATGGGCTTGCCCAGATGTAACCGAGACTCTGCAGAAAGGGGGTTTGCCTGCCGAGCATTCTGTCACTTATACTGTTCAAAGATCTACTCCTTACAAGGAAGCCTGGGTTGGGGCTTGCTTGGAAACTGATCAGAGCTAGCTGCTTCTACTCTGACCAGAAGCACCATCATGAGTTGAGCACAATGCTTCGGCAGTGCCCCTGCCTCGAGGTGGTTGGATGGATGTTACAGCCCAGAGGAGCAACTGCAGAATCAACAAATGGCCCATAAATTAAGCTTTTTAATTTTTGCAGCGTTTCCAGTGTCTCTTCTCGCATTAACCTCTTTGTTAATGACTGTGCGCTTTAATAATGGATGCAGTCCAATAGAGTACCATTTGTACAAACACTGCCCAGCCCTCCACTTGCAGGTTTAAACAGGCACAAACTCCGTTCCTCTCTCCCTGATGTTTTAAGGGCTGTCAGCCAAGGGGAGGAGAAATGGGGTTCAGCTGAGATTTGAAATGAGACATGAGTCAATGCAGGCAGGACCTTCAGAGGAGAAGGCTCTTGCACCAAGGGTGATGAGACAGTGTGCAGGGACAAAGGAGACCTGTTTATCCAGCACTGAGGGAACAGAGAGGCAGGAGTACAAAGAGAAACCAGGCAGAGGGAAGCTGAGGAAGTCTGAGAGGGGCAATTATTAAGCTGGGTCCTGGAATCAAGTGTGCAAACTGCTATCAAGGCAGGCCTCTGTGCCTGGTGCAGCTGTGACGTAAGTGAGTCTCCTTGGCTCGGCCCACTGCCTGTACCAGCCACTGCAACACAATCGCCTGCTCTCTGCCTGAAAGGGAGTCAACCCAGTGAACAGCCGCCCATGCATTGTGTAAAAAGAGATTTCCCCTCTCCCCTAATGCTGCAAAGAAAAGCATTTGCAGAACATCTGTCCTCCACTTCCATTTGTGTACAGAGCCTCAAACGCGCTAGGTGGCCGGGGTTATCTAAAATAACTCCTCAGGCAGTGTACTGAGCAACAGGCAGAGCTCTGAATGCTCCCCATCAGCATAGGGGCGTCTGCTGCTGGTGGCAACAGCCACTCTCTGCAGCCAGTGGCCGATCGTCCCCTTTCTGTAGTAACACAACTCGGGGTGAGTTTCTGCAGGGTAAGAGTGAGTGGAACGCAAGGCACCTTACGCTAAGCGCTCTCAGGTGAGTTGCCAGGGAAAGGACTAGCTCCCAGGAAGCCATTGTGCCGCTAGTGGGTTGGCTTTTTAATATGTACTCCAGTTCTGCAGCCCTTCAATGGAACGGACTACTCAGAGCTGAAGTAGGCCACTGGGGTCTAAATTGCCTGTGGGCCTCATTCCTCCTCCCCCGGTGTAAATTGGGACTAACGTTGCTGAGGGCAATGAGACTGCAGCCGTGTAAGGCTGGCGTGTGCATTCGAGCATGCAGGGGCTGCTTCAGGCTGGCAAATGTCACGTGCTTGGAGATCCCTGAAAGGGAAATGAGACTCTCATTAAGCGTGCGCTCTCTCTGTCTCCGCCACCCCCTGCAGCGTGCAGATGAGCCGTTGTCATGCAGGATGCCGAAAACATGCACTTTGTAGGTTTCCAAGTCAGACTCTGTTAACAAAACTGGGCTGAAAAGTTCAGCAGAGTTGTGAGCGGCTGGGCTTTTGATCTTCCTAGGGAGACTGGCTGTGCTAGCAAAGCTTCATGATGCAACCGGGCCAAGCTCTGTCCCCGAATGTTCTGAGAAATCTGAGCCCAGGTGTGAAGATACCCAACTGCACCCTTGCATCCGCTACAGGCAGTCTCCTCCCGGCCGCCCCCGCCCCCCCTTGTAAGAAGGATAATTCCATGAAACAACTCCAGGCAAAGAGAGATCAGAGCATGCGTCGAGTCACAAGCCTGGAACTAGGGCCTATTCTCGCATGTGGGGAGATCCTCTGGGACATAAAATCTGGTAACTTCTTATTGTTCCCATCAAATCAGTTATTGTTCCTCTACGGCTGCCACTTCCTGCCCCTTGGGAAGCTAAATCTTGCTTAGCAAGAGCCTTTTTTATTTCTAGTTCGCGTACAGGAGTAGGCACTGAGTGACCTGGGTTTCTATTCCTTGCTCTGCTGCTGCCTTTCTTTTTGACCTGTGGCAGAGTGAGAAACCCCGGCAGAGAAAGAGATTACACAATCTGTAAAGTGGGGCTGCATCCCTGTATCACAAGAGTATTGTGAAGCTGAATTAGCGACCACAGGAAGGTGCTGCGGGGGGGGTTAGTGAAAGGGCAGAAATGAACAGTTAAGGAAGGTGGCTGAGCTCTGAGCAGATAGGAATATTTATTCACCTTTTCATGACTGTTCTCATATATTCTTAAGATTTTTCTACCTGTAACTTTCCTTGGTATAAACACCACCTGGAGCTCCTTTCCCCACAGCTGCCACATCTCCTCTAGGCTAGGGGTAGGAGCGCTAGACCTTAGGAGGTCCCTAAGAAAGAAGTGTGTATGTATGTATGTTTGGACTCCCCACCCTACCCCAGAAATTCCTCTGCTCTCTCTAGCACGCCCCTTCACCATCACCCCCAAACCTCCCCAGGGCTGCCTTTTTCCACCGTTAGTAGGAATTTGGATCTCTTTCCCCTAAAGCATGAATGAGACACTTTCTTATTCTCTCTTCCTCCTGTCTCTAAAATTCAGACTGCAAAGCAAGCAAGACTGTGAGAGCCTCTAGGTGTCTGACTGATCTCTTCCCAGGCAAGCTGAAGAGGTGCTTCAGTCTGAACTCTGGGTTTGGTGTGCAAACAGTAATTGCATTTGTGCAGTGAACCATCCAACGAGTAGTGCAATATTTCAAACCAGAGAGAATTGTCAGCCAAATGGATATTGAGGTATCGTACGCTGGGGGTGGATTTGGTCAACAGTCCCTCAGAAGGAATGGGTGACCTTTCCAGGAAGAGCTATTGCTGGATACATTTAAAAATAATCAAAGCTGGGGTGATATTCAACTCAATAAACATATATCCAGAGTTTCCGTAATCACATCAGGGCAACACAACCCCTGCACTACATGCATTTATCTGAACTTTTATTTTGTGCAATGCCTTTCAGTGCCGCTTGTTTCTTCTGTATGGCACTTCTTTATGCGTAGAGATGTCTCCCATGTTTATTCTCTTCACTCTGTAAAATGAAGGTTTATGTTTATTACATTCTGAGGGCAAATGGGGAAACTGAATCCTCCCGGAAGCATTGTGTTGTAATGCTGTAGTGAATCCCTATAAGGTCTGGGCTGTGCAGTACAGTGCATGGTAATACGGAGTGACCACATGGACAGTAACTATTTTGCTAACGCATGCTCTGATTAAGGTCCAGGGACCAGCTTTTAAATATAATTTATACAAGGGATTATGTTGCCTGTCCTTTCGAAACAAAAATCCACCCAAATATACTTCTCTAAAGTAAATAGAACAGCCCAAAGGGTTGAGGCTTAAAGTCTAATTTCTCTAGAAATATTGATAATTTGACAACAAAAACTAATCTGTAATGGGAAATCTTGGCCCAAGAAGGTGATTTGAAGTTGTCTGGGTTTTTTGAGCTTGGAGATTTTAGCATCCCAGAGGTGCCTCTCCTCCTATAGTATTTGTCTGTAGCCTGCCTTGTTAATTTTCTCTATGGGACTGTTGCTTTTACCGGTTGAAAGACAGGCCTGAATCATCAAATTCACACCTGCCAGCTTGGAGTGTTTGGTCCATCTTTCCTTTCTAGAACATTCAGGTGGGCACTGGATTTTTAATCCTTCCTTGCAGTAATAGTGCTCCAAGCACTGTATGAAGGAGGGTGAGCATTGTGATTCTCCCCATTTTCTGATGGGGTGGGGGCAGTGGAAACAAGGCACCGAAGAGTTAAGTGGCTTGCTAAGGTTAGGTAGGAAATTGGGAGCAGGAATAGAACTTGGGTCTTCTGCCTCCCATTCATGCGAGCACTTGGACCATGCTGTCCAGGTGTGGTGGAATGTCTTCCAGCCCCTAGTGGGTGGTTAATCATGCAAAGTTTCTTGATACATTGCAATAATTACCCTTGCTTGGCACTTCTGTAGGTCCATCCTAACTTCTATTCATTACATTACAGAAGAGCAGCTTTTGCTACAACACTCGCACCTATCCTTTCCACTTGAGCTATCATTCTCAGTGCTCCGTCCCCCTCCTCATAAAACACCTTGGTATAAAGTATACCCTGTCCGGTGACAGATCAACTATTGATTCTGACAATTACTGGGGCAAAGTGCTGCACTACCTCTTCATGCCCCACAGTAAAGCCTTTGATGGTCTTTAGAGTCCTCTACAGCCTCCATCTGCATAGTCAGTGTGTGCCATGGGAAAGGGCTGTCTCCTGTTTGCCCCAAATGAGGGCGTTTTTGAGTTCTTTGAAAGAAGGAAAAAAGCCATTCTCCTTCTGAAGCCTCTAGCAACACATTTGAGGTTCACTGACTCTTGCGTTAATCCATAGACGCGAGGAGAAGAAAAGCTGATAATCCAGTTTGGCTTTCCAGAGCATTAATGGTCTAACCTAAAAGAGCCTTGCTCTTTCCCCATCCCCCACCGCCCCCACCCCTTGAATCTTGGCTTCCTTGAGTCAAAGTCAAAACATGGCCATTGAGCGAAACTCTTATTACTGGAGCTCCTGCACCAATCCAGCCGGCTGCGGGAATAGATATTCAAATACACAAGAGCAGTTAGGCTCCCGCTCAGATTGACTTTCAATAGCAGTTAAGCACCTAATGCCCAGCTGTCTTTTGTGCCTCTGAAAATCTGCCCCATGAATGACAACTAAAAGTGAAATTTCTCTGACTCTGGATGGCCTGGATGTTACAGGGATACAGGTGTCTTTACTTCTGCTTTGGGTGCAACATTTGAAGATTTTTTTTCTTAACTTGGAAAGAATCATATCTTTGTTCCACTGCTTATCAAACAGACAAAAAAGAATTTCCAAAATAATATTGCTGATAAATTCACATTAAGCTTGTTCCAGATTCTTTTTATTTATTTATTTAATTTATTTTTATTTATTTATTCTCTCCTTTCCAACTGCACCAAAATATTCCTCATTTCTTTCTTCTTTACAAACTTTGCTATGAAGTGCAGTGCATGCTGGAGTACCTGGTGTGCTATCAGACAAGTTAAGGTCTGCGAATCAGTCTTGCCTCTAAACTTCCATGCATTTTATGCCAGAAACTTATAGCAGCTTAATGTTTTCTTCTGATCTTGCTCTAAATTATGGGAGTGAGTTTAGCTGAGACGTGCCGACATTTGGGAATAGTTTTAGTATTGCAAACCTAGGGGTGGTTCTGTTCTACTCCACTTATCACCGTGGTTCTCTGATGTGGTTTCTCTTCTACCCAAATCTGCAGACATCAGGGAGGGATGGATAAATGTTTGTCTCCTAAGCTTTAATTACGTATGTTAAATAGTATTGGACCACTAGACTTTAGGCTCCAAACTTGCAAATACCTAAGCAACATGAGACATTTTACTGGGACTGCTCACATGCTAAAAGTTGACTAATTTGTGTAAGTGTTTGCAGGATCTGGGTTCTAGACTTGAAGTGCTTTTTGGGCAAGGACTGTCTTCACTATGGGCCTCATGCAGTACTGGGCATTCAGTCAACATTTTAATATTTTCACCCTAGCTTTAAAGTGTTCCACGAACTCCTGTTTTTCAAATCCACATTAAAACACATGTGGGGTTTTGATTTTTCTTACTGCTTTTTCTTTGTTTTCTATCCTACGTAGGTTCTTATAGGTGCTTGTCATTGTAGTATCTGAGTGCCTTCCAATCAGGGCATCAAGCAACATGGCTAACATCTGTCCTGTGTTTTGTTCTCTCCTCCTCTCCCCAGGCAGAGAAGAGTGTGTGCAGTTGAGGTTTTTTGGGTTGTTTTTGTTTTTGATGGTTTGGATGTTTTTAAAATCTATATTACACACCTGGCTCTGTTTGTTAGAGAAGGCAGGTCAAGGAAAAGTGCGTGGCACAGAGTAGAAGGGCCGGTTTGGATCCTTAGTCCCCGGGACAGTTCAGGCTACAGTGGCTGGCTCCCGAGAAAGCTCTGTCTCCTGCACAAATGAGCTTTATTTACCCCAATGGTAGAAAGTTCCAGTGCGCTTGAGGAGCGGAGCTGTCGACCACAATCTTCATCCTGGAGCTTTAGTTGATCTTTTAGATACCCTGAGCCAAGGCCATTGAGCACCTTGAACTTGATTAAATATCCTCGGAGAAGCCAGCTTGTGCTGCTTTTTGCTATCTGACTGTCACAGCTGTAAGCAGACTAAGTTTAATGATCCTCCCTTGAATAGTTCAGCAGCAGATGGGAGTGCTTTATTGTCTGCTGGAGTTCAGAGCTCGAAGCTGTAACCAGAGCATTCAAAGAAAGGCAACTGCATCTTTATCTTCAATTTTTTTTTTTTAAAGTACTAACCCAGAAGCTGGCACATTAGAAACTCACCCCCTCGCAGACTTAGCCACTGCTTCGTATTGCTGGTTTTTATTAATAAATCTGCCTCATTTTTATCTACTAACTTACCTTAACATTGGGCTCAGGTGGCCCGTTAACATGAAATGAGCCTGAGAATATTGGCATCTAACTCACAGCAGTGCAGAGAGTGATGCATGTTGGGATTTTTAAAAAAATCTTATGGAAGTATATGATGCCTAATGAGACCGAGCGTGGTGGCAGTATTAATATTGTGGTGAGCTGCAAACAATTACCAAGCTCTAGTAATAATCACTTGAGCAGCAAACTGACTCACGGCTTCCGCTGTTCAGTTCCTAATGATGGGATGCAGGAGGTAGCAATAGAGCAAAGTTGGTTTGTTGCTTCTTCGAAGAACAGCACATTTAGGGAGGTGGCGGGAACTGTTTTGGAATGCTTTGTTCAGCTGTGCGTCTTTCTGGCTATCGTACAAGGCACTTAGCATTACACAGAAGATAACTGCCGACTATTTTATAAGAATGTAGCCTCTGAGGCTGCCTTCATCTTAGCAGATGGCCCTTTTTAAAAATAAATAAATAAATTGAATCCAGTGTGTGTTTCTAATAACCTTTGTGCTGTTAATTTTTAATGCCTCCTCTCTATAGTGAAAAACAGTTTAGTTCTAAAGCAATTTGTTCACTAAGGACTTTTGTGAATTATTTATTGGGTTCCAGAATATTTGCTATATTCTGAGTGGCCAAGTTGGGTAATTAAATTTTTTCCCCTTTAGTTAATTGGGCTCTGGGTAGGCAGGATGCTAATTCAGCCACTTCCCAGGAAGCAAATTTATTTCTAACTGGGGATGCTGCTGCCCAAAACTTCTGACTTTGCAGTGAGAAATGGGGAGTGGGGGGTTATCTTTTTGCCAGAGAGGCAATTGGAAGTTTAAAGGTCAGCTCTCAGCTGGTTGTTGTAAATCTGTGTAGCTCCACTGGTGGTAACAGTTATGTCAATTTTATATCTGCTGATCATTTGACCTAAAGGTTGAAATTCCCCCCTATGCAGAGAGTCAGCAGGAGGCCTACACATCATAAAAGTCCAACTTAAGTGGTGCCTAGACCTTGTGCTGACCTGCGCTGGGGTGGATTCCACCTTAGACATGTAGGTGGAGCTTTTCAAAGGCACGGCTGGGAGCTGTCGGCCAGAAGGGATCCCTGTGAACATCTGGTCTGACTTCCTGTGCTACCGAGGCCAAAGAACCTCCCCCTTTGACTTCCTGGGGCAGTCGAGTGCCTAACTGCACGTTGTGCCTTTCAGTCTTGTGTCTAACTCAGGCTGTCTTTTATTTCTCTCTCCAGTGGAAAGATGTATGAGCTCCATGCAAGCTGGTACCCAGATGATCAAACTCCGGGGCAGTTCCAAAGGGCTAGTCCGGTTCTATTACCTCGATGAGCACAAGTCGTGTATTCGCTGGAGACCGTCGCGGAAGAATGAGAAAGCCAAAAGTAAGTGCCGGCCACCGGGCCTTTCTGCTGAGAATGAGAGGTTTGCATTGGTACTGAACAGCCGACATGAGGGGTTCAGTAACATGGAAGATGACCAAGGCAAATGCTGTGGCTAGATTGGTAGGACTATGCCTGACTTGTATGAATGTTAATAACACTTCTGCTAGTTGAGGGCTAAAATAACCCGACAGACTTGGAGATGAGCTCCAAGCAAGTCCTGTGTGAATAACCCCAGATTTAGGAGTGTCTGCAGTTGGAGGTTTGGGTTTTCACTAAAAACGTCTGTGGGAGAGGGAAGGGCTATTCCCCTCCACATCCATGCCCCATGCAGCACAGCTAGCTAGCTGTATTTATGGTTGAGGCAACATTCCTCTGAAGCACCTGCTAGAGGTCGTTGCTGGAGGCAGGATCCGAGGTCCCATGGACCAGTTGTCTGATGGGTTGAGGCAGCTCTTGTAGGGTTTATCATGCACCAGAAAGGTAGGGATTATTGGTTGCAAATAAAGATCCCCAATCCTGCAACAAAACCCCATTAGAGTCCATCAGGATCCATTCAGACACAGGGATCTGCCCTCGCAGATCCCGCTGTGTGTTCTGGCTCGAAGGGTTGATACGTCTCTGCATTCAGCTACAGGTTGTGTTGTATTACAGTCCTGCTGAAATCGGTGCTCCGTTGTGTGAGATGCTGGAGAAAAAGATAGTGAGAGGCTCTGTGCCACAGGGGGCTTGCAATTGAAATTGACAAGACAAAGGTTGGGAAGGGAAGCACAGGGGACTTGCCCAAGATCTCCCAGCTGGTCAGTGCAGAGTCAGTAACCGAGCCCAGTTCTCCTGAGTCCTGGGCCAGTGCCCTACCCACTGGACTACGCTGCATCTCATTTTTGGCCCCACCCCATCTCCCAGTGGCCTAAGGATAAGTTCCTGTCGGGACTTTCCTTCTTTAACGGGGGCCGCTTTGTAATATTTTCCCCAAATATGTGTGTGTGTGGTTTTTTTTTTTTCCGTGTCTCTTTTCACCAGATGGTGACTGATCCACTCCAATGAAAGCATAAATGATTGAAAAGCAATGATTGCTTCACAGACACGAGTTGTAACCTGCAAGAAAACAGGGACGTCAATTATTTGTTTAACAAGAGCTGCCTAACGAGATGTGTGAAACTGTGCTGGCAAGGAAATGCTGCAGAGAGGTGTCTGACAACCACCATGTCGAGGGGAGGAGCAGGGAGGTGGAGAGCTTGGGGACCAAATTAACCTTATTGTTTCCCCTTTCATAACTACAGATACGAATGTAAATGTTAGCACAATCTACATCTCTGCCTGTGACCTGTTTGTTGTCATGTAAAGATGCACAGGGAGGACACCTCGTCTGAGAGAGGTGCTGGCATAGTGGTAGGGACATAGCGGATTAGGACGTAGAAGATCTATGTTCAATTCCTGGCTCTGTAATAAACTTGCTTTCTGACCTCTGACAGGTCATTTGATCTCTCTGTGTTTCAGGTTTCCTATCTGTGAAATGGGAAAAATAATACTTCCTTTGTCTGTTTTAGCATAGATTTTTCAAAAGTGTGCACCATCCCTGGGTGAGAACAATGGGAGGTTGATGAGCATTTGAAAATGCGGCCCCTTTCCAGTTTTGACTAGCGTACCGAGCCACCTAGATAACGTCCAACGTGTTAAATTTTTTGCCCCATTTTGCAAAATGACTGCATGTAAATAGACTGCTCTGGAATATTAAAGGCTGTGATTGGCCTTTATGTTGTCCTTGACGTGAGTTGTGCTGTCAGCAAGCACAGAGAGCTCATAAACCGGATGTTAAGTCTTTTTGCATTTCCTGTTTTGACATTTTGTTTTGTCTCATGCTATTTGAGCTCTGTGTGTGTCTCTGACTGTTCCATACCCCCTTGCTAAATAACAGTAAGCCCAGAGGGCAGTGATATAACAAAACACAAATTCAGTGTTTTCTGCTTAGTTTAATTTCAAATGAAGAAATTCTGCCTGGGACTGGAGTCTGTGTTGGATTTTAAATGTTCTCCTTATGTCAGCTTGAGCTAAACTGCTTTCCCCCTAGAAACAGTTAATGGTGCAGTTTGGATTTTTGCCCTGCTACAACACTTTTCCTTTTTTAAATCTTTTAAACTTCTGGCACGTGTAGATCTGTGTAATGTATACTCTCTAGCTGCAACAGTACACATACCATAGCAAACAGATGTCTGCTTCTAGGGAGAGCCACGCTTCTTGTAATCTCAGGAGGACACTGTAATCTGCAAAATTACATTCTGTACTGGGGTTTATTTTATTGTTAAAATTTCTCTTCTTGACACTCCGGATCTAGGATCTTTAGAAGGGAAACAAATTGTTCAAATAATTATCGGATGTGCTGGCTCTGAGTGCATGTGGATGCTAGGCACTGTTTCATTAAATGTAAGGGCATTCTATAGCATTTTACGATTTGTATATTCAAGGGGAAGAGGATGCGGGTTGACAAACGTTACCAATATCTTGGTAATTTACTCCCAAACCTAGATGTAGGAAGGAATCTGGTAGCTAGAGATGTTAACGATCAGTTGGCTCAAGTCCTGCAAAGGCAAGTATTCATTCCTGAATAAATGACACTAGGATATAGGAAAGGCAGTGTGGTTCAGTGGATAGTCTGAGAGTCAGGGTACCTGGGTTCTGATCCTGGCTCTACCACTGAGCTATTGTGTGACCTGGGCAAATTACTTCACCTCTCTGTTCCTCTGTTTTGTCTCCCTTTGCCTATCTTGCTTATTTAGATTATAAGCTCCTCAGTGCAGAGACCATCTCGCTGTGTATGTACAGTGCCTAGCAAAATGGATCTCAGTTGAGGGCTCTAAGCACTATCATTATTATAGATATTCTACTGATACTGTGTTTAATCTTAGCCAAGAAGATTTACAGGATGCTTCACAACAGACTAGGATGTGCCTCTTCTATTGCTGCCTGTGTCCCTTGTTGGCTGAGCTTGCAAAGGCCTTAACCCAACTCAGCGGCATTTCTCTATTTATAATATTCGAGAGACAGGGCGGGTGAGGTAATATCTTTTATTGGATCAACTTCTGCTGGTGAACGAGACAGGCTTTCAAGCCCCACGGAGCTCTTCTTCGGGTCTGGGAAAGGTCCTCCCAGCGTCACGGCAAAATGCCAGGGGGAACAGATTGTTCAGTGTTTGCATTTTCCTGTGACACTGAGAGGACCTTTCCCAGACCTGAAGAAGAGCTCTGGGCTTGTCTACACTCACAGCGCTGCAGCTGAACCGGTGGAGCTGCGCCGCTGTAGCACTTAGTGAAGACACTACGACGCGGATGGGATTGCTTCTCCCTTCGGCGTAGGCCCTGCCTCTTGGGGAGGTGAAGCCCTCCTGCCGACTTAGTGATCCATTCCAAACCTCACGGCATATTCTAGGTATCAGTGGCTAGAACCCGACTGATCTGGAGAAAGGGGGACAGTAGGACACCTCAGCCAGCTCTTGCCACAGCCACAGCCTCAAGCATCTCTGCAATTGTTTTTGTAGATCAAACAACTGGTTGATGGGTTCCCATTAATGACCCCCAACATAACAAGACCCCATCTCCTCTCTGCTCATCCTTCCCTAGAGGTCAACATGCTGACACCCTAAATGACTTAGGTCAGAATGCGGTGTAACTGCCCCTATATTTCCCTTCAGTGGCCCAGTAAAGGCACCCACTCATAGGCTTCCAGCTCCCCTGGCCATCACTTCTCTCTTGGGTGGAGACCCACATCTCTCCCTTCTGACTGGGGTATCTCCAGGCTGAGCTGTTCCCGGCCTGCACTGTGGTGTTCCCCACAGAGAACTGCCTGCTTTTTCTCCAGAGACGGTCAGCAGTATGACGTGCCCACAGCTATAGATACCACACAGCTCTCTTTATGCAAGCCTGTTTTATTCTTAAGGTAAAAGCACTACAGAGAAGACACATTAAAATAATAAAAGAAGCTACAGGCATGCTAGAGATCATCCCACCCCTAATACGGGGTCTGGCAGGAGCAGTCTTTCAGCACTCCATCCACAGGGTTTCCTTTGTGGTCACAAGTTCATCACAGCTTCAGTTCCGAATGAGTACACAGTTTTATGAGGCCTCAGTAGGCCCACTCCTTCCAACCATTCCCTGAGAACTGTGGCGCTCTGTGAAGCAGGCGTCCTGTCCATTTGCTGCATGAGGAAGAAGGGCCTGAGCCTATTTAAAACCAGGCTGTTTATCCAAAAATCCTTTTTGGCTGTTGGTGCCTGGAAAATCCAGTTTGAGCTAGTCTATGCAGACCTCACCAGGGGGTGGCTTCAAAGGGGCTGGTAAGCAGAGGGATTACATTAGCATCCCCTTTCCCTAGTGGAGTTGCATACAATTCCACAATAACACATACACAATTGCATTTCTAATACAGTGGACCCCCAAAGGTTCAAGAAGGCTTAACTTTATTCAGTAACAGGGTGGCAAGAAGCAGCTCCTGTTGCTGTCTGGACCCTCTAGAAGGCACTGAATGAGCACAATGGGTGCTTGCCTTGTTTCTTCTCTTTTTCAAAGAACTGAAAAGTTTGGCCACCTGAGCCCATGTTGGGTCCAAGTCTCAGAAACTCCATTCTTGCACTTGGGTGGGGATTGTGGGAGAAGAGGAGAGGTGGCCTTGAGTCACACATGTGCTTCCTGTGTCCTGGGGCCATCCAGGGGCCTGTCTGCCCACTAGTGTAAACTAGAGCAGACTCCGGGGTGCTCTAACTTATACTCTACTTCCCAAGGCCTCTCTCTGGTGTGAGTCCCAGTCTGGGCTAAGCTTGGGTGCTGAGCATCCTCTGCAGAGCAAGAGGTTTAGCAGAGGACGGATCTAATTTCAACAAATTGGCTGTTTCCAGAGCTGCGTTTCCTCTTCTCTTCTTCCAACATTGCGTTTCTGGGCCGAGTTCAGCAACTGTTGCGGCTTCGTAAGTGACTCAGCAGTAAAAGAGGGGGGCGTGGAGGGAATAATGTCAAGGATAAAACAGCTGAACGAAAATTGCTCTTGGGTAGAAGGTGTTGGGACCTTCACTTGCCTATCACTAATAGCAAGGAGGACAGGAAGAAAGAGCCAGTTCTCCTGAGGATGGGGCCTGCTGTTCTGCTGTGTTACCTTACACAGCTACCTAAAAAAGTAGACTTTACAGCCTGGGGCCAAATCCTTCCCTTTTGCCATGGTGTAAATCTGGAGTTACTATGGATGTATGTTAGTGTAATCAAGTGCTCCTAAATTAGCCTGTGAGCTCCTGTCTTTTAGGTGCTGAACAGATACAATGGGGTTCAGGCCTGGGGCCCTGAGGCTCTAGGTTAATATTACCCCCGATAAATAAGAATAGTTGGAGACCCACTCCTCATCGATGTAGTAGATTATGTTAGACTGACCCCAGCTAGGCCAGGGATGGGCATTGCCTGGAAAGCAAACTTAGTTGCAAGGTCTCAAATTCAGGAAAACAGATGCCTCCTTCCTGCAGAAAGGTGCAGCTCACCCAGACCCCGCCAGAGAACAGAATGTGGTATTAGTGGGGGGCCTCACCTAAACACACTGAAAATGACACGTGCTGTTGGAGATGCAGTCAGGAGGGAGTCTGTGCTTGCATTTCTCAGGGTGGGGAAACTAGTTTTAAGAGCAGCCATTCCAGGGGGAATTCTGAGGCTATGCCTCATAAGAAATACCAGCTTTTAAGGTGAAGATTGTTTCTCTGAATTCTGCAAAGAGTTTTACCCTCCTCTCCAGTGTTAGAGGCCTAGGATATTACTGCCTGCTGCACAAAATCCATTGGTATTGGAGGTAATTTTATTGGGTGATGAGGGGCTAGTTAATCCACGATGCACTGCACTTCGAGAGAGGAGATGGAGCCCAAGCCAACACCCAAGATCTGACCTTTGGGGAAGCCCGCCTCAAAACTTTGCAGCTTGGGTCTATCTCTGTGAAGGACAGGAATGAAGAAATCCCATGTGCTGTGGAAACAGCAAAAAGGAAACCAAGTAGCAAGACTGGCTAAATTTGGGTGGATCGGCATAAATAGCATCCAGCTGCATTTCATGATAAACGATAAAATAATACTGTGTGTGTTTAGAAAGCCTGTCTGTTTCCATATGCCTGTGTAAATGCTGGTGAGGACATGGGGGGCTGGCTGGCTGCATGTGCTTCTGACTCTTTCCTAGACAATGTGTAGGCTCTCTTTACAATGGATTGTGTGTAGGGAAACCACTGTAACGTGCAAACTGTGTTTGATTTTATTTCTAGCTGGAGAATATAGAAACCCAAATATATCCACAAAGACTAGTGGAAAAGAGTCACGAGCAATTGAATGTCAATGCAGACAGGTTACAAAAGCTTAAAGGAAAGGCACGAGAGTACTAGAAACTAAACGGTGTGTTAATATGCAGATTACCTCATGCCCCTTCACCTTCTCAGACTAAAATAAGGTCTGGCTGCTTGTCTGGGCACATTTTATTACAAATCATCCCCCCCCCCCACCCCCCCCCCCAGTGGCAAAGCTCTCATTTAAGTCCTCAGCCAAGTGGTAATGTTCAGCAATGAGGATAAAGGGGGTGATTTGTTTTTCCAGGACAAAGAAAAGGACTCTTTTCCCTCCAAGAGTCTGATTGTAACTAACACCAATAATCTTCCACTGACCGTCTCTAACGAGCCGCCTGCCTCTCTTTTTCTTCTAGTCTCCATTGACTCCATGCAGGAGGTGTGTGAGGGGAAGCAGTCGGAAATCTTCCAGCGCTACGCCGATGGCAGCTTTGACCCCAACTGCTGCTTCAGCATCTACTATGGAGACCACATGGAGTCTCTCGACCTGGTGTCCTCCAGCGGGGAGGAGGCGCGCACCTGGATCACGGGGCTCAAGTACTTGATGGCAGGGATCAGCGATGAAGACAGTCTGTCAAAACGGCAGAGGACCAGAGACCAATATCCTTCTGTGCTGTGGGGGAGGGTGTCTCGCAGGGTGGGGCGGTAGCACTCCTAAAGGAATTTGTGGAGCTGTCCTTAGTGCTTATTTCACTGCAGCAAGTGCAAGGCATAGGGTTGCACAATGGGTCCTGTCACATGCTCCTGTTCCCAAAGGGCCCTACACATCTGAGTATGGGGTGCAGCGTTCTAGGGTCTGTTTCATCCCAGAGGAGATTCCCCCTTCTGCGCGCTCCCATTGGGACCCCCTCCTCCAGTCTAGCCCACACACCCGCTCTCCTGTTTCCTGTCTTTCACCCACGCGCATCCTGAAAAAGCCGGGGGGCTATTTTCAAAGGCACAAATTAGGTGCACGACTCCCGTTGACGTTCAGTGGGCGATGGGCTCCTACCTGCCCTTTGTGTCTTTGACAATACCCTTAGCAGATAGTTTTCAGCCTTCTGAACTGAGAATAAGGGGCAAATGAGTGAGAGAGGCTGGGAGGTGGAGAAAGTGGGTGCTGTGTCTTATCACCGGTTGTCATCCTGCAGGGAAGTCTCAACAGCTGACACTTTGCATGTCAAAAGTCCTTCAAGAGGATTAGAGGCCTGTGCTAGGCATATGGTGGAGGGAGAATGGAATTTAAAAAAATAAAGGGCCACATTCTGCCTTCAATTAGACCCTATGCAGCCTTAGCCATCTCTGCAGGTTGCAGAATTCAACCCTAAGTTTATATTTGTTCAGAGCTTAAAGACATTTCTCATTATGTATTTGTGGGTAAATAGCCGGTGCTGCTGCTGAGAAGATTCACGTGAGCAGGATTTTAATAGGCATCATTTAAAGCTCACGTGCAGGCAGACCAAAATCCTCTCCCCACACCTTGAAATCAGGGACAGGAGGAAATTGTATGCATGGACAAAACTTCATCAAACCCCAAATTAGGCAGTGAGATCCTGGCTCGGGGCTGCTGCTGAGATGCTAAAGGCACCATCGATATCTGCTTATTGCAATACCTGGATCACTCCCCTATGGTAGGCTATTGCAGGGTGTCTACTGTGATCGCCACTGGAAGACCGAATTTGCTGCCAGTGACCACACAGTGAGATCTCTCCGAGATGCCATCATTTTCTTTCCCTGTACTTAGAATAGGAAACAGATGGTAGACTTGCCAAATATTGTCTCTTTGCTGATGGCCACTGTACGGTATCTCTGACGTTAACTCTGGCAGGTAGGAAGCCTTTGCTGCTTATTAGATCCTGTTCTGTGAAGGAAAGCCTGTCCCCTACTATTTCATGTAGCCAGCTATTCTTTCCTTTTACGGGGGAATGTTCTTGTGCTGGTGAGAAGAAAAGGGTATTGCGGTCCCTTTAGCTAACAGCTGCAAGGCAACGTTAGGTTGAGCAGTCTGAGATCCTAGCCTGGGAAAGAGGCACCATAACAAGGTGTGTGACAAAGCCTTCAGGAAGGCTGCAAAGAACTTCAGTTGTTTTGGGGCCCAATAACCTGTTTAACAAGTGCCAGCGAGGAAAGGTGCTGGGAACCTGTTGAAAGCTTGTATACAGCACCTGAGGTGCATTTGGATTAGGGGGGTTTTATATCCGGCTTAGGCTGTCAGAATTCCCAGTGACAAATCTAGTTCATGGGCAACAGAGCTGCTTTATTGTTTTTCTAGTTAAACTGTCTTAGGTTAGATATTAAGAAAATCTTTAACCGCACTCTGGAAAAGGCTTCCAAGGGAAGTTGTGGAATCCTAGTCAATGGAGGTTTTTAAGAACAGGTTAGACAAACACCTGTTGGGACGGTCTAGGTTTACTTAGTCCTGCCTCAGCACGGGGTCAGACTTGATGACCTCTTGAGGTCCCTTTCAGCTCTGTTTCTTTGATTTGTGTGTGTGTGTGTGTGTGTGTGTGTGTGTGGTTTATAGCCTCAATAGAAAGTCCACTAATCTGTAGTGCTACAGCTGTGCTGCTGTAGCACTTGCAGAGTTGACACTTCCTATGGTGCCGGAGGGGGTCTTTCCACCACTCTAGTAAATGTACCATCTTGAGAGGTGGTAGCTAAGTCAACAGAAGAAGATTTTAGTGGTCAATGGAAGTATCTTCTTCCATTGACCTAGCGGTGTCTATACTGCGGGCATAGAGCAGCTTAACAACATCTCTCAGGGGTGTGAATTAGGTCCATGTACATTTTAGGTATAGATCAGGCCCAAATAATGTTCAGTAGGGTCCCTTGATGCTCCATTGCATTTCTTAACTCCAGTTAAATGTGGTTGAAGCAAACCTTTGATGAGGCCGATAAGAATGGTGATGGCAGTTTGAGTATTAACGAGGTGCTCCAGCTGATGCACAAACTGAATGTGAACCTCCCACGACAGAAAGTCAAGCAAATGTTTAAGGTAAGAAGTGAGAATGATCATTTCTAAGGGGGAAAGGGCTGAGCTGCAGCGATTTAATGTGCAACACGACCGGAGAGAGAGTAAACGCTTCGCCAGCAAATTAATTTTCATTCCGTCACTGGATGTTGCATTGTGCATTTCAGCAAGTCGGAGAGAACTCTGGAAACAAAGGGGTCATGAGTAAATTCTTAACTGCAAAGGGAAAAGATACTTGCACCAAGTTGCTTCTGGAGTTTTACAGTGTAAGGACAAGCAAAGCGAATCTGCCTCTGTCAGCTTCCATGCCCTACCCTCCTATGCTTGGGGCCAGATTCCGATACCCTTACTTGCATTGAACCATGCCTTCGTCATTGGAGGAATCTCAGTCTCCATCATTGGAGATTTTTAAAAGCAGGTTAGACGAACACCTGGCAGGGATGGTCTAGATAATACTTAGCCCTGCCATGACTGCAGGGGACTGGATTAGATGACCTATCGAAGTCCCTTCCAGTCTTATGATTCCTCTAACTCCAGAAGTAAGGAACTCTTTGGGACCACTCAAGGAGTAGGGTAATACTCTTTCTCTCACAGAGTATCAAAATTTGACCAGTATTGTTATAAACTTGGTCTCCTATGGCCACTGATTATCCTTGATCATTTCCAGCTGTGGAGTGAAATGGGCATCCTTCCACGTGCAATGGACTGCTCCTTTGGTGATGGTGACTAGGTGGACTGTGCTCGCAAACCACATGCTTTATCCAAAAGCCAGCTGCTCCCTCGTGCTCTATTGTGCTACAAAGAACTGGGGTGCTGTTCCCAAGTTTGAAAGGAAGAAATGACTCCGAAGGAGTACTATGGGAGGGAAATGTAGATACAAACTTGAAGATCCTGTTGATTGACTGAGAAACACCTGGATTTAGGTCCCATGACTTTGAAAGCTACCCACTCTAAGGGTCTCAGTTTCCATTGACCTGATCTGTAGCTAAATCCCCATTTCACTAACCTAATTGTCCTAATTTGTAATGGTCTAGCAAAGTGCTGTCCCTAAATAGGGTGAAGTGACTCATGCATGATGTCAGGTGCTGTTGGCAAACAGGGAAGTCATTGCATTGCTGTGGACAGCTGCTTGGGATGGTTACTGTGTGCAACAGTGGGGCTGTGGCTTCACCTTCCTTCTCTGTCACTCCCTCTCCTCCCTCTTCACTGTCCCTCTTCTTCTTTAAGTTTGGCCTAGAATTAGGTCACAAGAGTTGCTGAGATGTTATCTCCCTCTTGGCTCCAGGGATCTCTCTTGGCATTTCCTCCTTTCTTCAAAGTGCTCTGACTGTTCTTTCAAATGATGTCTTAATCCTCCTGCCAAATCTCTGTTGAGTAATTATGACTGCCACGCTCCCTTTCGCACAGCACTCTGTGAATTGCACTGCTTCTAGTGGGTAAATTGTGGGACGCCCGGTAATGTGCCCAACCTTTCTCCTCCTACATGCTGGGTGCTTAGCCCAGAATATGTTGCTCATAGTCCGTGGAGAAGGAAAAGATCTGTGGCTGGGCTTGGAGTTGACCTTTGTTTAAATGTCCACTTGAGTTGGGCTAAAATGCTCTTGTAGATGTTCCAGCTATGGGGAGCCATGAGTGAGGTGAAAGGAATTGTTTGTCTGTGGGGAGAGGGAGAGTGTGCATAAGAGGGATTGGGAATGTGATTGGCTTAATACAGGGGATAACTGGCTGTCCAAATTCCTGCTATTTTTATCCTGTTGAAAATATGCCCTTAAACTGCCAGGCAGTAAACCCAGAAGCACACCAATGGGACCCTCTTTTTGTATGTGTAAGATTGGGAGAGAAGGGGTTAGTCTCCTTAGGAGCTGAATTGTGGTCCTCGTGGTGAATTCTGTGTACGTGGGCAGCTACTTGGTGTGGTGGTGAACCTATTGAGCTAGTTTTTAATTAAAATTCAGTCTAGACATGAGCCATCGCCCCAGGGATTACAGTGAATGTAGAACGAAGAGACCTTCTTCTTTTTTTAAAAAGAGGTGGCATTAGTGTTTTTTCAGGAGCCCTGAATCTGAGATCTACTCTCTAGTTCTGTTAGGCTGTGCCTGTTCTGACCATCATCATGGGACTTGTGCACTAACCTGTCTTGGAGAATATGGACCAAATCCATTTTGATGGCTGTAGCTTGATTATAATTATTTCCTTTAAAAAGCCCCAAAGCATGCTAAGATATTCACAGAAAACATAGCTTACATCCTAAATGAAGTCCTCGCATAACAGATGGCTGCTGGAAGAACAGAAGCAGTCAGGAAACTTGACTACAGTAAGATCTTTGTTCATTGGAATGAGATGTTGCTGACCTCCGGGTCTCGCATGTTTTGTGTAAAATCTACTCTGCTGGTAAGATGCAGAGGATTCCTCCAAAACTTCCCTGATCAAGGAAGGACATTTGTAAGGTGCATGTGTTTTAGCATCACATCCTGTTCTGGGGTCAGGCCCTCCGCTGGTGTAACTGTCCTTAGTTCCATTGACATCAGCTGAGGATCTATTCTCTGAAGCCTTCGTAGTGGAGAACTTAACAAGTCATGTCTCCCATTTATACAGCAGCATTGTAAAAACTGGTTTCTTAAAGTCTGGTTTGGTGATCGACTTCTCTGCAGAGAAGTGTAAAGTCTGGTTCTTTTATATCCAAAGACATTCACTGGCAAAAAAAAAAAAATTAAGCCACTCAATATTAGATAACTTTCTGCTAAATTGCTTTATCAGGGTTTCCTGTTGGGACAGCCAGACATCAAAGATATGCCAAAGTATGTAGCTGTATGACTGTTGCAGAGAAATCTTTCTTGACATACCTGTTGATCTGAAGTCCAGTCACTGACTTGGTTTCCTCCGATCACACCTGCTACTATCTCTGTTTTTGTTGGAGTGTTGTATCAAGTATGCAGATACTCATATATGTCATGTTGACACAGCTACAACAACACTGCATACGTCTGTTGCAATGCAGATAGCTACTCCTTTGCAATTAGTTCTGCTGTTGTCCTTGACCCAGTTTATTGTCTAATTAAATAGAAGAGGATTAAAGATACATCTATGCCTCCACACCAATGATCAAAAAGCTGATTTGCATGGGACCCTGATGGGAATTAAGTCAGGGTGGTGTTTTTACAGTAGGCAAACAACTGCAGCCTTTGCTGTATGCCATGTGCCTCAGAAACATGCCAACAGTAGCAGAATTTTAAAGAGGCAGCCTTGCTGTTGATGGTGTGCTGGAAATTGGAGAGAAGGGACGTTTAAAAAAAATCTAAATGGTGGGATCAAAGGAGCAAGGCACTCAGTTCCCAATGACCCTCTGAGGTTTGAGCACCTCAGTCTTTAATGTTGTTACCCTCACAACACCCCAGTGGGGTAGGACAGTGCTATTATTCTCATTTTACAGTTAGGGAAACTGAGGCAGAGAACAGCTAAGTTACTTGTCCAAGATCACATGGGAAATCGGTGGCAGAGCAGGGGCATTGAACCCAGATCTACCAAGTTCTAGATTAGTGCCCTAACCACTAGACCATCCTTCCTCTCTTACTGTGTGTCCAGATAGTGTCTCCAACTCCTGTACAGACTTGTACAGCTCTTCTACAGACTGCAACCAGTTTAAGACTCCGTGGCGAAAGATTTCTCTCCAAGTCCATCCCTTCATCTTCCTAGAGATGTTCTATCCAGCCTTCTGGACTCTCTGTGCTTGTGTTGGTCCAATAGGACTGCAATGAATCTGCCTTGACAAAGTGGGCCTCCCCTTTTGCTCTGTAGCTAGACAAACAAGGAATCTTGGAGTCATTGCCAGTGTTAAACTGCCTTTGATCTGTATATGTATCAGTTGGGTAAAAACCATTCCAAACTGCAGTCAGGGGAAACGCAGCTGAGGCACAGTACGGTTTGAACTGTTACCAGATTCCTTTGAAATCCTAGTGTGGTGGTCACTGCGCCATGAGACCTTCCTTGACTGAGCTCTGATGCTTTGCGTCTCAGTGGGGAGGAGCCCAAAAAGGATCTTCCAGTAACCATTCAGTGCCAATCTCTGTAGTCCAGTGTTCCCTGGCATGTTGTCTAGGGACTTCTGTAACTGGGGCTTCAGGGTTCTCTGACCAGCTCTACTGCTGACCCACTGCGTGACTGTAGACAAGCCTCTTACCTCCCTGTGGGTGAAATGCAACCCTGTGCAGAGGGCTAGACACTGCTTAAATCCTATTTGCAGGGCTTAAGTGGTGCATAGGTTCACTGTCTGGGCAGTGCATGGAGATCCTCGAATGAAAGGCACTAGGAAAATGGATTCACTACTAGTAACAATAACAACTGGTTGTAACATTGCCCTAGGGCGGGAGCAGAGTTAGATTTTTCCCTTGCAATGCAGACCCTGTCTGAATAGATATCCTCACGGAGAGCCCTTCCTGCCCCTTCCTGGGCTGCCTGTATTGTTGTTACTGATAGTGGCTCCTTTGGCAGGGTAACTGCTGGTGGGACCCAGTGCAATCAAGTCAATCAATCCGTTTTACAAACATCCCAGCCAGAACAAAAACGCCCCTTCCCAGCTGGGTTTCCCAGCCCTGTACCCGTGTGCCATTCAGGATTCCTCTCCTTCTGCTCTTCCCTAGAGTGCTCATGCAACTGGGGAGGGAAAGGAAGGCAAAGTTAACCCCTTGCTTACTGGAAAGCAGCATTACCCTCACACCCACCACAAGCAGCCTTTGTGGATAGACTTTATGGCCTTTGATTTTGGTTTTTCCCTTGAGTTTTATAGGAAAATGAGGAGGGGAGGCAGGGGCAAGGTGGCACTTTGGAAATGATCCGGCTTGATTGTGGGGAGAGAAGACGCCGCCTCTGAATTCCTTCCCCTGCCTCCTGACTGTGGTAGAAGATTTATTCTGGTGCCTCCGGGCAGAAAATATTTTTAGCCTGCAACTTTCTCTGCTGTGTTTTCTTCATCCTGCTGACAGCTGACGCTGAAGCCTGCCCTGCTGTCTCTTGTGTCCAATGTAGATTCCTCTCTGGATATACAATGGTAGGATTTGCTCAACTGGAGCATGGAAAACAGAATGGCTCTGTGGCTTGCAGGAGCGCAGGGGCGGGGGGAGGGACAGAGAAGCTATTGCAGAGGCTGAGAATCCTCCAGCAACTGCAAAATACAGGTTACCCTAGCATATACTTGGACATGTATTGTACCTATAACTTCAGTGTCTCTGGTGTCCTGCAGGTGTAGAAATTGCTGCACTGATAACAGCTCACAGCTAAAAGATGGAAAAAACCAGGACAGGAGCTGCTTATAGTGATGTCTTTCAACCGTAAACCTCACACCCCCAGCAAGTCTGTCTGTGTTACTGAATCAAGTCTAGGAGGAATAAAATAGGAGGGATTTTAAAACTCTGGGCTGAGACATTTTTTTCAAAGGTGCCCAGGAGATTTGGGCACTCTGTTCCCCTGGTCAGCTTGGCCATCACAGCCCTGACGTTTCTAACCATCTGTGCTGTTTCAGATGAATAAAACACACGTGCAAATTGAAACTTAGTAGGTGTGTTCTGGGACTTGTGCACTAGTGCAAAGTCTGGGCTCACAGCACTGCAGGGGATACCTCTCAACTTTAGAAATAAGCTTGAACTGCATGGAAACACTGGGAACCTAGTTAGGTTGTGGCCAGCCCTGCACATTAACGTAAAGGTTTTCCCCATCCTCCCCACACAGTATTCCTGACACACTTGCATCCATGTGCTCAGAGAATGCAAGGACTACGAGGGTCTGTAGCACTTCTGGGGGTGCTGGGCTCCTCAGGGGGTGTGGTAGGGCTTCTAACCCTAACCCATGCCACAGAAGGCCATTAAATGCTGGTCTGTGGAATCCTGTCACCCTCTAGTGGCTGCCCTGCTACCACCAGCTAAGGGAAAGTTCCTTGACCTCTAAAAATCCCAGGCCAGCTGGAGGGAAGGAGTCCAGGCCCATCTCCAAGGAGTATGTGCTACTGTGTCTGGTAACTGTCTTAGCTCAGTGCCTGGCTTCACTCTGCTCCCCTTGACTGGATGTTACAGGCATCATGACCGCCCGCACTTCAGGAGGCATTACTGCTTAACGGACCGACCACTGGACTGGGGCACAGGAGAGCTGGGTTCTATTGCTGGCCCTGTCACTGGCCTCCTGGGTGACCTTGGGCAAGTCATTTCCCCTTATGCCTCCGTTTCCCCATCTGCAAACGGGGGGTGATGATACTGGCCTCCCTTATACAGCACTCTGAGCTGGCCTGATGAAAAGCGCTAGATGAGAGCTAAGTGCTGGTGGTACTGCCTGATGCAGTGTCGTAGAAGTCGAAGAAGCAGCTTCTCCCCAGTGCAGCCTGCAGAGCCACATTCAGCCCCTGAGTGCCTCTAAGCAGATGGGGCCTGCATTCCTCGTGAGCATCTTTACATTTAGCTCAAAGCAAGTGTGCTGAGTCCACTTGAGCACACGGGTGCGCACGCACGTCTGGTTACCCCAGCTTTAGCCCAATGGTCCCATACACTTCAGTGCTTTTACTTCCATTTGGGGGCAGAAGCCAGGCTAAAAAACTTTGTAGAAACATGTATGTGTCCGCACACACAAGAGGGTCTTGTCAAAAGCTTGTTGGAGAACAAAGGCTCTTCCCTCCCTTGGCAGTGGGAAGATAATACTCATACATCTATTAATATGCACTCTGACTGGCAGCACTATAATCTGCTGATACTTGTGTTATTTAGACCCTATGCACCATCTACTTCTGCTCCACTGAGAATCCTGTCCTTTCATCAGTTGTGCTGGACTGTAATGAGGCTTTCAGAGGGGGGCCGGGGGATAGATGGTGTCTCTGTACCTGGCAGAACATTTTAATAATATTTTAATAAAACTTTTTTGCGATGCCAGCAAATACCACGCTCACAAATGCAGCACTGTGGAAAACGAAATTTCAGAAACTCATTAAAATTAGTGGATTAAAGGGAGTCGCTTTCTAGGGTAAATCATTCGGATTGATGGGAGCCAAAGGGTAGAGACTGGTAAAACCTCTGTGACTAGAGTATGGGTTTCTATTAGTAGCGTGCTAGACTCTTGTCTTAATAGTTTCAGATGAATGGCAATAATTATATGCCAGGCACTTTAGAAATCCTGTTAAGAGAGGAAAAAATGGATGTGCCTTTTCCTATGAAAGTGTATAAATGAGAGCAGCCTGGTGTGAATTATGGATGTAATTGGTGTTCTGTGATATAAAATCCCTGATATTAAGCAGCCTTGAATTGCCTAATCAAAGCAGAAATCTCTGTCTTGGCTAACGAAAGAGCGAAACAGAATGTTGTTAAAACTAACATTGTACATCATACATGGGGTTTGAAGGCAGTCCCCTTGGGTTCAGTTTTTCTAATTAATATCCTTTCACTGACTCAGATGAATGCCTGCTTTTATTAAAGTGGTGTGTATTAATTCTACCCAGAACTTTATTTTTAAAGGAGATGAATGTTGTGTGTTTGCCGCACCTTCTCCCCCCCTCCCCCCATTAATTCATGGTGGTGGGAGGGAAGAGCGCAATTTTATTATTAGGAAGGTTTTGCTCACAAGTACATTGAAATGTTTCACTGGGCTCCTTTAATAAGTTCAGTGTCTCTGCATTGATTGACCTGGTTTACATTGGCACCTAATTCTATTAACCATTTCAGCGCCTACACAAAATTTGGCTTCAGTATTGTAGTTGCTACAATTCAAGAGTTGGTAAAGTGTCAGGCTGCTAAATAGAAATCTAACATCCAGGGCAAGCAAGAGTTAGAAAGTGTGTGTGGATTCCTGGGGGACTGAGAATAGACTAGGAAGCTGATAATGGATCGCTGATAACATATTGAGTCTCTCTCTCTTGGTCAATCAAGGATTTTCAGTTTTGCAGTGTTCTTGGAGAACTAGCTGTGCATGGGTACTTAACCCTGGGACTTCTAAATGGAATTTGTGCTGTTAGTTCAGGGCTGTTGTCCATGGTCTCGGTGTGTTATGTTCCCTGAGACTTTTCCCAACTAACTGATAAAACTGCAGCCTTCCTGGCACCAGGCCAAGGGAATGCAGCAAAGAAGTATTATCTGGGCTGTACAAGAAGCCTGAAACTTTCGGTCTCTGATCTGTAATGTGCTTAGGCTTGTCTACAGTGAAAATGTGCAAAGCAATTGGCTGACACTCAATTGCTGGAACACAATGTGGGAGGAGCTCAACATTAAAACAGGTCTGTGGGATCTTCAGTCCTGGCACTATGCGAGAGAGACACACATCCTGGCTTGATAATGCAGCAGTTTAATTCCAAAGGTCAATGTCTGAAAGGGATGGTTAAGCTCTGTATGGTAAATGAGCACAGGTGTCTGACACTGGGAAAGAATGTATGCAATGTTGTTGTAGCTGTGTCAGTCCCAGGATATGAGAGAGACCAGGTGGGGGAGGTAATATCTTTTATTGGACCAACTTCTGTTGGTGAGAGAGACAAGCTACACAGAGCTCCCTTCAGGAAAGGAGTCGGTTAGCACCACCCTAGCAAGATAATTACTGAGCAATTTTGATTCTCTTTTCAAACTTTCTCTCTCATGCCTCTGCAACAAGACACATTTCCCATTTTGTCAAGTCAGGGGGTTAATTCTCCATCCTCGCTGACAGGCACGTTCATAAGAATGGGACCAAGTGAGAATACGGATGGGAAGTGCTGATTCAGAGCTATCCTAAAAGATCAGCACACGTGGCATTTGGCTGGATAGTGCGTTGTTCTGCCTGCCATCTGCCAAACTGCCAGCTGCATTTTCTCGTAGTCTGAAATGGAGGTGTCTGGAGTTGTTGTAACCTAAGGGTATGACCACACTGCAGTGAGGAGGTGTGTAGACATACCCGGATCTAGTTCAAGTAACAATAGCAATGAAGCCACAATAGCATAGGTGGCTCCCTGCACCTTGGCTACATACTTAAGCAGTCGTTGTACTGTTATTGTTAGTTCAAGTGGCTTTGACCTACCCGTGCTGCGGTCACGCCACCTGATTGCAGTGTAGGCATACCCAAAGTAGCTCAGCATTCCTCGACTTGTCTGCCTGATCGAATTTGACGATGCAGGACTAGCTATTTCCTAAACCATCTACGAGGACCCTTCTCCATTTGAATGCTTGGTGAGGTCTGAACTGACCGCTGCGCCTTTGGTGGGAGATGTTCATTGGACTGAGATCTTCCATAAGAGTGTTTTTCGGAGGGGCCATGCTCAACAAACAAAATTCAGTTCTGAGTTTGGATTTTGAACATTCTTAAACTTTTGATGGGTTCTGGTCTGTGAATGTTTTGGTTCAGGCTGATGTCTAAGTGTTTTGCCTTCCTACATTTCTCAGAGTTTGGCTATGGCTGAGAGTGGTCCTGATTTTTACAGTAACTGCAGCAGAAATGTGCACCGGCTGATTCAGATCAGCAGTACTACAAACCTATTCAGCAGCTGTCTTATCTTTTCCCCTGGCATCATCGGTATGTGTGCCTCATGGAGACTTCGGAGCCCATTCCTAAGCATCACCCAGATACAATCAGATAATGTGTCTTCAGACAAAGCGACTGAGCCCTAAGGCCTTCAAGGGGCTCTTTTTAATCCTTATGATTTACTGGTTGGTTTTTGTTGTTGTTGTTTTTTTCTTCCTCCTCTCCTCTTCATAACGGCTGTTCAACTTTAATTGAAACTTCAGTGTTGATGTGGTGGACTCTAGACTGAAGCACTGAGCTGCTTTAGGATTACTCTCGCTGTTCAGGAGATCTGCTGTCTGTTCCGGATGAATGGCTTTTTTTCATTATACCCCAAAGTTGTCTTATGCCATTGTATTGACTTTACTCTGCCTTATCTGCCCTGCTCATTAAACAGAGCTCATGTTGCATATTTCATATGCCTGCATTGTACGAAGTATTTTCCCCCTCCATCTGCCCATCATAGACTGTTCAGAATTAATTTTTAGGGAGGGATTACCTGGGGGAAGGGTGGACCATTTGTTCTGAATAATCTTTTTAAAGCTGTGCCATTGGTATTGCTCAGCCCAGCAGCTCTGGGAGATTCGATTAGTCCTTTTCATTAGGCACAAAACCTTATGCCTCACATCAGCTGTTCTTTTTTAAGAGACACTTTATGGCAGCTGAGCTCTCCTTTATTCAGTTTGTGGGCATGAGGGCTCTTTTCACAGCTAGCTCCCATAAGCTAACATGCAAATTAACAGCCATGTTTATACGGGCCACTTTTGTGGGTGGGTCAGTGGGGTCAAGGGGAATAGTGGTACAGTACACACCTGCAGAATTTCTGCCTATGCTTTCTTTAGGCTTGCAGCTTGTTGCGGGTAGAAATCTGAGTACTTTAATGGACAGGTACCTAGCTGCAGTCACAAATCAGGTGCATAGGCCCTGCGTGGCTGGACTTCGCAGGTGCAATTTTTGCCATTGCATGTTTTGTCTACCAAAAAAAAAGTTACCCTTTAAAAATCAGATCTCATGCAAATTGTCCCTCCTACCCCCCAAAATCAATAGGAAAATCATTGAGACTCTTGCCTAGGGCACGGAGCTGGGTTTTGTTTGGTTCTGATCATGGTTGTTCCACTGACTCCATAGGCATCCCTGGGGCTCTTTTCACCCGTGTGTAGAATCACTGGTTGTAATGTATTTACTTAACATGTTCTTGTGAGGCTTAATGACTGTAGAGGGCTTTTGAGACTGCTGGATGAAAGGCGTGCTAGAAGTGCATCGTTAACTGTAATCCAAATGCCAAACCTCTTGTCCGTCTGTAATTCTCCACACTTCTCTTATCATGCTCCCCTCTAGTTTTAGGATACATTAACCCAAAAAGCTGGGGCTCCCTTTAATAGAGAGCAAGAGGACTGAAGGGAAGGAGAGGACCAAGAGTGACAGTTCTCCTTGAGACTTGTAACAGAAATGGGAGCTGATTCCAGAGGACATCAGAAAGCATTATCGCACAGGAGTTCTGTGTCATTAGCGCCAGGGAACGCTAATGGAGTGTGAGGCCTACGTGATGGCAGAGTGAAAATGGAATCAGATTTTTGTACTCAAAGCAGTTATAGGTGTAAAACAACTCTTAATAAACTGGTGATGCAGTTAAGATATAATGTGAAATTGCTAATCCAAATTGATGTGGGGGTTTTTTGGTATTGTCAAAGCTGAATTCCAACAGGCTCTGATATAATGGCGTTTGCTGACATGGGACTATATTTGCACTTCATCCCGGTTTAAAACCCTGTGAAGAATCCTGTTGTTGATGGGTCGCAAAGGGGGAAAAGTGCTTGTCCCCTTTGAAACATCAAAGCAGTGGTTCTCAACCCGTGGCCCGTTTGTGGCCCAATCAGCACACAGCTGCTGCCCATGTGACATCCTCAGGGCTATACAGGTAGTATTGTATGCGGCCCACATACATAAATAGGTTGAGAACCACTCCATCAGAGGATAATTAGGGGCAATGTAATGGGGCGAATTGGGTCATTTCCTGTGGTGTGGTTTGGATTTTTTTTTTTTTAAATGGATAGTTTGCTCTAAGGGATATTTTCACACTCCTGTATCTCCATGTATTTCTAATCGATGAATAACTACCTTTTTAAGTAGTGTGTTCACACAGTGTGCCCAGGGAGAAACATGCCAAATGAATGTACAACATCTCCGGAGGTGGGGTGTGTGGCTCACCATCTCAGCGAATGATGCGCTGAATCCTGTAGCTCTTCAGCAGAAGCATGGTCTTGTGCTTAAGGCACTGGCCTGAGAGGCAGAGGCTCTGGGGTCTAGCCTCGGCTCTGCGGTATACTTTGTGTGCCTTATTTCCCTTCAGTAAAACAGGAGAAATATTTGCTGTTCCATCTTTTGTCCGGCCTGTTCCGCTTGTAAGCTGTCTGGGCAGGGACGGTCTCTCATATCATGTGTCTGTAGAGCATCTCGCATGATGGGTACAGGAACTCTGCTGCGACCTCTAGGCAGGCACTACTGTAATACGGTATGTATCTCCGTGGCCTCCAGTCACGGACACGCATGCAATCGGTGGTACTCTAAGGATCACCCATGCCTCAATGATAAGCTTCTGTGCTGGGCCCCACTGGTGCCCTGACACTCACGAGACTGGTCTGGAGCAGCTCCCTTTCAGCTGTGATCGAAGGAAAGGTTTTGTGCCCGGTAGGCTGGTGCAATTGGTCATGAGTGGAGAACCGCTGAGAAGCATACACTTATTAGGCTGGGTGCCTGAGGGCAGTATATTTTGCTTTATTTCCCCTGTAAGACCCTATTAAATTAATGTGCGTGTGTGTATCTCTGCCCTAGGAATTCACAGGTGTGCCCCTGAGCCAGGGGCTTCTCGCTGGGATGCTGTTGTTTCTAGTGACCTTCCGAAGACACTACAAGTGGCCCCTTTCTCCTGCATATCCTCTCCCCAGTCCTCCATTACATATTGCCCTGCCTCATTGCCGTAGATGGGAGAACCCTCCTGAGGTGGGGGACCTAGTGGACACTGCTGCCTCTGGGAAAGTGAGCTCTGGAAACCTGCATTAAAATGCAGATGTTTGGGAAGGTTAAAAGGGGTGGGGGTGAAGGGGTTGCAAGCCATTCATGATGCCAGTTTCAGCCTGGTGAACCAAATCTTCCTGAGCAGTGCATTGCTAGGTGAGACTGTGTTCAGGTTAAAAATGATGGTTTTGTAAAACACAAGGGTTTGTGTGTTTTGGTTTTAGTTTTGGTTTCTTTTTCAATTCCCACCATTGTAATTATCTTTCTGGGAACCGGGGCACCTTAACGCCACCTTGCTGTTGCGTATCGCAGGAGGCTGATACAGACGATAACCAGGGCACGCTGGGCTTCGATGAGTTCTGCGCCTTCTACAAGATGATGTCAACGCGGCGCGATCTGTACCTGCTCATGCTCACCTACAGCAACCACAAGGACTATCTAGATGCAGATGACCTGAAGCGCTTCCTTGAGATTGAGCAAAAGGTAGGTGGGCGCTGGGGAGAGAATTGCAGTTTGGATGCAGAACCCTGGTTTCTCTCCCTTAGAAAGCTACAATGTTCCAACCTTCCATTTAAAGGTGACCTTTTAACTTTCGCTCGTGGCTTCTTCCCAAGATGGATTGAAATCCTATCAAACCTTATCACATAAATGTCAACAAAGTTACCTGCAAAGGTCTTGGAGCATTTCCAAACCTGTGCACAGAAACTTAAAGCCTATTGCCACTCAATATTATTTCTCCCAGCTGAGTTCTTGGTTTTGATGTCTTCAAATGGGAAGAGGACTCTGATAAGCTAGTGCTGCCTCTTTTTCTCTTTACATACAGCACCCTTGACAGGTTTGAATAATCGGCCTACTCATTTAGGGAACATTGGAGAAATTAATACTCTCCATAAACTGGGAGAGCAAAGATGGGCTAACCATCTAATTTAGCATGGAAGATAGATTGTGTTTTACTCCTGTGGATCTCACCTGGTATGTTGATTTCTTAATGATCATAATTTGCATGCCCCACCTAATCTCAAAATTGGATGTCATTGTACATAGCATACTCTGTATGCACTGGACAGCTTGTGGGTTGAGTGCTAAGTGGAGCTTTCTATTTTTTAATTTAATTTTTTAAAGCAGTAATAACTGAGTGTTTTAAATTGTGCACAGCAGAGCGTGGGCATGACTCTTGGTGGCAGAGGGAATAATCCAAGCAAGATTTAATGCTTGCCATATGTTTGGTTCAAGGCTTCTTCCTAATACTGTTTTATATTAATTGAGTGCATTGTAAAAGAGAAGGACAAATAGAACTGGCCGGAAGCAGGCAGGAGATTGGCAGGTACTATACAAACATGCCATTCATATGTCTGAAAATGCATCACAAGGTACCCCTTCTGTTGCACTTATTAGTCTCCCAAAGCCAGAGCCTTCTGATCAGGCAAAACTCCATATGGCCTAGAAAAATGCATCATTGTCCACTTCAGACCACTGAATTCACCTTTCCCATTTTCAGTGACTATTTGAATGAAGATTTAGTTTCACGCTGAGGACTGTGATATTGTTGAACGAGCAATGGTCACTGTAGGAATGTGTTTTGCAGTATCACCCCTACCAGCTGCTTTGAGGGGCACTGCCTCACGAGCTTGGTTCAGAACGGCTTTTACTCTTCTAGACATTTATTACTGAAAAAATAAATGGCTAGCTTTAAACTAAGCATTCCTGTGAGGTTTCTGACCAGCCCCCTGGGTTCTCAATCTGCCATGTTTCAATTCTCTGGGTGGGATGAATTTTTAATTTGTTTAAAGTAAAGAGCCTTTCTGAGATGCAATTGGAAAGTTGAGTAGCTACCTACATCTGGCCACTCCAATCCCGGGGCATGTGGGGCACTCAGACAATTGGATGACTTAGACAAAAGCCACTAAAATTTTAATATGACTGCTGATACCACTTCAGGCCTGGTGTGGATGTTTCCTGGAATCTCCGTATTCCCTTCCTAGCTCCCTAATGCAGATCATTCTGCTATAGCTTCCCTCCTTCCCCTTACTTTTCCTTTAAAAAAATTCTGTAGACGTCTGGCTAGATGGAGACATTTGACTCTCTCCAGTATGAGAGACGGGGATGGGGTGGAGGGATGAAGTAATATCTTTTATTGGGCCAACATCTGTTGGTGAGAGAGACAAGCTTTCAAGCTCCACAGAGCTCTTCTTCAGGTCTGGGAAAGATGCCCTGAGTATCACAGCTAAATACAAGATGGAACAGATTGTTTAGCGTAAGTAGTTAATACATGTTTCAAGGGACCATTCAACTGTTAACACCTCTCCAGTTAACACCTTCCCAGTATGAGGCAACCTGATCCTCTGTCTCTCTTGCTGCATGGCCTTGGGGGTAGAGTAATGAAGTGATTTGCCCACTGGAGGGTGGCCATGTTTCCCAGGGTTATTGAGAGGGTTCACTGCTGGCTTGGACAGCGCTTTGGAGAGGAAAGTACTAACTACTTGGTCCTTCTCTTGACACTCTAGTGGGTATTACAAACCACACACACTTCTATCAGTTCATCTGATTTGAAAGAGATGAAGAGTTTATGGTCCAACAGAACAGGAGGTTCTCTATTAGAAGAGTTTTATTCTTGGCCAGTACCTAATGGCAGGCATTACGCCTAACGCTGTTCATAAAATCAGACATTTCATAGGTCTTCAGAGACGTTAACTCCTGGGTTTATAAGCTTTACTAGTCAAATATTGAATTTTACCTAGATGCCCTTGCCATAGTTATCGATGGGCTGTCAGTTAAATAGCAGCAAACTAATCTCCATGCACCCTGTTGCAGTAGCTGCTACGTATAGTGGAATTAATGATTTGCTCCTTGTAGGCGAGGGCTAAACAGGAAGGTTTGCATTCTTTATGCATATTAGTCACTTTAATCTGCAGCAGTGATTGATGGATATAAGATGCTGGCTCCCTTTCCTGACAGCTCCTGTAGGCTTTTGTGAAAAGGAAACAGATAGAGGTGTACCGTGCTTTTATTTTCTCATGGCTAAAGCTAAGTAGCTTCCTCTCTGCACACATACATACATATGTGTAAACAAATGCACTGATCTATTCCATCTTCTGCATCAAATCTCAACTATACTTACCTTGGCGGGAACAGCCGACTGCCAGCTAAGTGATCGTCTTGGTTATTGGTGGCTTCAGTGGGTTGATCATTTTAAAGCCCTGAATGATGGAAAAATACAAATGTTATCTGAAAGGTAATATCACCTCTCTCTCAGCAGCCACAGGCCCTGAACAAAGGGTACCACCTAGTAGGGTGCTATGCCAGCAAACACTGGTATGTGCCGATGACTGCTGCAAATAGCTGGTAGACCTTGCCAGAAGTGCCAGTTAACCAGATTTTGTGACCCATTCATCTGTTGCTTAGTGGAATGTGCTTTACTGTACCTGTACCTTACCACTTGTTCCTCTTATCAGGTTCTGAGTGGTTTCCAATGCCTAGCTGTCTAAAACCTTCGGACTGCAAGGTTGTTGGCTGGTCTGTTCTGGGAAAGTTCAAGCCTATTGCAATGAAGAGGCTGGTGGTTATTTTAAGTCGGCTGGTAATGAGGAGAGATTTAGTAAGCTAGAGTGCCACTAGCAGTGGGGACAGGGAAACCAGAACACTACAAATGCGACCGAAGGAACATGTAATAAAAGACCATATTGCAATGCTTAAATGGAAGGGGAGAGGGAAGGCGGATGCCAGAAGCTCTTGGGTCAGTATGGCCCCAGAGGAAGACGAGCCATGAATCTAAGGTAAAATCCAACCAGAGAGCCCTGCAGTGCAGAGTATTTCTTTTCATAAAAGAGAGCGGGATTCCAGTGAAATCTTTTAAATATTTAATGAAGACTGAGAATTTAGTGAAGATGTTTTGACATCCTCAGTAGAAAGGGAGCATTTCTACTGCCCATTAGTCCCATCCCACCCCACCAGATCTAAAACCCCTGCTCTCCTGTACGTCTGTCCTAGAGGATCCTCTGTCAGGGCAAGGCTGGGGCATTTCTGGTCTTGGGTGGCATGGGAGGCAGCAAAATAGTAGCTCAGACAGGACTTTTTTTTTTCTCACCAGACTTGTAGAAGTAGATGGGGTGGGAAAGAAAAAAATACCGCATGAGAACGCCTAGGCTAGGCTGTCTTTGTCCATGTGCTTCTGCTTTTCATGCTCTAATAGAGTCTCATGAGTCACCTGCAAATTAAATAAATGAAGACCCATCCCTTTGTGCCTGTTGTCTCTTTAAACGAGTTAGACTGTGTTTCTCTTTCACTGGGCCTATTGATCCTCCTCCTGCTGAGAGAAGAAAATTAACTTCAGCCACAGGACTCAGTCAGTTCAGCTAATCACTGGCACTGAGAGCAAAAAGCTCTCTGGCTTTCCTCTCGCGGACGCTGCTGCCCTCTGTAATGCAATATGTCTAGAGCGAGGGTAGGTTTGAGCCTTGTCAAAAACGGAACAAAAGCATGAAGCAGCCCTGCTGAGCTAGGAGCAGGAAAAGGCTTTGCTGTGGGATTGGGACTAGAAATCTTATGAAAACCAGCTTTCTTATGAGATCCTGCCTTGCTGGTCATGGCCAAAATGTAAATACTGCAAGAACTGTGTTTTGGTAAGGAGACTTCTGGGCTTTTGTGTCTCAGCCCAGCCCAGCCCAGCCAGGACATCCAGTGGAGGGAGAGTGCTTTTTTCATGCTCCTGAATCTGTTGTGTTTTGAACCTCCCCATGAGAAGGCTCCAGTCCAGTGTCAAAAGTGCTGACCCTTTGGGCATGGGTCCACGTTGGCCAACCTGCACCATAATTAGTCCCTTTGTCGGCAGACTCACTAGAGAGGGCAAAGACGGAATGGTCGGTGCACTCTGAAGTCCCCTTGCAAGTAGTTCCTCCTGGGCAGGATACAGTTCTGTTTGTGCACTTCCAGAGAAGCTTGCACTGCTGCTGTCATGTTATAGCGCTTCTATAGCTAGATGGAACACGCCCAGCTCCCGACATCTCCCATGAGATGTTAACGCCTCGTCCCTGTGGTTTATGCTTTACTTTGGTTTTACGTGTGTATTTTTGAAAGATTCTGCTTGGCTTTTTCATCTGAGCCGCTCTTTGGGACAGGCACCATATGGTCATGTGTGTGTGCACGCAGCACCTCGCACAGTGAAGCCTTGATCCTGATTTGTAGCACTACTGACAACAGGTGTAGTAAATAATTGGTCACCCAGCTCTGTTTACATAATGCAGGGCTGTATCATTCCTTTTTTTAACATAAACGGAGTTAACCATAAATGGCCTGACTTTCAATTGCCAATGTCTCAGAACGTGCAGAATTTTCTCTGTGCACACATCTTGAAGACCAGAATGAAATCCTGCCATTGATCAAAGTAACGGACGCCCTAGAAACGCTTCCAATAATCTCCCGACCTTCTGATACGTGGCCAATTATTATAATTCATCCTTCTCTCCACTGGCTCCTGGAGTTCTGTTTTGTTGCATGCTTCTAAAGTGAAAACCTTTTGGACAATACAAATTAATCCTGCAGCCGAAAGACCCTATTGGGCCATAGCAAAACATGTGCTGTTTGGTTGCCCTGTGGGCTTAAAAACACTAAACAAAATTGACCTACAAAGCAGAAATCGGGCTCTGTGTTTTATTGTGTGTGATCAGGCAGCTGCCAATGGGACTAACTTTTCACTAAGCTGCCTGATTCTTATCTGACCTGACACTGAGTGGCAGGAGTGGGAATTTTAGTGAACAGTGTAAAAATCCTAGTGCTCGTGTGGAAAATACAGCCAGTTCTCAAACTATATACAGAGAAGAGAACTAGGGGAGCAGTGGCTGATTATTTAGTTAATGAGATGTTCTTCACTTCATGTTTTGTTTCCTTTCTAGATGACTAATGTGACCAAGGAGTACTGCCTGGAAATTATCAATCAGTTTGAACCGTGTTTAGAGAACAAGAAGCAGGGGGCTCTGGGAATAGACGGTAAGTTGTTTTTTGTTGCTGCTCTGGCAAATGCCCAATGGAGGCTAAATGCTAGTTCGAATTTGACACTGGTATGAGTACTGTATGGTGTCACCTTGCATACAGGGTGCTTTTCTGTTAATGTTATTGATGTGGGCTGGGATTTTCAAAGGAGCCTAAGGGAGTTAGACACCCAGAGGGGGATGAGGCTCCTGTCACTGCAAGTCAATGGGGGTTGGATGCCTGTCTTGTCATATATGCCTTTGAAAGTCTCTCCCTAGGTCCTTTTGAAATGCAATGAGATTTGGCACTTAACTCCCCTAGGCATCTGTGACAATCCCAGACAAAGTGTTAACCTCCCTCCCCCCCCCCAACAAACAACAAATGTTAGAGTGTTAATAAAACCAATGTTCTGAGCATTTGTTGAAATTTACAATGGGAGTGGTAAATAATGTGGCCCCAAGAAGCGCACTCTCAGCATGCCCGGTGCTGATGGGCTCTCACTGAACAAGACTTCAATGGTGACAAGATGGTACATGTTGCTTTAGGGCTGATTCTGAATCCCTGGCTCAGTATAGTGGCCCCTTTATCCACGGTGGTCCCATCAACTCCAAAAGCAAACAAGGAGCGCTAGTCAGGCCCTGGAAATGTTGTTTGGTAATAGATTGTACGGGAAGGGTCTTGAGTCACGTTTTAAAAAGCAACAACATAGGATCCGCTTCTGTGGCTGTGTTGAACTAATGCAGAACGGCCAAGTATAAATTGGTACAGTCTGTTCTACCTGAATGAATGGGGTAATTTCCAATACCTGGAGTCACCTCTTTGTCTTTGATGAAGGATGGTCCCTATATAATGGATTCAGGTCTCTCCTGCTCTGGGGACTGAAATCTCTGTTGCCCTGTCCCTTGTGTCCTCTCCTACACTAGAGCAAAGTGAGCACAGCAGGTAAAACACTCCATTCGGGATGTGTTGTGCTTTACACCCACTTCACCTGAGTGTGAGAACGGAGAATCGGGTCCATCAGCTTGGCTTCCTTGCGATTGGACATAAGCCTGATCTTATCTGAGACTTAGAGATGTTGGACAAGAAGGGACCATTGTGATCATCTAATCCGACCTCCTGCATACCAGAGTAATTCCTGCACTGAACCCAGGTTGTCTGGGTGAGGGAGAGCATCTGACTTTCCTCTCGTTCTGTTTTAACACAACTTCTCTTCCTTCTTACCGTCAAACTCAAAAGTGGTGTGAGCAGTAACTCTCATGCAGTCTGCTGCTGTGCTCAAAACACAGATTGCACAGATATTAACTACATTGTATTGCCTGTTAGGTTCTATAAGCGTTGCTTATGAAGAAGTCAAGCCTGTGAGCAACAGTACTTACACAGACCAGGCAAAGCATAGAGTGTGGGGTCACCTTGACAAGAGGCACACAGCTACATTACTCACGGCTGGTTGTGCTGCTGTGAGAGATTTTGGAGCACAGTTGTTACTCTACCATGAAATTGAAGTCTAACACAGGAACCAGTAGCTTGGTCCTCATTTAAGAAGTTATTGCAGAGAGACGCCATACGATTTCTTTGTCTTTCTTTTTATATATACAGTTTCTTATGGGTGGAAAAGATGCTCTTGTGCTTAAGGCACAAAATAGGGAGTCAGACTTGGGTTCTACTCTTAGCTCTGTGCCAGATGCCCTACGTAACCTTGGGTTTAGATCAGTTTGTGTCTGTTTTCCCCCCTGCAAATGGGAGGAGTAATAACTCTGACCTCTGTTCTTCCCAGGAGGCTGTAAAGCTTCACTTCGCTAATCTTTTATAAAGCACTTTGAGATCCTGGCATTACAGAAGCTCAGAGCATTGCCCTTTATTATTGTGATTTGAAAATATAAAACAAGTACTTTGGATAGTTGAAGGCGTTTATGATGAAACATGCTCTATTTCTCTGCAACTTTTTATTGATAATTGGTTGCAGTTATAAGATCCTACCTGGTAATGATTGAGCATTTGGTCTGTCAAAAACTGCTGAGAGAGTGAGTAAGTCTGGGAAATGTCTTGTTTAGGCTGCATATCTAGGATACACACCTGACCCTGTATTGAAATGTGTAGAAGACTGTCAAGTCGTGTGTACCCAGGACTCTTGTTTGCAGGCATAGCAATTATTGCAATTCTTTCTGCTGATCTACACATCTCATTTACCCATATCTTATCCCATGACATGATTTTGAGAGACTGCATGCCTAATCAAATAGTTAATATATTTGGGGAGTGGGGATTGAGAACACACCTTACAGATTACTAGACTTTTGCTGAGGATGGGCAATAACCAGGCCTGAGACTAATGTGTCCGCTCCAGGAGTTATTTTTCATTAGGCTGAAGAAAGGATGGAGGGGGAAAAAGCCCCTCTCTTTTGCTCAGACAGTGTCTGAGGGGGGCTGTGTAGGGTTGTTGTTTCCCAAGCATTCTCCCTGTTACCCCACTACCTTTTTTAAATTGGCATCTTCTTCAGGGAAAAGTTCCTTCTTTAGGGTGTCCACTCTGACATGTCTAGCCAGCCCCGTGTCCTCTAAACGTTCTTTTCCCCATAGAATGTTGTATAATCTTATAACCTCCTTAGACTTCAGAATGCTGCTGCTTCATTTATGTAATCTAGTACAGAGTTGTTCTTATCGTGGCTTTGTGCTATCTAGACGTTAGGTCTCTCTTGCCCTCTATAAAGGCTAGCTGGAATAGGGCTAGCTAGAGAGGCTGGATTGTAACAGTGCTGAAGACAGAAGTCCTCTGTTTGCCCCCAAAACCAGTGCGGCTACATGCCATGCAGTGCAAGTTCCCTGCCAATGAGTTGGAGCGCCCATTTTCTCCTGGCGATCTGTTGAGATTGCCAAGTACGGATCTAATTTATGTCCTCCCTAGTGGTGGCTTCTTGTCATGTGGCACCTGACCAGTAGGAACTGGAATGAGATGATGATTTTAGTAGGATCACTGTTTGCTGTTGAGCAAAATAAAGCACCTGGTGGGACAGGAGGCTTTCCTGAGAATGGAGTCAAGCTCTTGAGGTCTTTGTTTCACACTGCTGACAGCATCCCGAGGCATTCATTTTTCTTCATTCTAGAGCTGACGGACACAGTTAGTGTTAGCTAATTATGGCAATTTCAGCCTTAAACTTCAGCAAGTGCATGAAACAAGCAACAGGGCAGTTCACAGGGTGCCCAATTAGTGATACACAGAACCGCTCCTTCGGCAGCCAAATCTATCTTCCAGAATGAGAGAGTGATTAATTTGCTGAGAGTAGCTGGTACTATTTTTGCTAGTGTGCAATACATCCGATTGATTTTTCATCCTAGCTGATCTTATTTGGGTAGCCTCCTGCTTTTACTCAAGCTATGGTAATGGTTTGCTGGAGGAGGAATTCTGATTCAATTCTCTTGCAAGCTGGCCTAAAGCTGCCGTGTCTTAGGGTATGTCTACACTACCCAGATCGGCGGGCAGCGGTTGATCCAGTGCGGGGGGTCGATTTATCGCGATAAATTGTCCCCCGAGCTCTCTCCCATTGACTCCTGTACTCCACCGCCGCGAGAGGTAGCCGTAGCAGTGTGACTAGCCTATGTAGTTCGTTGGTATTTTTGCAGTTCCAGCAAAGAGATTTTTTCTTTAAAAACAAGTGGCATAAATGCAAACCAAGCATATAATGATTTAATAAATGAAGATCAGGTGTCAGTTTATCTGCACAGATCCACAACTGAGCAATTCAATATAATAATAATTAGTGTACAATTGTTTTTCTTTCAACATGTACTAACCCAGTTACTCTTATGGAAAAGTCCCTGTTGTGTTTAATAGGAATTAAACCAATTGGGTTCCACAGAAATTACTTTAATATATAGAATGTTAATAGATAATGAGAACCTTTTCTGTAGGTGGTATTTGAATTCTCTGTCGCAGGAACAGAATTCTCTGTTACATTCAATAGCAGTGGTCCCCAAACTGTGGGGTATGCACCCCTGGATGGGGGGCACTGAAGAATGTTTGTTTGGGGGGATGCATCGGGCCCTAGGCCAGCCCCCACAGAGGGGTGGGGGGGAGCACCCACCCAGCTCTGCCCTCAGCCGCAGCTCCTCTCCGCCCCCAGTCCAGCTCCGCCTCTAGCCCCAGTTCCTCCCCATCCCCAGTTCTCCCCCCAGCTCTACCTTCAGCTCAAACTCCTCTGAGCCAACCGTGCAGGACCAGAAGAGGACATGGACTGATTCTATTACTGGTAAGAGAGGGGAGTGACAGGAAAGGTTTGGGTACCACTGGGCTATGGGATGATTGGAAAGCCTATAAAAGCGTTACTCTTTTCCATTACATCCCATAGAACTCTTCCATAAGAGAAGCATGACCTAGCTTAGTTTTTGAACCTTCATGATACGTCCTATAGAATTGTATGGAAAGGGAGGACACAGCTGAATGCAACTGTCTGTCTCTGATAGGAGTGTTACTACATTTTTGCAAGTCTTGCAGACTTTGTTTTGAAGGTGAAACTTTTGGCATCTAAGATGGCATATGAAGGGATTTTCCTTGCAGGAAAAAATAAAATCCCCCTGGAGACAAACATCTGAAAAATTGCACTTTGTCCTTAGTGGAAATTCAGTTTTTCCCATTTGTTGCCTTCGTTTTTACCAGTAAAGAGGTGTCTGAGCTAAAATGACAGTGTTGCACTCTTAAATTTTTTTTTTTTTTTACACAAGTGTTTGCTTCTGGTCTGGCTTGTTTCTAGGGAGGCTGGACTGGCTGGCTTTGCATGCCATTGGAAAGGGGGAAACGTGAGGTGCCCTGTTGGGGTTGATGTCCATTTGCAGAGTTGTGTAGGACCCCCTGATTCAGCACAGCACTTAGTGTGTGTGCTCGTGGGATCACTTGATGCTTCGAGTGAAGCCTGTGTTGAAGAGCCGTGCTTTGGTTCAGAGCCTACCCTAGCAGGGACTGCATTAGGGCTAGGTTGAGGCTTTCCAGAGCTGTCTCAGGGTGGATTATTCAGCACTTAACTACCAAAGTTCTGGTTGTAGCCTGTGTTTAACAGCTCAGTTTAATAAGCATGTTTAATTAACACTCAGAGTCAGAATTTGAAGCCAGCGAGAACCATCATAAAGGAAATGTTTTTGCAGCAATTTATCCCCAAGTTAATTTTCCTTGCAGCTTGAAGGCCAGTATTGGGAGGCTGATTCAGATGATTGTTTCTTTGTGTTTTAATTTCCTGGGTAGTCCTCTAACTGCATGACAGACTGATGTATTGTTTCACTAGAATCATAGAATATCAGGGTTGGAAGAGACCTCAGGAGGCCATCTAGTGCAACCCCCTGCTCAAAGCAGGACCGACCCCAACAAGGGAGTGTGTTAATTCATTTAGGAGGTAGCAGCATCTTTATATAGTCCCCACTTTGCTTATGGACTAATGAGAGAGATGTCAGGGGAATGATTCATGACAAAGCAGAGATCCCAGGGAATAAAGTCCTCATTGTTGTGGAGAGCTGTTAAGACCCAGTTGCAAATGGGGAACATGCCGCGTTTCAGTGGAGGTGAACGAAAGGGATTTGTGGAACACTTGGGATGGAAGTTATGGTTTTTAATAATCCTCTCTCCTGCATGCATTGGGATGTAAGGTAACAGTTCAACTATGGGAGAAAATCTGTGTCCCAAAGCTACTTCTCCAGTCCCTTCTTCCCCCAGTTCTGAAAAGGGACATACTAAAAGATGCCCTGGATCATTGTGCCGTGTCCTTCAAGGTGACGAGTCTGCATGATCAACCAAGATTTCATCGCTTTGGGAAGCTAATTCTTCAGTTAGCATCTCTGTGCCTGGTCCTGCTAACGAGCGGCATGGTGCCCAATCCACGGTATTTCGGCGTCCTGCAAGCTTGACAAAGATACAGACAGTAATGTGGTGCTGGCCTCTCTTTTGTCAGCGTGCACATGAGGAAACGTGGTGGCCCATTAAAGTTAGGGATTAAAGTGTCTGTCTGCAGGAGCCAGGCATGCTGCCCTCCTACTGAAGGGCAGACCAAGAACCAATGCACAGCCACGCCAGATGGGTTGGGGGCTAAGGCGTTCTCGGGAAGGCTCTCATGGGAGTTGGAGGAAAGAGAGGAATCCTTTCACGTTGTTCCTGGCTGTGGCTGGGCATCGGAGCCTGTCTGCATGGATGACAGTAACCCCTGCAGCTGTTCCTCTCCCTCTGCATGTAGGAGAATGGCCAGTGCATCTATGTAATCATGGCTCAATTAGCCAGAAACCTTCATACTTCAGACACTGGTGTAGGGGACACCTGTGGAACAGCACTCTGCAGGATGCCAGCAGCCCCTGAGAGAGGGGTCCTCAAATCCTGCCTCTGTTTGTGGAGTGAACCCACACTGGATTTGCTAAATTAGGGGGGCAAGGTTTGGTCCAGACAATCTCATATGACCCTTACTCCTGACATGCAACACTGCTCTCTCAATATCTGATTCCTGACTGGGCGGGCCTCTGAATGTGCCAAGTAGTAGTGTGGCTTTGTCATGTTCCCAAGGGACTGGGATGAGACTACCGTCCCCCAAACTCATCTCACTGATACGCAAAGGTCTCCAGAGGCTTCCATCTACTCAACCCTTGGCCAGCATCTGTTTAATAAAATTAACCTGAATCATCAAATCTAGTCAGTAAACAAACTCTAAACAATACATCCCCAAAACTAATTATCAGACTCTAGCCGTGTGCCAGTTTTGAGTTCTGCCTATGCTGGGGTCTGTTTTGTTTGTTTGTTTGTTTTTTAAACCGCAGACCTTCGAGGTGAACATAAAGACGCGTTTAAGGACTGGTTGCTCCAAAGGTTACAGCAACAAAATTGACAAATCTGTCACAGTCCAAGTACAGACACAAAGTCGAACAGCAGCACTGTTGGGAAGATTAGGATATAGCTAGATCAGGGGTGGGCAACCTATGTCGAGCCGATTTTCAGTGGCACTCACACTGCCCGGGTCCTGGCCACCGGTCCGGGGGGCTCTGCATTTTAAATTTTAAATGAAGCTTCTTAAACATTTTTAAAACCTTATTTACTTTACATACAACAATAGTTTAGTTATATGTTATAGACTTAGAGAGAGAGAGACCTTCTAAATGCGTTAAAATGTATTACTGGCATATGAAACCTTAAATCAGAGTGAATAAATGAAGACTCGGCACAGCACTTCTGAAAGGTTGCCGACCCCTGAGCTAGACCAAGCAGCATCAGAGAGCTGAAAAGATACAGAAGCCGCAACTGAAAAGTAAAAGGAATATTAGGACAGGCTGATGGAAGACTTATAAACTTGTATATTGTGTCTGGACCTGTATTTAAGACCAATTATCAACTGTTTGTAGCTTTATGGTGAGTTTGCCAGAGAGAAAGCATCCGCTGCCCTGGATGGAATGCTAGAATTTGTGACTGTGCCAGATAAGTTTCAGATTCTTAATAGAGCAATATACTTAGGAGTTCTGTAACTCGGACTTGCAGCCTTTCACTTCCAAATCTGACATTTGGGTCAGCTTTTCTAGTCTAATTAAATCTCCATAGAGCTGGCTGCTACTGTATTGGAGATCATGAGTCAGTTGTGGCATATACTGTCCATAGAGGACATGAATTGTCGGAAGTCAGTCGTGGAGATAACCCAGTTGTTCGGTAGGAATTAGGATTAGTCTCCCAAATGGAACCTGGATACACTCTGTCATGAATGATGAGCGAAACTGTAGGCCAAAGTACCACAAGCCTTAATGAACCTGGTCTGAATTAATACTGTGACATAAAACCAGATTACTTTCACACGGCTTTCAGTTCTGTTGCCCAGCTAACTTTGTGTCACATAGGCCACCTATCCTATCATTGCTGTTATGATGTATTGCTTATATTTTTCTAGCACTGAGATGCTAGGGCCCTATGGCGCTAGGTGCTGTGCAAACATGTAACAAAAAGACTGTATTTGCCCAGAAGAATTTACATTCTAAGTCTAATAGTAACACTGAGCTGAATCAGGTTAGTAACACCTAACCTGGACTGGCTACCTTTTGGAGGAAAGATCTCCATCTTGATTCTAATCCCTTTGGCCAGAGTTATCCCAATTAATTCATAACATTTTTTTGGAAGAGATATTGAAGCTCCTGCTTCAGGGTTTAAGCCAATCTCTAATTATTAGAGACCAGGATGAGACCTAATGTACGGGACATTTTACCCCAAATATGGTACTGCAGGGGTTTTTTGCACCTTCTTCTGAAACATCTGGTACTGGCCACACCTGGAGCAGGATATTGAACTAGATGGACCTTGGGTGTAGTCTAATTTGGCAATTTCTAGGTATGTGAAAGACGGCAAGAGCAACGACGTGTTACCCTTCTGGGAGTGCAGAGGGATATTCTGAGCTGTTGTTTTACTCCCCTCAGTGGGATTCGAACAACATTCGTAGGTACGGCCAGGCTGGATCAAATGGATCCGAGGATCAGGGGTCTATCTCGTGTAGTATCCTGGCTCCAACTGTGACCCACACCACATGCTCCAAAGAAGGTGCAAGAAATCCTGCATTGGTACTTATGGGCTCACCTGCCCTTGAAGAAGGTTTTCCATTAACCCCCAATAGGATTCATGCCCTGAAGTAGAGAGGTGTATATTCCTTCCAAAATGTATCTTAAAATCATTGCTCTTGAAACTCTGAATGTTCTTCTTATCAGTATAAATGTTCATTCCTTTATTGCATCCTGCTAAGCTTTTGGCCTCAAAATGGAGCATTTAAAAAGCCTGTTCAGTAGGGTTATAGGAGAAGAAAGGCCTAGCAACTCTACCTAACAATCTGTCTGCCGTGTAGTTCCTTTCCTCTGGGGTTAGCAGCTTCGCAGCACCATCTCTGGTGACCTCCGAGAATAACAGTGGACATTGGGAATAAACACAGAGGGAGCAGAAAAGCATGAATAACCTTTTCATTTACACATTATAAATGCAGATATGATTGCTCTCCAAGTGGGTGCATTTGTCTCGTTGTTTAGACAGACCCATATGCTCAGTAATTCCCATCAGAGAGCTATCGCTTTGCAAAGGAAAGTAAGGGTTTCTGAAAGGCATCATGTAGGAAAAGAACCAGAGCATCTTGGTCTTGCTTCTATAGTTCCCATCATCTCCGGTACCAACATAACCAGGAGTTCTCTTAAACTGGGGCCGTTTTTTCCCCAGGTCAGGGGATTGGAACCACTTGGTGTTGCCATTTGGGGGTCATTGGCCTGATGGCTGTAGAAATGTTGTCTGCATGGAGCCGAAGCTGATAGGCTGCCAAAATGGTCAGTGGCCGAGGTTTAGCCTGCATAATTCAATAGGACTTTGTCAGCTGTATGACCTTGGCTTCTCTCTGATTGCTGATTTTTGAACCATGAAATTAGGTGATCTTGGCCTCCCAGTTTCTCTGCTTGCTTTTTCTTGAGTCTCAATGAGCCCGTTAGACCTGGAGAGAGTCCAAACCCTCCATCCTGGAAAAGGAAAACTCACCACTGCTCTCATGAGAATTTGGTGTTCAGACTGTTTCACAGCAGATGGGGTGCAGAGGTGTTTGTGTCAGACTGGTGTGTGCTGGGAAAGAGGAAGAATATAGATAAGGGACAATTTATACCGAGCAATCTCTGATTCACATTCTGCTCTCAAACAGAACAACAAACACTGATGCTGGCCTATCGGTTTTTCCTACAGGCTTCACCAATTACACACGGAGCCCGTCGGGGGACATCTTCAATCCAGAACACTACCAGGTGAACCAGGACATGACCCAGCCTTTGAGCCACTACTTCATCACCTCTTCCCATAACACCTACCTCATGGGGGATCAGCTGATGTCTCAGTCTAGGGTGGACATGTATGCCTGGGTGCTGCAGTCTGGCTGCCGCTGCGTGGAAGGTAAAGACAGAAGGGAATAACTGTGAGGTAATCAGGAGGCTCCGCAGTTTGTGTGTCTTGTCTTTTAGGATAAGAATCATGAGAACAAAGTAAATGGGTTGGGGGAAAGGTTTAGCACAATGTGCATTTCCTGTATAAGCAATGGCAAAACAGGGCTTCTATGACAGCAGAAGCCTCCTCGCTGGTACACTTTCCAGGACACAGCAATAGGAAGAGGCTTGAGGTCAGTGTTGTTTATACTCCTAAAAAATTATGAATCCATCTTTTAAGGAAGAAGGCTCTTTTCCCAAAGCTAATCTAGGCTAGTTCTCCATTCGCTGCGTAGGGCTTGTGATGTATGCTGAGCCGTTCTGATTCCATCTCGTACAGGGCATTGGTGCACATACATGCTAGCCAGGGATTTGCAGCCATGTTGCTAAGTGGGAGGGAGTCCCAGGTACGGAAAAGGGCGTCACACTATAAAAATGTTGTGACAACCCTTGCACTCTGCAGTGGGTTTGTAATTTGTGGTTGGGGAATCCATCGTGGAGTCTATTCGCTTAGTATCCTCTAGGTAGCAGTACCCATGTTGTCCCTGTCTCCAAGGTCTTGACCACTATATAGAGGGTCAGTCTCCAGGAAGTAAATATGGCAGCCTGCTCAAGTCGAGGTCTGTGGATGTGATAACACATTCTCAGGAATGAAGCATCACATGGAAGTATGCCTGTAGGTGTGTGTAAGGCTAGGGAGAATTCACAGGAGGGACAGAGGTGCTTAGATCTTGGTATTACTGCTACCCTGAGGAGCTCTGCTGAGAATCTGTTCTCTATTCTAGTGCTGAATCCGAATGGGATTTTTATGCTTTAATATCTTTCCCCAGGAACATATTCCTCCACGCTCTCACAAAAGAACATCTTTTTTGCTTGGGGCTTTCTCAACTGAAGGGATCTGGGTCATCTGTTCACAACAGAATTTCATGGCAAGCAAGTGCCTGCAGAGGAAACCGCTCAGCGACCTATAGGGAGAGACACGCATGAGGCTGGGGGGAGGCAAGCCTGCACTCAGCTGCGAGATGGTGGGAGCAGGTGCTGTGGCTGGGTTGCAGGTTCTCAGCACCTTTCGCAGAGGCATGGCCCCAAGTCACTCCTGGTAGGATGACACTACTGTAATGGGTGGTTATGTTGTTCGGCAAGATGCGCCCAGTACCAGGAAAATCTCTGGCTCTCTTTTTAATGGGCTCGAGTCTGTCTGTCTGAATGATCTGTTATAATGGGGTGGCCAGACTTGCTGAGCCACATACAACAATCTTCAGAGGTTCAAGAGCTGGGATGCACCTTCTGAGGCTCAGGGTTTCAGCCCCACTCCTGCGGAAATCCTGAGTCCTGGGAGGAGTGCTGCATGGGGCTGAATCCCTGAGACTCCCCTCCTCGCTGGGCAGAAGGCCCTATCCCACCACCCTGCTGCAAGGCAGAGATCCCAGGACTCCCCCACCGCCCCCCCATCTGGTAAGTGGAGAACAGGGAGAGTGTGGGAGGCTCCGCGAGCCGCACTTGAACTGTAAAAGAGACGCATGCAGCTTGCGAGCCATGGTTTGGCCACCCCCAGGCTATAATCTATGATCCTAAGATCTAAAGATAAATGAGACCTTTGTTTTCCCTCTGCAGTTGACTGCTGGGACGGGCCAGATGGCGAGCCAATTGTCCACCATGGATACACCCTCACCTCCAAGATACTCTTCAAAGACGTGATTGAAACCATCAACAAATATGCCTTCATCAAGAATGAGTACGTACCCAGCCTGCTGCTAGCTCCTGTGGTATCCCCTGGCTGCGTGGTCCTGGATCCCGGTTTAGGTAGCACCCCTCTGCAGAAGCGCCAATGTGTGCAGTGTCATGTTTCCTGCCCAGTACATTGTTCATGGTGTTCAGCTTATAGGCAGCGGATGTTTTCAGCCCATATACCACCAACCACAGATCTGTCTTTTCACTGGAGGGCATGATGTGCCTCAGTGGAGAGAGCATTAGGGGAGGAGGTTCCTGCTGATACTAGCCCTTACTCGGTACTTTTTAGAGCAAGCCCGTGGGTGCTGATGCCATTTGGCAGCAGTTTTTGGAGGTTTCAAAACTTGTTTTCCTTCCGCGCTAGAAGGGAAGCCAGACCTTTCTAACGTGTCTGCAAAATGGAATAGTGTCAAAATGTCCATTTTCTGATCAGAGCCCAAGCGTTTTGATTCAGGAAGGCAGTTTTGTGTGCTGGTGTCTCTCTGTCATGTGGGGGTTAGGCCTGGGATGCGAGAAACCTGGTTTAAGTCCTTGCTCTACCTGATTCCGAGTAGAGTTTTGCGTCCTGCATCTATCTGATTCAGAGTTGAACTGGGGTCTCCAACCTCCCAGGCCAGTGCCCAAACCACTAGGCTAAGGGTAAGTCTACACTACCAGCCGGATTGGCAGGTAGCGATCGATCTATTGGGGATCAATTTATTGCGTCTAGAGTAGACGCGATAAAATCTATCCCCAATCACTCTGCCATCGACTCTGGAACTCCACCACGGCGAGAGGTGGAAGCGGAGTCGACGGGGGAGCGGCAGTGGTCGACTTGCTGCCGACCTCAGCGTATCTTAGGTAAATCGACCTAAGATACGCTGACTTCAGCTACGCTATTCCCGTAGCTGAAGTTGCGTATCTTTGGTCGACACCCACCCCCACCCCCTGTGTAGACCTAGCCTAAAGTATGAGAGACTCTCTTTGGCTTTCTTCCCTCCCTCCCAAAAACCTTCCTGTCAAAACAGACAGCTCTCCAAAACGTTTTGGCTTTGTCTAAATGAAGTTTTGTCAAACATGTGCTGGCCAGATCTGCTAGGGATTTTAAGGGTCTGATAATCTGATCCAGAGCTCACTGAAGTCAATTGGAAATCTCCCATTGACTTCATTGAGCATTGGTTCAGGTCCCTAAGTGTGCCCTGAAGCCAGTCAGCCATCCTTAATAGAGCTAAGCTGTTCTGACATCTCAGCCAAAGCAACCTTACTGTACATGCTGGTGACTTGAAAAATCCCAGCTGTTTGCAAGAGGGTTTTGGGACACAAAAGAACAGAAGGCAAGAAAGTTACCTTCCAAAATGCCTTTAAAATGCTGGTAACTCCTAGTGCCATTAAGGAAAGATGCCTCTTTGGGGGGTAACTGTGACATTGTTACCATTAATTATTCATTTATTTATTTCTTAGTAAGGACCAACAGTTGGCTTACGAGAGAAAAGCAAAGGCATTGGGACTTATGGGTCTTTTCCTCCCCAGTGCAAATCTCCTAGGACAGTACAGACTGGTGCAAAATCAAACTAAGAAGCAAGCTTTTGGCAAAAGCGCTGAGCTCAAATTAGCTACCGGTCTGGAGGTTTGTCCTGTGTGTTTTTTGTCCAAGTCAAAATGTAATTTCTCCTTCTAATGCAGGGCTTTGAGGGGCTTGACACTTGACAGAGCAGACACTTGTATCCCACCATCGGTGTTAGAAATCACACTTTAAAAAAAATAATCCCTTTGTGTGTTGGATTCTGCACTTGTCCCAGAATCGTGTCACCTGTAAGCTAAACAGGAATCCATCTAGCTTTGGTTTATATATAGTGCCGATCACCTTGGTTTCAAAATTCTATGAATCCTCATTGACGAGTTCTAAGGAGTGCGATGTGATTTCCCAGCCTTCAGCCAGAAGGACCCAAAAATAGATGCTGAAAATGAAAAATAATGCTGGAAATTGATTGGCTTCCAAGGTGTGCCCTTTACGGGATGCTGTCTAGGTTGTTAGACCTTGATAATGAACTTGTTTTGGCAGTAGTTCCAGCTGTGTGTGTGTGTGTGTTTCTTTTCGGTGGTCTTTACTTAACAATAATCTAGAGCTTCGCTTCAAATGGAGTCCTGCTCTCCGAGTAACAATGTGCTGTTGTAGGTGGTCCACATAGCTTTGATGCTGTTCCCGTTTGGGTGCAGTGTTACCCTTGGGAGCAGTCTGGAATTAATCTTTCCAAATCCTAAACCTGTCTGTGTTTTCCAGTTTGGAAAAAAATGGGAGAACTCTAGACATGGTCCAAAGCTCATTGAAGTCCATAGAAACGCTCTCACTGACTTAAACTGATCCAAGGATCACTGATCTGTTAGCAGAAGCATGCATCCCCAAGAACGTCCAAATGAATGGTGTCATATAAATATTGTCTGATGGCTCTGGTTTGCCCACTTTCCATTTATATAGTGAGGTGGCTGATTATAAGACCTGTGAATGTCTGTGCTGGATAAATTGGGTGGTATTTCATACTGCATTTATTGAGCTGCCATCATTTTTTATGGGACTTTCCATCTCACTGTTTATCACCTCTGAATGTCTTGTCTTCGGAAGAGCGATTCATATCTATTTTTTTAAATGGGCCTGGAGCTCTGCTGTGGTCATGAATAGTATGAGGCACCATTAGGATTTGCCTGTGTATTTGTCAACAAGCTACTTACGATTCCTGTAGCTATTACACAATTGTTAGACAATGAAATATGCTCTGAGTAAGGTGAGGCTGTTAGAGACCAGACGAATGGTAAGCATTTTAATAGAATAGTGGTTCCCAAACTTTAACAACCTGTGAACACCTTTCACTAAAATGTCATCTTGCGAATCCCCTCCTAAAAATGAATATTTCCAGGGATTTTCTCCTTTACCTGAGTATAAATTATAAAAGCTGTGATCTTGGAAATATAAAATTTGTTTTTATGACATGCTTATTACACACTATTTAGTATTAATTATTATATATCATTACAGTATTTTTATTACATTATGAAAATAGCAGTACTCTTCCAAGCTCACTTTCGTAGCTTGTATCACTTTGAATAAGCCTGTTATAAGACAAAGCTCCTGTGTTTCATCAAGGAATATCAGATATGAAACATCATGAAGGTATTTAGAAAGCCAACTCAGCGTTCCTCCTACACAAGCATTCAGGTCTTGAGCAGTCCAGGCAAACAACGCACGTTACAACAAAGCTTAAACTTGTTCTTCATAATAATTTTAAAAACAATACTAGCAGCCTATTTAATTTTAAAAACAGCAAAAAATATCACCTCCCTTTCCATTTCTTATAAGGAATCTTGAAGTTTAAATTCCTCAGTGTGATAGAGATGCTTGCTTTGATTTGCTTAGTTCTTGGAGGTCCAGGGGCTCCATGCTGCTGGCCCCGTGCTGCCCGGGGTTCCTAGGGACAGCTCTGTCCGCCATTAGGGAATTTTTTCCTGAGAACCCCCTGTAACATTTCGCAAACCCCCCAGGGTTCACGAACCCCAGTTTGGGAACCACTGTAATAGAACAATCCTATGGGGGCAGGAATGAGAGGCTCTGCCTGCTTTGTGTAAAATATGACTGAAAATAATTTTTTTAAAAAATGAAATGAAATTGTTTGTTGCAAACCTAAAAAAACAAGTAAAAATTACTTTGTACCAAAGTGTATGATGATTAGTAGTGTGGTCAAATGAATAGGATGCTGGCCTAGCATTTAGAAAAGCTTGCGCAAGTCACTTTACCACTCACTGCCTCAGTTTCCCAATACAGGATAATGATGCTGACTTTCCTTGGTAGAAGCATCTGTAGATTTATGGATGAAAATCTCTAGATGCGTGACTATTAAACATAACACTTTCTATAGTGCTTTTATTCTCTCAAATCCAGGAACAATCTCCACCGAACCGCTTTGTGAGATGCACATAAGCAAACGTTATCCCCAGAGATGAAAATCAAGATATGCCGAGAGGTTGCAATTAGTTTTGGGTCTGTAACAGGACACTACCCTGTGCCCTGGTTGGCTGAGTCAAACCCATGAGAGTATCAGTAACTGTCCCTAGTCAGACTGAGCTGCTGAATTGGTTGGATTCAAATGGTTCTTTCTCCATCAGCTCTGTAAAAAGTTGACTCTGCAGATGATGATTCCTGGTTGTTTCTTTTCCAGGTATCCTGTTGTTTTATCCATTGAGAACCACTGCAGTGTTCTCCAGCAGAAGAAGATGGCTCAGTATCTTATCGAAATCCTAGGGGACAAGCTGGACCTGTCTGCAGTGCGCAATGAGGATTCCACCAAACTCCCTTCCCCAGAAAGTCTTAAAGGAAAGATATTAGTGAAGGTAAAAGACCTGCTTGTATTTGCTCTCTAGCCCTCTTCTTTGGTGGTTTTTAAGCTCTTTTTGGGCTATGAACCCCTTGCAGCTTCACTTGAATCAGCTCATTAGAGGTCCTCTCAAGTCACGGAACTTGGATCCAGATTTCAAATCGCTCAAAATTCCACCTGGGATTTTGGTTCCTCTCTCTAGAGGAACCATTATTCACACTGGGGTCTGGTTTTGGATTCTGAGCCACACACTTGGGTTTGGATTGTGGGAGAAGCTCAGCACCTAGCACTGGGAAGGACTGAAAATGGGCACAGATGTCCCAAGAGGTTGTGATATTAGACTCACCGTCAGATGATGGCTGTGTCCATAACTGGAACTGATTTACTACCAGATAACTGCGGAGAGACTCAAAGCTGCCATTTCTTATGGCTGTGCCTAGGGAAGCTCCATGGGCCCTGTCTTTGGAGTGCACTTCGAAAATAGCTCTCAGCTGCAGTTGAACCGACAGCATTTTTGCAACTAGGCTGTGTGGGAAGGACCTGCCAACTGTACAAAGGGTGTGGAAAAATATCCATCCCACCGTCTCAAGTGGGACTGAAGAGCAATCTGTTTTGTTTTGTTTTTAAACTGTAGATCTGGCTTAAGAGAACTTCCCCTGACATAGCACCGACAGCCAGACATTGCTGAAAAATTTGTCGACTTTTTGTTGAATTATTTTTTTTAGTTTTGAAAACTGAAATTTCAACCAAAAAATGTCAGCAGAAAATTGCAATTTGGAAAAGTTCAACCAGCTCTACTCCTAATACATGATACAGCTTTTCTCACATGTAAGGCTTGTAAAAACCCAGATGTTGACCCAGATGAAACACAGCTAGTGGGGACGGTAGGAACAAGGACTTGAATGTACTTGTCATGCCATCCCTCTGCACCCTCCCCATCACCTTATATCAGTGAGCAATTGAGTGTCTGTTGCTCTGTCCTTGCACCCCCTGCTGCCTTTGCTATGGTAGGGTGGCGATCAGAGCATCGTTCACTCAACTCAACTAGGAGGTTCTGTTTTTAACCCAAGTGAAGGTAAATATGTCTGACTGGCTCTCACTGTGGGCTTGATGCTTTCTGTATTCATTTTACATTTGCACAAAACATCGCGGTTTCTCACTTAGATATTAAGTTGCTCTTCTGTGAATTGGAAGATGTCACCTGTATGTGCGTGTTTGTGTTTTATACGAGCTAACATTTATCAGGCCGTTAGTTTGTGATGTTGACTCTGGTGCCTCTGGGTATCTTTTGGTGGGGGGGAAATAAATAAGAGATGACAGGGTTATAGGATTTAGAAACCTGGTTCACTGCACCTGCACATGCTGTAAATTATTTTAACAAATTGTTTGTAAGTGTATTTTCTTGCACCAAGACTCTGGCTGATGTCTTTTCTGCTTCCTTGAGGGCGGAGCACGTAAGTGCTTTTAATGCTAATGACCCAGTGAGAGGGATGTGTTCCTAACTGGCATGAACGGCCCTCAGGCTGACGTAATATAAGAGCTGTTCTCTAATCTTTCCAGTCCAGAACCTGTTAAATATAAAGAAGTGTAGCTGTTTCAGGGGAGCCTGTGTTATCTATTGGCTCAGTAATGCACGCACTGACGTGAAACTTTCAGTGAGGTGTTTTCCATGTAAACAGTTTTCCTTACCTCCAAAGCTGTTCTGGCTCATTTTGGAAATGTCTTAAACTTTTAGGTCTATTGTATGTGCTTTCTTACAGTCCAGATGAAAGGGAACGGTGCTAATTTGGCAGGTCTCGTGGCTTCATTGGAACACCAGGGTCAAACATCTGTCCTTTGCTCACGGTAGCTTAAGGAGTACCTGGGTGCCCCTCAGAGGAGCTCGTCTGTGGGAGAAGGGGTGTGTTTTCTCTTGCTGAAGAGGGCTCCGAGTGCTTTAGCCCTCCCCCATGAAAACAGATCTGATCTGTTAAGGATGGCCTATGTGTGGAGGGGTGGGATGCAGAAGAGGGGGAATCTGTGAAGGGGGTGATTGTGACCACCTCTGACGCCACTTCTGAAACAGAATCTAAGGTGGTAAATCGTACAGGGTAAAGCTGACAGTTGCCCCTTGTGACTTACTGCCCACAGCTGTTGCCTTGCACAAATGTGTTGTATGGAGGCAATTTCAGACCGAAGGCTTCATTGAAGGGAAGGTTTGTGGTCTAAGCAATGTTAGAGCCAGAGAAGAGCTCTGGGGTCAGCTCCTGGTTCTCTCTCTCACCCACTGAGGCACCTAGGCCAACCACTCCCCAAACTAGGACTCCTTCGCCCCTCGTGCATGGATATCGCGCTTACCTATGCAGCTGGATGAAGATGTGCAAAGCAGCATCCATTGCCTGGTTGAAAGGAGTGTTTGTATTTGGTCCCTAGTTCTTTTCAAAGCCAGGGCTGTTCCATCTGACTCTTCCTTAAGGCACTGGAAATAGTCGCTGCTTAAAGTCGGTTTTACCTGTCTAGATACATAACTCATTGACTGCAGCTAAATTCAACATCTCTGTGGAATCCTTCCAGCATCAATCAAGAGCTAATGTCATGTGTGATGTAGCCTGTAAAATTTGCCTTGGGAGGCAGGGCCAGTCTTGGATCAACTGTATATTTTTTTCACCTCTGTGCTTGGCTAACTTGTCTCTTCATTCCCGATTGGGTTCCTGTTATCTACGTGTCGTGCACGTAACAGGGCAGAGGCACAGTAGGATGCTAGCCATGACTGGCAGTAGATTCCAGTTGTGCATCCAAACAGCCATTCTGCACCTTTTATTGGAAAAACGAAATGTATAAAAACAAAGTCTCCTGAAGTCCATGTATGTTCTTAGATTTACGAGGTGGCAAGTCAAACATAGCAATGTAAGGGTTGAAATAGAAATGATTTTTCTTTACCCTACTCTAAATGTTTGATGGTAGGTTTCCAGTGTAGCTCATGAGGGAGGTTCATTTTACATGGTGCTGAGTGCAGGCCCCAAACACTAAAAACCAAATCATTTTTGTTTGTGGAGGTTTAAATATTAATGCAGTCATGCAGCCTTCCTCACTCCATTCTGCGAGCCTTTCTCCTTCTCTCAAGTCCAGAATAATAATGGGTTTTTAGCACCTCTTTTATCCTGGGAATCCAAATAACTTTACAGCTGTTTGTTAGTTAACTAAAACCTCTCTGTGCCCTGTGCTATACTTGCGTTGCCTGCCATATTCTTGAACTGGTTCCATGGTTCAAAGATGGGGGTTTTCTTTGTTTCTTTGAACCTGCGTAGGTCTGGGATTCATTTCTGGTGCACAGGACACTGGCATCTCCCTAACAGATGCAATAGGTGAATCTCAAGACTATTGGAGTCCATTAGATACTTAGCACAAGTTCTTCAAATCTTGTCATCTCCTAAGCACCTGCTAACAAGAAATAACTTTCAGCTGCTTTTAATTTATTAGAGGCTAATCTATCCAAAGGGCCACTGGAAATGTCAAGGATGTTTTTAGAGATGGAATGAAACCAGAACAAATGGGATTAAGGGTATGTTACGGCGGCACAATTGTGCCGCTGTAGCGCCATAGTGTAGACGCATCCTACACCAATGGAAGGGGTTTTTCCATTGATGTAGCAAGTCCACTTCTCTGAGAGGCGGTAGCTAGGTCAACAGAAGAATTCTTTCATCAGTCAAGCCACGTCTACACAAGGGGTTAGGTCAACCTAACTACAGATCTCAGGGCATGATATTTTTTCATAGCTCTGAGCAACATAGGTAGGTCAATCTAATTTTTAAGTGTAGACCAGGCCTAATATAACACAGAATAAAGCAGAGACAGACACTGGTGAGTGCAAATATTGTGGTGAGTGCCCTGGGACTGAGATGAGCTAGGGTCCAATCAGCTACTCTCTGAGTTGGGATGGCCACCTGGCTTAGATCAATTAAGAGACCACTCAAAACTTGTGCCAGTCTTTGAAGTTTGAAAAAACCCTGGGGCAACCTGTTTCCATAGTTCTATTTCTCTATCCCCTGTATTCTTCACCTCCTTCTCACTTCAAGTTTCATACCCAAGTGGAAATGCCCTAAAAAGATTTCCTTGTGGCATTTCTGACCTACCCCATACCAAAGAAGTGCAAGGACTCTCATGAGACAAATGGTTCATGCAGGGGATGAACTGTCGTAGAGTGGCATGATGGTCTCAAACCAAGCCTTCACCTCAAACTGATCCAGCAATGAATGCTGCTTGCCCTGCTCTGATTCAGCAAGGCTATAAATACCTGTCTTCAGGAATAATCGCACTGCAGCTGATATTACTTACCTGTTAAATGTCCACAGTTTCAATATGAATTACTTTACCTATGCTGCTATTCTGGTAGAGTCAGAAATGCTGGGGCCCTGGGCTGGCACACTCTGTGTTTCTCGTGGTGTGAATATTTTCTTACGAGGTCAAAGAGTTTCTGCTAGGGCTGTACTGATTAACTGGTTTAATTGTATGTGCTGAGTTTGCTTTTGTGCTGGCAAATATCGGTGACTGCCCTTTCGGATGAAATGAAATCTCTTTCCTGTGTGGACTGAATGGACAGGGCAGCTGGAAACTCAGCTGTTTAAATAATATCACCAGCTCCTGTTTTTCCTTTTGCTGCAATTTCAGCTACTGCTGACTGTGATCGCATCCGTCGAGGAGATTTAAGCCCCCATTAAATCCTGCCCTTCAGCAGCAGTGATGGCTGTTAGTCCAGAAGGCTCTGAAAGGTTCCAGGATTCTACCCGTTCTTGGAAAAAGCTCCAAGTCACTTTCAGACTTTCAAACATCTGTCCAGGTCACTGCCTGAAGCTGTAATTCAGGCTCATTCCCCTCTGCCACCCTTTGCTCTGTGAGGTGGGGCACACATAGAAGAATACTATGAAATCTGGAGTCCCCACTCTGGCTTGAGGTGGTTCATAGCCGCTACTATGAGGGACAGTAGCAGCTAGGTTTGGAGGAAAGAGAGGGAGATGGGCAGCAATGGAAGGGAAGATATCTCCTTTGGGCAGGCAGGATAGATGGGCAGTACTCTTTTCCTAGGTGTATATGTAATGTGAGAAGGAAGCTAGGCTTTTCCAAGCCATGTCCACTCACCAATGAAGGATTCTGTCCCCTTTTCGATCTGAGATTCCACGGCCAGACATGAGAGCTGCTCACCGTGCATGAGCTCCCATTGAGAACCTCTGGAGTGGTTGGACACTGAACTCTTCTGAAAATCTGGCCCCTAGCAGCAGCTCTCCTCATAACCATTTTCTTCCTGACTAGGTTTCTTGCATTAGTTCAGTCCACCTTGGGATTACAGCAAAAGGACCAAGGAGGTGAAACGCTTTCTTCCCTACAATATGGACTAAAGGAGAGTCCTTTCTTGTTCTTGAGTGGGTCACTTGACAACCTGAAACTTAATTGAACCCATGATATATGGACTCCACAGACCCCAGAAAACCTGTCTGGACTCCCAGCCCTTCTCATGTCTCCAGTTACACATTATCATTTTCCTTTCATTGTACCAAGAGATGCATGTTGACCTGCCTGTCTAATCCTTTTGTTTTCCAGGGCAAGAAACTTCCAGCCACCATTAGTGATGATGCAGAGGAAGGGGAAGTGTCTGATGAGGACAGTGCTGATGAGATTGATGATGACTGCAAACTAATGAATGGAGATGTAAGTAAAATGGATACATGAGTACAAATGTATGTTGACCTGTTCCACTGTGGTGGGATGAATGCTGAGTTCATATGGGGTCTGGAATGTGAAAGTAGGTTCAGGCCGATAGGGTTCTCAAACTTTGTGAGACTTTTTTTTAGAGTGTGTGTGTGTGTGTGTGTGTGTGTGTGTGTGTGTGTGTGAGAGAGAGAGAGAGAGAGAGAGAGAGAGAGCTGACCTGAGGGTGACAAATCTGTTTCATGGCAACTTTTCAAGGCTTCAAAATATGGTTGATCTGCATTGGAATTTGGGAGGAAAACTAAACTTTCAAACATTTTTCACAAAAATGGAATTGTCTAAATGTCTGTCTTAGTATCAAAACCTGAGGTTTTCAGTTCAGGCAGAGTACCTCAGTGAGTGGGTGGCTGGGTGGCCTCATTGTGAGGGCACTGGCCTGGCCTGGCATGTGGGAAACTCCGGTTCACGTCCCTCCTATGTCTGACTGAAAACAGAGTTGTTCATCCCAGATGACTCTGACTCAGGCAGAGCAGGAACTTGAAGTTGGCTCGTCCATGCTATAGAGTTAAGAGAGTCTCACTCTTTGTCAAAAACATTGTGACACAGTCTGCAGCCAAACAAAATGGTTTGGCTTTGACAAAACTGCACATTTTTGGGAAATTTTATTTTGTCAAAAATGTTCTGACCAGCTCTAGTATCAAATGTTCCAGATAGGGACAGACCTGGTTTATTTTTCTTTCTTCCCTGCAGAGGTGCTGAACACTTACAGCTCCAGTCCCCTTCATATGGAGTTGGGGGCGCTCAGTTGTTCTGCAAATCAGGCCCACGAGGGTGGGGTTTCCGTGTGTATGTGAGAGAGAAAGAGAGAGAGAGAGAGAGACGTACAATGCATGTCTATGATCTGATTTTCAGAAATGCTGCACAACTTAATCTCCCATTAAAGTCTTTTGAGAGCTGCAAATGTGAGAACCTCTGAAAAATCAATCCATAAATATACATTACATGTATTGGGGTGTATATATTAAATGTAACAAAGATACCCTATGGAGGGGGTGGGAGAGAGCCATACCTACGTATGTGTCTATCTATCTATCTATCTATCTATCTATATAAAAATTCATTGTAACTCTTAAACTTGACACTCCATGTGTCAGAGAATAGACTGCAAAAAAGAACTGCAGCTGCTTAATCAATGGTAAATGACAGTGGTTAACAGCAGTCCAGTTGCTTTTGTTTCTAACTTTCGTGTGTGTGTGTGTGTGTGTGTGTGTGTGTGTAAGATAACAATGACACCTTGCAGGTTGTTTGGTACCTTGGTGGGTTGCATGGTGGAGTATTCTTCCAAAAAATTGAGCCCCCTTTCAATGCTTCCCATCCCATCTCAAACTGGCCTTCTCTGGAGAATAATTTCCCCAGCTTCAATGGTCCTTTTATTGAGCACTTTTTGACATGCTGAATGCTGTGCTTAGTTGGCTTTAACTGTACAAAAGTGTTAAAAGGAAAATAAGCTGTTCGTTTCTGCTTACTTCAGCCTGAAAACACCTTATTCATTCGTCCCTTTTTAGAAGTAAAATTCTTCTGACACTTAATCTTCTGGCGTGCAGTGAGGATGGCATTGCAGCTTATGGAAACTTAATATAAAAGGGACAGCAGAAACCTTTAATAACATTAAACAAAATTGCCTTGGACGTGTGTCACATTTGCGGCCCTTTATTTTTGTCCTTTAGACTATTTCCTTCTCTCCTATTATGAGTGCAATTGTTTTGTTTTAGGACTAGAAGAGAAACTTCTCCTTAGAGCTGTGCTAGCATGGAAGAGGGGGAGGACCTTGAAATCCATCTTAAGGAGGAGAATTGGTTTTGTTTGGTTATATTTCTACTGTAGCACATTTTAATTTTTTCCCCTTAATCTTGAGATCTGCAATGTTTTGACACTTTGCTCCTATGGTTTTTGTCTCTCTCTCTGCCTGGCATTACATCCATTCAAAGTGGAAGGTACTGTACACCTAGGGTGGTGGTAGAGGTTAGCCTGCAGGGCTTTACATTGTGGGATCAGTCCTGTTACCAAGGAATGAACATGTGGAGCAGGGAAGAAAAAATTGTTGGAGGGTATTGAGGTGAAAAGCAAACCAAATTGTACTACAAGTCCCACATTCACATGAACTAGACAATCTGATCCCCCTGCCTTTATGGTTGTGTATACGGAGCAGCTAGAGATACACACGTCTGCAGACTTCAACCCAAACTGAACTGAGCCTTTTTACTGCCATAGGCCAGGTTCATGTAGCTTGTTGTTCTTCTCCCTCATATTTTCCACCTGCCTTTGTCTTCGTTCCCTGGACTTTGCCCCGTATCAGAAAGCAACAAGGAAGCCGGTTCCTGGAACCAGGAAGTGTTTCAAGAGCCTGTTCTCACAGGCTTTCCAGCCTCCTTTATTAGACAGCTCAAGTAAACACTCCCGTTTCTGGATGCTTGGGCAAAAGCAAACTTTTCTGACTCTCCCATTGGTAGCTTTTCTTAAGCCCTCTTTGACACAGCTCTCACGTGAGCATCTGTCTAAAAGAAGGAAGTTTTCCTTCTTCAAACAGGCAGAGAGAGCTGGAAGCTAGTAAGAGAGACATTCTTCTTTATAAAGAGACTTTCCCTGCTACATCTTAGAGCTGGGCACATTACTTTCCATAAAGCCCCTGTAGGCACTGCTTTGCTTACATCTTTGTCTTCATTAACTAACAATTTGTTTTAATCTGACTTGTGCCAACATCTGGGATTCCAGATTTTCTAGACCCAGCTCACGTTAGAGTGAGGCTTTGGAAAGCATGGGAAACGGCAGCTTGTTTCCTGATGGAATTAATCAGGGCATTCTAAGGCCCGTTAAGCAAACACAATCTGTGAGGGTGGTGGGTTGTTGTTTGTTTGTTTGTTTGTTTGTTGTTTTTTAAACCTTCCAAAGATCTGAAGTTGAGAGTTGCTCCATGTAAACTGCATGGCTAGAAAGAGAACCGTGTTTCCATCTCTGTTCCCCCACACCGCTCCTCACCTCAGTCGTTCAACAGCCTGAATGGAAGAAGGGAGCAGGAACATGCAATAAATGCTGCCTTTTAACTGTGGAAGGCCTGATTCTCCAGCTGCTCCCATTCCAATTGAATCCTGCAGGCACTGTGGCTGCAGACACAAGCTCTTCCATAGCAAATAGTTGATGGTTTTGAGCTCTTTATATTCCCTCAGACTTGATGAGCAATAGAAATGCCATGTTTTATTCAGCCTTTGTGGGTGTGCAAAACTTGAACCGCCTTGAGAATGGCAAAGCGCAGTCACTGTTGTGAAATAGATCAGACTTTTTGGAAATGAATACTACAGAATGGAGCCTGCACTAGTCAGGTCTCCAAGGAATCACCTCAATACCAACTGTTCCCAGGTAGCACATCAATGGCTTGGTAACAAAGCCCATGCCACATGAACAGCCTTGCTGACAAGCGATTTTGGTTCCATTCAACCAGAAGTTGTTTTATTTATTTATTTATTTATTTTATTTTGCAAAATGTTTAACTTTCATTCCATTGTGGCTTCAGGTTAGGGCTTCACATGCCTACATATCTGCTGTGAAGCCCAACACTGGGCACTCTTATAATTGCAGATAACTGACAATGTTACTGTATTTCACAGTGTACAAACTAAGAGGCGGCTGGACTATTAGCATGGGGAGCAGTAGTTAATAATAGTCCATTAGAGTGAAGCCTCAGTCCATTTCTTTTGCCTCATTTTCTTCTTATTTTTTCCCCCTTAATGTACTGTTTTAGTTTGTGTTGCCTCTTGTTGGAGAAATGAAGATTTCACGCCACTGTGCCCTCATTTAATGACTGTATTTCATTGATAGGCTTCCACCAATCGGAAGCGAGTAGAGAATATAGCAAAGAAGAAACTTGACTCGCTGATAAAGGAATCCAAAATCCGTGACTGTGAAGATCCAAACAATTTTACAGTCGCGACTCTGCCACCATCTGGGAAACTCAGCCAAAAGTCGGACATCAAGAAGGTGAAAATCTTTTGTCTTTCTCAACCCATAACAGAGTTGACTTTTCATTTTTCTCTCTCTTCCCCGATGTACATTAGTATAATAAATATTAAGAATAATAAAGATCTACACTTCCAGAGCTGCATGCTTAAAGGTAGGCTTCTAAACGCACAGACTCCCAAATTGAACTGACTTGGCTTACGGGTGCTGAGCACCTGCAACTCTCATGACACCCATGGGATTGGAGCATGCACAACCCCTTTATTAAATTAGGTTTCTTCTATTTGGGTGCTTGGATGTGGATTTAGAAGCCTAACTTCAGGCCCTCAGCTCTGCCCTCTTTCCCTTTTTTGGCTTAATCAGTGTGTCTTGTTCTTTCCTTTTAAAAACCAATAGTCTTTTAGCCTGAAGAAGGTGTGTTACTGTAATAACAGTATGACTTTTGATTTGAGTGCATTCCTGTGAGTTGATCTCAACTTATAAATCATGAAACTTTTTTTTTAAAAGTATAGATTACTGTGATTGATATTTTTCCTTATTAAAAATGCTGGCTGCCTGGGAGCCCTGACTGCCCATTTGAATATTAATTTTGCAGAATTATAGTTCTGTGGTGCTTTCTGCAGCAGACAAGACCACAAAAAGGCTAATAATATCCCAGCTGTTGACGCCAAGTCCCACTGGAATCCCTTGTTTCTTCTCTGAGTGTGCGCTGCAGTGGCCACTGTGTGCATGGGAGATCTCCTTGCTGGCAATGTAACAAATGTGTGCCTCGTGTTGAATACGCTGTGTTGAACTTCACCATATGCAATAGCTAAATATAGACTGAGTCGCTCTTTGTGTATGCAAAGACATCTCATCAGGGGAATTTAAAGAATCAGCAGCTAAAGCCTGCTGTTTGAAATCCATGGCAAAACTCCAGTTCTAGTTTGACTTCAGTGAGGAGGAATAACAAACCATATTAATTAACAATGATTGAACCCCCACCATCCCAAAAACTGTGGCAAATAAGGCCAAACCTCTACCCCCTTTTAAAAAAAATCAGCTGCTGGTCTCAAAGATCTTGGGATCAGAAATTGGAAAGAAACCATATTGGGAACCTCAAGCATTCAAAAATCAGGTGTTGGCCCTTCTCCCCCACCCCAAGTTATGCATTTTTTAATACTTTTGAGTTTCTTTTTATTTGCCTTCTGGTTTTGAGCCTTTATGATTCACATTATCCAGCTTCTCTCTGCAATCATGAGATCTAAAAACTTACCTTTTATTAATGAAGGTGTAGATTCTCGTCTAATCACATGACTCCAGGAGCTGGGCCTTTACAGACAGACTTGCAATAACATGTCAGGAGTTGGCAACACCTAGGAGTTCTAGAGAGCCAGCTTTCTTGGGAGACTTCTATTAATTATTGTTCTGGTGTCCTTAATCATGCAATTAAGTTGCATGGAAATCACTGTGATTTACTCCTCTGATTGACCCTAACTTAATTAACTCTAGGGGTGCTTGTGAAATTGGGAGAAGTAAAAACTTCAGTGAATCTCTTTTCTGATTGGCTCCAGTTAATGTCACGGAAGTAGCCAGGCTTAGGAATGAGTCATTAGGAAAGCCTGTAATACTTCCATCCTGCATGTCCTTCCATAGGCCCATGAAGGACCTATCTGCAGTAGGTTGAGCGATTGTTATAATTGGCAGATATCATTCCCAAAACAGCCTCTCTGTCTGTCTCTCTGTACCCCACAGCCCCTTGATCTCTTGGCATGCAAGCTTCCAGTACATAGGAGGTGATTGGGAAGTAAGTAGGTGGAAGAGTGGGAAATTACAGGCCTGGGAGGGCATTGGAGGTCTGTCAAAACTGAAGCTCTGCAATCTATCTTCAACTGCATCATGTTGCAAAGTAGACAGGTCAGAGCCTGTCCTGCCCGGCTCTAAGCTATACCCCCAACTGAGCGAGTGAGCTCAGGTAAGCCCGGTGTGTGTGTGTGTGTGTGTGTGTACAGTAGTGGGATTGGGCTAAAACCGAGCCTGGGGTTAAGCCTGCATTGCAGCCAGTACACACCTGGCTGAACTGCCAAATGCAGGGCGAGTGGAGGTGGCTGGTTCTATTAGTGTGAGTTGTATTAGTAGCCGAATACAAGAGATCTGCCAGGCTGTATTTTTAGAGTAACAGCATGCTTTTGTTTGTAAATAGGGACACCCACATGTTGCTTAGTCTTACAGAGCCGCTGAAGCTGCCCAGAGAGCTCTGAAAACCCATCTATTTAAGGCAGCTCGGTGTTTGTGTCATACTCTGGTATTTCAGTTCCTGGGTGGTTGCTTTCTGCTTTGACGCATGGGGACATTCTGTTGCAAAGAGCTCCTTTTGTTCCTTAGCAGGCTCTGTCTGTTGACTGCTATAATGATAATCCTTTGCCTTCCCTAGTGCTTTCCATCCCGAGATCTCAAAGCCCTTTGCAACCATTAACGAATAAATCTTCACAGCCCACACGTTACGCTGGTAAATCCCATCTGCACTTTGCAGATGGGGAAATGAGGCACAATGCTGACTTGTTCATAGGAAAGTCTGGGGCAGAGTCTGAAGCAGAAAGCCAGATCTCCTGGCGCCTGTGCTTCAATCACTTAGCAGAGAAGGCTGCTCTGCATGTGTCTGCACTGTTGGCTGATGCGGAGAAGGCTGCAGTTTCAAACAGAAGAACTGTGACGCGTTTGGAGCAAGAGGGAGCTGGGTTACATGGGATTACTAAGCAGAAATGGCCCTGTTTTCATGTCGGCGTCATAAGGAGTAAAAATTGAGGGAAGTTAAATCCCAGGGGGTGATGTTTCGATCCTGCTTTCCTATGCTTTGCTTTTCTATCATGGAAACAGGATCTTTGCTTCTTGAAGACTTCCTCGACCCAGCTGTTGGGGAGTTCGGTCCAACGTGGACCCCACCGGGAAGCGGGGTTCTGCATCAGAGCCTGCAGTGGGAGTCAGTCCTATCAGGCGGTTGCTGTGGCAATGACTGCAGCGAAAGTGTCCTATGTCCCAAGTGGAAGAATCTCTAGTCTCGTCCTATTTCACGCCTGCGCCCATCACAGAATTGCCATGGAGCGGGCAGTCCCTGTTTGAGACTGAAATAGCAGGATCTGGTTGCTCACAATCACTGGGGCAGGAAGAGCCACAAATCAACTACATTGGAGCATGGGACTGGAAAAGCTGAGGGAATGCAGGTTGGGGTCCTAGAGATGCGTAGGGGAAGCATGCGCAGTGCCTGTCCCTTCTGCACTTCACTCAGTACATCCATAGCTGCCGTTCAGGAATGTAAACGGTGGGGCGACTTGCATAAGGAAAGCACTCGGAGGCTTTATGATCAGTCTTCCCGTCTCTCCCTGAAACCCGGTTCTGTTTCATGTGGTGCCAAGCGCATTGTCACTTGAATTGTTACGAGCCCCGCCTGTTCAGTAATCGTGTCCCTGGGCAGAGAGGGTTGTCTGGTTTTGCAAGGGGCATGGAGTACATTTCATCAGACACAGCACCAGTCTGAGGGGGGTTTAGTTTGTAAGTCCATGTTTTATTCTTTGGGAGGCTTTCGATGATGATGGAGTCGGGCGCATAATCACGGTTAATCCTGAATGATGGTGGGGAATCAGCTTTGCCGCGTGGTGCTAATTTAGCTTGGAGCGTAAATGGCACTATTTGGCTTTCCCCTTAATCATAATAAATATTTGTCGGTCCACATCCACCATCCCCGTTTAGCATGCGGCATCGGATGCTTCGAGTGCAATGAGGCATGCAAAGCCTCTCATTTCCCTGTAATAAACCATTAATATCACTTTTCGGCACACGCACAGCCCTTGCCACTGCACCAGGTAGGAAGCAGGGAATATATTTCCCTCTGGGCAGAGGAGGGAAGGGGAGAGAGCTGTAGAGTTAATTTCATTCAAAAACCCCATTGTTGTTGGAAACTTGTGTTGAGGGCTAGGAGGTGGCAAACTGCTCACAGCCATTTCTGGGAGGGGCTGGGAGAAAGAGGCCGGCCAGGTTGAGTTTTGTTGAAGGGTTGGTATCTATAAATGGCAGTGCGCATGGCAAGTCCAATCCAGCTTTATAAAAAGGATATAAATAAAATGTTGCCAGGTTGTCTCATTAAAGAAGAGAGATGAGGAAAGAGCACTGGGTGGGAGCTAACAGCCTGGCCCAGAGCTGGTGAATAATGGAGAAAAATGATTTGCACCAGTAAATGCCGTGCTCCTCTCAGGCTTTGTCTTATGGAAAATAGATAGGGGTGCTGTGTGTGCGCTTTTGGAAGTTGTGCCTGTAGTTTTTATGGATGAGGCTGTTGTGAGCAATCTCTGCCACTTTGCTGGATGGCTGGAGATTTGCTTGTAAAAGGAAGGGGGGGGAAATGGTCTCACATTTTGTGTGCTGGTCAGAGCTGTGTTTGTGCTGCTAATGCAGCGGGGAGACATAATGCTTCTAAAGCAACAGTTTTCACCCCTTTTTTCATTTGCGAACCCCTAAAATTATTGAATTCAGGTGCAGCCCCCTGTAGAAATCTTAGACATAGTCTGTGGCCCTGAGGATGGAAACCACTGTTCTAGAGGGATAGAACAGAGCTGGCCAGATTAGAAAAACTAAGTGTTAGCCCTTTGCCTTGTTGGGAGGAACGACGATGTCATGGTTAAAGCACTGGAGTGGGATTCAGCAGATCTGGGTTTAGTTCCCACTGCGTCTATGGACTCCCTGTGTGACCTTCAGCAAAGTGACTCATGCTAGGATTTTCCAAGGTGCTTAAAGGAGCTGGGTGTCCAGCTCCTTAAAAAATCCCAGCCTTAATTTAAAAAAAAAAGGCCCTGCCTCAGTTTCCCTGCATGTGGAATGGAGATGCGAACAATTCCTTTCTCCCCCTCTTTGTCTTGTCTATTGAGATTGCAAGCTGTTTGAAGCAGAGACTCTCTTGCTATGTGTTTGTACAGCTCCTACACAATGTGGTCCTGGTCTTGACTGGAACCTGCAGGTGATATTACAATAGAAACAAGAATAAACATACCCTCTTTCTTCATTCCCATCACCACCAAAACCACTGTGCAGCTCCTGGCTCTCTTTGGATGGGGATTTGGGGGTGAAGAAGGCAGGGAGAGAGGATGGAGTCAATTAATCTTTTGCGTAAGGATGCCCCGCTGTCCATCTTCAAACAAGTCAATGTCGTTTGAGCTGCATCCCATACCAGTTACTACACCAAATGATACCAAGCAGTGTAGTAGAATAGCATTCAAACGGAGGCTCTTCTCCTAAAGAATCCTACTGGAAAGAGCTATTTATGGAAGGCACAATGGACAAATTCATTGCTTTTTGCACCGCTTCAGTCCTATGTATAAAGAGGGGAAGGGGAATTGCCTCTTCTTTGAAGGGCAGCTGCTACTGAGGGCCTTGTTCCAGCAAATAATTCAGCCTTGGGATGAGGCGCAGCGCTAGGAACAGTGCAGAAGGGCTCAGCCTGCAGAGATACAACGGCAGTCATTTAAACATTCAGGCGCTTAGAGGCCTCGGTACTGATTTGCACAAATGGGATCATGCATTACATAATGCTAAATAACAATAGCTCGGAAGCTAGGAACCGCATTCCAGCAGGAGGAAACTTGCAGTGTAAATATTTTGAGTCTGTAGCTTTGCAGGAGTCAGTGCTGCGATGTTCTGCTGCTGCAGCTTCACATCAAATCAGTGCAAACCTCTTCTTCCCCTTTCTTGGCAGCAGAAAATAAAGCGGTTCAGATGTGGCGTAATGGCGTTCTGTACCCCTGGGATGGAACATTTAATCCTCTCTCTATCGCCAGTTTTCACTGGATTAGGGGTTGAATATGATTTTACATATTCAATGCATCCCTGTGTCAGGAAAACTCTGTTCTTGGCAGTGGAGTAAGTAAAGGGAGAGCTGTGCTCCAGGTTTAGAACTGGGGTCTGAATCTTGGTTGTCCGAGGGCATCAGTAGGCTCCCTAGGCTGGCTGTGACTCATGGGAGACAGGACGTACAATGCAGACATGGGACGTAGGGAAGTGGTTAGAAATTCTGACGGAACATTTTCCATCTGAGAACACCTCTTCATCAGAAAGTTTGATTTCAGTGACGTTGTGACCGACCCCAGGCAGGATTTCAGTGGAGCCTTGTCCAGTTTCCTGCCCGCTCGCTTGCCTGGCTTCTCAGCAGCCCACCTGGTGGGATGCCAGGGAGCTGGAAGCCCTGCTCCCAGGATCACAGCTCCTTAGCAGCCCGCACTCTCAGGGCTTCCAGGGTGTGGGGCAGCGTGCCACACAGACTACCTTGGCTCCAGGGTTCCAATCCTGTTCATGGAGAACGTCTAAAGTTTGGGGGTTTGTCCTGAATCAGAACAAAGCCAAATTTCAAAATATCAAAATCCTCCATGAAACAGAATAATTTCTTTGCCCAGCTCTGACGGGACGCTTTGGAGAGAGAAGTAAAAGGCTGACGGTCTGAAGTGGTGACGAAGGGAGATGTTCCATCACCTTGTCCATTGGTATAATTAATCTATTGTGGCAGCATCTGAACATCAGGTGGAAATTGGTGTGAATTGACTGTGTCAACCTGAGGCCACTAGCACTGATGAAGCTACAGGATAATCCATCACTGCTAAAGCTGAGCCACTTCTCTTGCTGCAGGAAGTGATTGTTCCTGCCCTGAGACTTTCCAATCTAAATAGACAAGACAGAGAAAGGCAGGATTATTATCCCCATTTACAGATGGGGAAACCGAGGCACAGAGGGATCAAGTGACCTTTTTCCTAAGGTCACACAGTGAGTTTGTGACAGATCTAGGAAATGAGCTCAGCTTCGTGAGCTGCAATCAAAACCATCCTTCCTCTCTGGGATCCTTTTGATAGAAGGGAGCGAGTTTGAGACTCCCCTCCTCCACCTTTGAAACCTTTCCCTTACAGATTTAATTTTCATCCTGGGGCCCTTGTCTTGGAGGAAGAAATTTCTAACTGTCCTAAATCTAATTCATGAATGAGGGGAAGGAAATAATTTCTTTCCTCCCACATCTCTGTCCAAGCGTGTGCATGTGAAATGACTTGTTTCATCTGATCTAGGAAAAATTGCCATTTTTGTCTAGAAACCCTCGAGGACATGAATAGCAGGTTCCTTATACCCTACTGATGATGTGGCTTGATCATTCTGACCTTATGGTAAATAGCTTACATGCCTTTTAGTTAACATTTTTCACTCCTGTACATCAGAGGCACTAGGATCTGTATGTAATGCTCGTTTTGCTCCTTTGTTTTAAGGCCACTGAGGTATTCCTGTGCCTCTCTGTATTTCGCTTCCATAAACTTCTCTACTGAGAGATCATGTCTGGCAATTTGGATGCTACAGGCTGGAATCAGCTCTGGTCTGGTCTGTAAGACCCAGGCACACCCTGGTGAGCTACCCCTCTGGAAATAAACAGAGGAAGAACTTGCACAGAATCTGGTAGGAATTGCCAAAATGCAAAAATTATCCAGCTAGGGATGAGCAAGGCCGTGCAGATTAACCCAAGTCAGCCCCTCACCTGAAACATGTGCGTCAGTGACCTGTCCTTGTCACCGCTTCTCCTCCTTGCTCTAGGCTGCCCTTTCTACTGCCATTTGGAAATGGAAGTGCTGAAACACTGAGAGAGGCAGGAAAAGGCAGAAATACTTGTAAGAGGCTGTTCTGGTGAATTGTCTCTTATGATCAAGGTACACAGATGGACTCATTTTAAAGAGGCGAGTTTGTGTTTCCAAAATCAGAAGAATATTGTGTGTGGGGATGGTTAAGCTGTTAAACCCTGGAGCCTCCAGAGTCTGTTGTGGCAGGGAATTCCACAGGCTAGCTCATAGCACAGGACAGGGGTATTTCCTCTACCATCAGTTTGAACCTTGCTGCGTCTGCCTGTTTTTGTGTCATGCGGGAGGGTAAATAGAAGCACCGTCGCTACCTTTTCTGCAGTTCGTTCTCATGTAGATCTCTCTCTCGTGTCTGCAGGGGTCCAAGCACTGGGATAAACATCCAAATGTTCTGGGTGACTTCAATCAGAGACGCGCGTGAGCTTGGAACCTGCGGGGTTTGCCTGTCACCCTGCAGTTGTTGATAAACTGTTGTGAGGGGACTCCTGAGCCTTCAGGGCTGTCCACCCCACTCGGTCCTGACTGGTCCTTCTTGTCAAAGCCAAGAGAAGTACTCCTTTGAGATTGTGACGGTTTGAGGGGCACACAGAGCTGCCAACTCAGGCTTGAAAGTCTTGCCCTGACATTATGTTATTGAGGGATTTGAAAACGTTTGACAGACCCTATTTGTAACTCTAATGCTTCCTGACTGAGCAATGAGAGCAAGTGCTCTGGGGGGGCCTGGCTCCCTGCCACCCACCTTTTGGCGTGGGGCTGGGCTTTCAGATTCTGTGTTCTGTGGGCTCCATGCAATTTCCAAGACCTCTTCCCCGGCATGGAAAAATTCTCCTGATCCTGGAAAGGTCACGATTTGCAGGAGCAGAGAGCCTAGATGATGATCTTACAGAGACTCTGAATACTTATGGCTAGAGATGGTGAACCTTTTTTGCAAAAATGCAGATAGGGTGCCACTGGAACACTCAGTAAATTCATGCCGATTCTGCCAAATCGTTTTTGGTCATAAAATCCTGAGAAAAATAGTCTAAAATATTCAAAATGTTTCATTTCAACATTTTCTAAACAAAATGTTTAAATTTTTTGGTTCAAAACAAGTTTTTATGTCAACATTTCTCCTATTTTTGATTTTTTTTAAATAAAATTATCTAAAAATGGTTGAAATCCAGATGAAACATTTTGGTTTTGTCAAAACGTTCTTTGACCCAAAATGATTTTTTTATTATTATTATTTTGCTGAAAATTTTGAAAAATGTTCATTTTGGTTCAACCCTAAACTAATTTTTGTTAATTGTTTTTGGAATTGCCAGTGAACCAAAGACTATGATCCAGTTCTATTTGTGGTGGCTCCCAAGAACCCCCCGCTGAGCAGAGATAATTAACTCTAGAATTTTCAGTTGCTTTTGATTCTAGAATTGACTCCCGGTTCTGGCTAGGTCAGATCACTATTGATTTGTCAGCTGTCTGCAGTTGTATAACATGGTTAAACAGCCTGTCTCCGTGTGTTCAGTGCACACGAGCATTTATTTTAACAACATCTACACCTGCTCTGACAGATTGTCAGGAATCAACTATTTATAAATAATGCAGTTTTGTAATATGCTTTTGTAAGTTATTAAAGAGATCTTAATAAATATTTTATAACTAGAAATAGCCATTTTTAATATTAAAGAAGAAAACCATTTAAGTAGTTCAAACCCCAAATTTGCCGATATATGTAGGATAGATGTTCTCTCTGTTCTAAAAATGCAATAGCTGTGTATGGAAGAGATGTGATGTCTTGGCTTTTTAGAGACAGGGCCGGCTCCAGGCACCAGTGAAGAAAGCAGGTGCTTGGGGCGGCCGATGGGAAGGGGCGGCACATCCGGGTCTTCTGCGGTAATTCGGCGGTGGATCCCTGAGTCCCTCTCGGAGTGAAGGACCTACTGCCGAATTGCCGCCGAAGAATGAAGCGGCGCGGTAGAGCTGCCGCCGAAGTGCCACCAATCGCGGCTTTATCTTTTTCTCCCCCCCCCCCCCCCCGCTTCGCCGCGTGGGGCAGCAAAAAAGCTGGAGCCGGCCCTGTTTAGAGAGGAGAGAGATTCTTGAAAGTTAATGTAGGTCAGACCTAAGAGAGGCTATCCCAGTAATTAAGTATCAGGGGGTAGCCATGTTAGTCTGTAGCCACAAAAACAACAAGGAATCTGGTGGCACCTTAAAGACTAACAGATTTATTTGGGCATAAACTTTCGTGGGTATTAATTTGGGCTTGAATAGGGACTGGGAGTGGCTGGCTCACTACAAAAGCAACTTTCCCTCTCCTGGAATTGACACCTCCTCATCAATAATTGGGAGTGGACTATATCCACCCTGATTGATTTGGCCCTGTCAACACTGGTTCTCCACTTGTGAGGTAACTCCCTTCTCTTCATGTGTCAGTATAATAATGCCTGCATCTGTAATTTTCACTCCATGCATCTGAAGAAGTGGGTTTTTTACCCACGGAAGTTTATGCCCAAATAAATCTGTTAGTCTTTAAGGTGCCACCGGACTCCTGGTTATCCCAGTAATTGGATACCTTCTTTCTTTGTTTGCAGGGTTGATCCCAGGATATTAAAGATCAAGGTGGGTGAGGTAATATCTTTCATTGGAGCAACTTCTGTTGGTGAAAGAGACAAGCTTTCAAGCTACTCAAGTGGTGTTAATGGGCCACTTCACTGGGAATGGGCCCTTGAAATATGTATTAACTACTTATGCTAAATAATCTATTCTCTCAGTGCTATTCTATCTTGACACTCTGAGTACCTCTCCCAGCCCTGAAGAAGAGCGCTGTATGGATCAAAAGCTTGTCTCTCTCACCAACAGAAGTTGGTCCAGTAAAAGATATTACCTCACCCACTTAGACCTTCTTTCTTTGACATTTATTTTTTAAAAGTATGGTCTCGTCCCCCCACACTTCATCCCTCACACTATCAATGGCCGTTCAGTAAGTGGCATAGCTTTCTGTGTGTAGGACCAGTGCCCTCTAGAGGCATGAAGCTTTCTTGGCCTGGAAAACTCTATTGTGTGCTGCATTAAGAGTGAGGATAGTTTAAGCCTCCCTTAGGGAACTGTCCTGTAGAGTTTAATAGAAAGTAGCCGTTCTATGGGAGGTTGTGGAACTGTCTAAAGAATTCTCTCCATGCTATAGAACGCTCCAAGCTTACATTTGAAATTTGATATTCATTTTTATAGTTCTAGATCAACCCTATTGGCTTCATCACTACTCAATTCCGTAGGATTTTTCCATACAACTTGGAGCATTTTAGATTTCTTCAGTTGGTTTGCAGGGCACCCCGGGTCTCTTTAGGTTATTCAGCGAAGTTTATCCCCGCTCTGTTTTGGAAAGCTGTTTGGTTGGCACTGTGTTGGATGTGAAAGCACTTTGCTGACCATAGCTGATGGGTCTAATGCCCAATGTAAGCTTTAGGTTTTAACTGGTAAATGCCAGTTTTTTACTAGTGAAATAAAGATGCATCCAAACCAGCAAATATTGGTTAAATCAAAAGACACCTGAGAATAGTTCTGTCACCATCTTTCTCCTTGTGCTCATCGTGACCCACTACTTGGTTTACTGCCATGATCATTGCTGCACTAGAGGGACCCCTGAACAGTGGGACTATATGTATCAGGAGCAGCAAAATATGTACTGGAAGTAACAGAATGAAGCGAAGACCAGGCTGTGGTGTGGGGCTCCCAACCTTTACTTAATATAGTGGAGTCCTGTCAAATTTCAGTCATTTGACGTAACATGTAAGGATCAATATGAATGTCCCTAAGGCATATCCTCCCTATTTCAGCCTTAGTGTATTAATGTCCCCTATCTTCATTGGCCAAAGATATGCCAGCAACCCTGCTTATACTGTTTAACTGTACTTTTACTTACCTGTGTTGTTTGGTTTCTTTTTGTCTGCACCCAGAGACAGGACAGAGTCTGCTCTCGGGTGCTTATAAATCCAGTGGTACTCCACTGGAGTTGTTGACTCTTACAACACTCCAAGATTTGTTTCTGACTGAGAATATTAAGAAAATAGAAAGGAAAAGCATGTTTCCCTCTGCTATAATGTTTTGTCATGGGTCTTTGTTGGTACTTTGCCTTGTTTATGTAAAAGCTATTTATGAAGAAAAATGTCTCTCCTGTTGATGTCCATTTAGAGGTCTCTTTCTGCTTTTTAAGGGTGAGATATTTTTATTAGCAATTTTTATAGTGAATGCTTGATACAGGAGGATAATCTTTCATTGCACATGAATAATGGAGTGTGGCAGTCTTTGGAAATGCAAATTGGAACTATGGAGGAAAAGGTGTTTAGCAATCTACTTTGTTGGATTTTATTAGCTTTCTGTATAAATTGTTTATTAATGACTTCAGCTTCCATAGCTGAATGCACACAGTTAATGATGATGCCAGGTGAGCAGCATTGTCAGAGACACAGAGCTTTTTTTCTGGCTCCAGCACAGAGCAACCGGAGCGTGAAATATACACAGGTGACTTTTTTTCTTTCGAGCAAACAGAATTTGTTTTCCATTATAAAGTGCATTTAAAAGTGTGGGCTTTTTTGTGTAAGAAAAAAGTGTCTATTCTGTTATTTCACATTTTTAATTTTATAATAACAGTGATTTATAAAAATGTACTCAGCCCACTGACTAAGCTGGATGAACTTGAAGCACTGCCACTTTAGAGTTTATAATTAGCCACAAAGGGCTTAGGGAAGGTTGTTACATGCAAATTAGAAATGTTCGAGACAGGTTACTTAGCAAGCATCTTGGAACTAAAGCTAAGCTAGGCTTAGAAACAGAACTCTGCTTCCCAAGTCTTCCTAGGGCTTGAGTTGGTGCATACTTTTAAACCTAGCTGTTTTTGTAATGTATCATGAAGTGTAGTCCAGGTCAGGGCTTGGCAAGTCCCTGTAGGGACTGCACTAGGCAGAACAGGCTGTGTTGAGCCAATCAGGGAGACAGGGAACCCCGGGTTCTTGTCTACATTCAGTGGCCTCAGTGAAGAACCTCCCTTTAGCGTCGTAAGAAGATTCTTTTCTCTTCCTTACTGTGAGGGATCCTATCATTACACATCCTAGCAAAAATACAGCCACTCAAACAATGAGCAGAATTGTTTGACCTGATCCTGTTAATCCCAAAGAGTAGACTGCTCAGCTATTGTGAGACAAGTAAATCCCATTGGTGTCTGCCTTGCAAAACAATCAAATATCGGTGCATGACACATAGTTTGTCGCCCAATTTTTGCCACGATGGACAAGGTAATGAAATTACCAGAGGCTGGTGCATGGGTACTTTATGTGATTCTTGTGAAAGTGCCCATGGACTGTGACTACGCCAGCAGAAAAGAGCAGTTAATAAGATCATGCTGCTGACTTGAAAGGTCTTGCATTGAACTGGTAGGGGAGATGTTGGTATAAATCGGAGTTATGTTGAGGTTTTAGGATGGATTTTTCAAACTTCTGGATGTATTTCAGTGTGGTTCTCTGCAGCACTGCTGTCCTGTCTGCTATCCTTTCATAGTCTCTCTTGCTCTCTTCTTGCTATAGAACAAACTTGAGGATGAAGTGGAATCTGGGGAAGACTCAAGCACCAACAAACGGTACAGCCGGTCGCTGATGGGCAGCTTTTCCAAACGCAAGGTTAGTCTCTCAACAGATAACTTCCACTGGGTAGCAGAAGAAGCACTAAGCTCCCAGATACGTATGTATCTGTGTGTGGGGGGGAAGGGGTGTGTGGAGTGGGGGGCAGTTGGAGAGAGAGAAGGAAGATATAATACACACAAAAATAACAAGGAGTCTGGTGGCACCTTAACGACTAACAGATTTATTTGGGCATAAGCTTCTTCATCTGAAGAAGTGAGGTTTTTACCCACAAAAGCTTATGCCCAAATAAATCTGTTCGTCTTTAAGGTGCCACCAGACTCCTTGTTGTTTTTGTAGATACAGACTAACACGGCTACCCCCGATATATAATACACACAGTCTGACAGAGTCCCACTCCAATGGCCAAGCAGGCAGGATGACCAGTTGCCTTTATTCTTAACAAATTGCTTAAGTTCACGTCAAATGCTGACAATCTCAAGCTACCAGATCCAACCTGCAAAGCACTAAAGTTAATTTAAACTGCGCTACAAGAGTTTATTGCAAAGTGCCTTAGAGTAACAATGGAACAAGAGAATCCTTTTCTCACGCTCTCTCTGATCATAGTAATCATAGTAGCACCAATAATAATTCCCCTTTAGACAGCACCTTTCATGCTAGCATCTCTAGTCCCATTATGAAAGGCTCTAACCCCGGGCTGTCTCGTCCACGTGTGCACAGATCAATTCTGGTGTAGTGCAGTCTCTTGGAGTAAAAGGTTACCATTTCCCAGTCCCTGGAGGAAACATGCTCCTTGAAAGAATGAAGCAGTATTGCATGGGGCAGCCTGGTCAGCTGCTCAGATGCTGGTCTGATGGGTGTGGCTTTGAAAGCTAGCTGGCCCAGATCAACTCCTGTGCCAGAATTTTCAAAGATGACTAAAACTCTGTGTGCCCAACTTGAGGGGCCTGTTCTTCCCAAAATGCGTGCTCAAAATCTGGGCCCCTTTTAAAGTCCCTCAAGTTGGGCACCCATAAATCTCTAGTCACTTTTAAAAATCTGGGTCCAGAATTATTTGCCCCCATATGCAATCGCACAACCAACATGGCTCGCTTGCATATGAATGGCTAACCTCAGACTAGCAGATTCATCCTCTGACAAAGGCTTTCCCCTTTTATCACCCTTTTCCTTTTCTAGCACCCACTTTGAATTTTGCAGACATCTGTTTGGTTGCTCCCCCTGCACACAACTTTTCAGAACAAATCCCAGGAGGTTTGCTCCGCTCTGCTCGTAGCACTCAGGCACACATGACTAAATCTGTATTTATTTTTCACACACCCCACCCTTTAAATGTTTACATAAGCCTCTGCTGAACAATCATGCCTGTTTTTGTACCATGGTTTTGTTTCCTTTATGCAGAAAAAAGGAAGCAAACTGAAAAAGGCATCCAGCCTGGAAGAAGGTGAAGATGACCTAGACTGTCAAGGAAATTTAGCCAGGGGTGCGGTGCATTATAGCAGGTTGGTAACAAGGAATCCTGGCACACAGAGGTGTGTATACAAGTGTAGCAAGTTTGGGTGCTATAACTGTATGATGGGAAGCCCATGTAAAGATAGATCCAAAATGTTTGTGGCTCCATCCTCAGATTAGTCTCCTGACATGGCTCTTCCTAATTTGTCAGTGGATGACTGAGCCAGACCTGTTGTTCAGACCTGGCTTGAGGTTTCACTACTTCGCCCAGCTCTAGTGTGAAGATGTCTTTTAAGTTGGTGTAGCATTTTAGCCATGGTAGCCTTCCTGTATCACAGGGGGTTCGTGGTGAGCGCATAAAGCCCGTGGCTGTTTAATTTGTTAAATGGCATTGCACCAAAGAGTCAAAGTGCTGCTTTGATTTTGCTTTTGAAAATCATCCCTTCAAAACACCTGAAGCCAAAGATTTTTTTATTTTTTTTTGAGATTATCTGACGGGTTCCAGACACTGGAAGCAAGAGGTCAGATGGAAATCAGGTTGGGATGCTTAGGAGAGATTTATTGGGGCTACCAAGAGAACTGAATGGAGGGCAGAAGAGGGTGTGTTGGAAAAATACCTGTGAAACAGCCAGCAGCATTGTCAGAGAACTCCATGCTGAGATCATAAACCCACTCGGCACATTGTGGCGTTAACCTGAAGCAAATGGGAAGGACAGGGCACCAAATTCTTTGGTATTTAAAATACACGTCCTTTAAGGACTATCCTATCCTATCAGTTGGTGGTGAAAAAGACCTTTTCAAGGGCAAGTCCACAATTCAACCTCCTGCCTAGCAGCATAGAGTATCTGCAACATACCAGATCTTAAAGTATAACTCTTAACCAGAAGTTCAAGTCTTTTCTTGGCCATTAACATACAAGAAGATGAGGCTCTTTGGCCCAAATTTTAAAAGATATTTGGGCATTGCTATGCTCAGTGTTGTGACGCCTAAGTCTCATCTTCCAAAGGGATTTAGGTGCTCAGGAGCCAACAGCCCATTGACAGTCTTTCTGTGTGCTTCCAGCGCTGGTTTAACCAGAAGCCTGTACTGTTACAATGAGTCTTCATGTGGTGTCCCTACAACTATGGCATAAGAACATAAGAATGTCCATACGGGGTCAGACCACAGGTCCATCTAGCCCAGTATCCTGTCTGCCGACAGTGGCCAATGCCAGGTGCCCCAGAGGGAGTGAACAGAACGGGCATAGCAGTACTCCGTATTGGAAGAGACTCCTCCCTGTATTTCATTACCCTGCCAGTTATTTACAAAACTAAAGTTTGGGGGGGGGGGGGAAATCACCTCTTGATCAGTTTATGGGAAACGGTTTGTTTTCTTCACCCAGGATGAGCAGACAGAAGAAAACAATGAAGCTTTCCCGGGCTCTCTCTGACTTGGTGAAGTATACAAAGTCTGTTGGGATCCATGATGTTGAAACTGAAAGTAGGTTGATCTAAGTATCTGCTAAAAACTAACTGCTCTGCATAGAGCTTGGAAACTAGCATGGAAGGTTTATGTTCTTGCACCTAATTTTGATTATAAACATTTTATTCCAAGAGGAATTTGACAGCAGAGCTGCATGCAATAAATCGGTGTCATTTCAAAGTGGCCAGTCATCATTTGTTAAGACTTGGAGTCTGAAATGTGAATCTGGATTTGTGCAGGAACTTCATTAAAGTGGATAAAAATAACCACATGTTGTAGTAACCCATTGGCTACTGCCAATTGCTAGAAAGGCTGCTGTATGCCAGTTTACACTTTAAGAAGCAGGATAATTCTGAAAGGACATTTATGCTGCTCCCAACTAGAATTTGTGGTGGTTTGGAGAGGAATCACTACCTAAGACATTTTAATCTTCATTACAAAGCAATAGGAAAATCTCCAGAACTTTGGCTAAGTATATGAAAGTTCAAGTGCTGCTTCAAAACAGTTGATTCTGCAAAATAAAACTGCTTGGAGATTTTAGCCCTCCTTGGATGTTTTCTGCACCTGATCCTGAGCAGAACAGCGATTTAAACTTTCCTCAAGCCATCCCCAAACCTCAAAGATTTGGGTCAAGTTCTGTGTGATGATTCAGATCATTATTGTACCTGACCTGGATTTCCCACCTCTAACTCTTCCATGCATGAAACAAAATGTGGTGATGGAAGAGAGCAAAAACCATATCTGATCAGGTTGTGTTTGCAAGAAAATTATTAGTAACTGATGGGAAGTTGTTGGAGGAGATTGTTTTTAAGGGGAAGCCATCCCCTTCTAACTTTCTTCTCTCCTTGCAGTCTCTTCCAGTTGGCAGGTCTCATCTTTCAGCGAGACAAAGGCCCACCAGATACTCCAGCAAAAGCCAGCACAATATCTGCGTTTCAACCAACACCAGTTGTCCCGCATCTACCCGTCTTCCTATCGCGTCGATTCCAGCAATTACAATCCCCAGCCCTTCTGGAACGCTGGTTGCCAGATGGGTAAGCAAAAAGGACATTTTGTTTTATTTTATTTTTTTAACTAGGTGGAAATCGCATGCATGAATGGGATCCCAGAATCTTTCTTTGAAAGAGAGGCTGAACAGAAAGCCCCAGCAAAGACCCCTAGGTTACCTGATCATCCAACTCTCCTGACATCTGGGTCTTTGGTACCTGGGGTATTGTCTGTGCCTCTAGTAGGGTAGGATGCCTTGAGTATGCATATCCCTAGTGGCAACTGGTGGCTGAGACATGGAAAGCAATGCCCTCCTGCCCACATGCAAGAAACCCCACAGACAGGAGGAAAGACTCTCCCTGGAGCTGTGCTATCTTGGGTTTACGAGGAGAAGAGGGTCCCTGTTCCAACATCTCTGGCTCTCTGTCACCAATTTAAAACATACGTAGGTTTTCTTTCCTGCGAATGCTCTCAACAGACTTAATGTCATTGCGTCCTTCTTTGCAACAGTCGCATTGAACTATCAGTCAGAGGGGAGAATGCTGCAGCTGAACCGGGCCAAGTTCAATGCCAATGGGAATTGTGGCTATATCCTCAAACCGAAGTGCATGTGTCAAGGTAAGGAAACGCCAGCCAGTGAGGGCTGCAGAGGGAGAGGAAGGTTCCTGGGGGTGGGAACGGTACTTTCTGAGGGAAAGATGCGTGGCACTGCTATGCATTGTGGGATATGCCAGCAAGCAATGAGAATGGAAGTAGTAGAGTCAGTAACTCATTATGTTTGGGCTTGATTTTTCCAACGGTTTCTGAAGTTGTGTGAGTGTAGGGGAGTGTACATGTACAGCTGCTGGGCGCTTTCCTCCAGCCTGAGGAAACCCTTTGAAACTTCAGGCCTTATCCTGCTCTTATGCTGGCGTCAGTGAAGTTGTTCCTGAATTACACTGGTGGAAGTGAGAGCAGGTTTGGCCCAGTATCCCCAAGTATCTCTGAATGCATTGGGATGGATTAATTCCCCCCCAGTACATGCACCATAGACTTATTCGTTAATACTTCTTGAAAGTAGAGACTGCATGTACTGTCACATGGGCTGTGTATAACTATAGGCACATGAAACGTCATCTAAGGTAGTCACAGATAAGTGAAAGCTAAATGAGGCCCATATCTCCCCACACATGAGAAAGACTCATCCTCTCTACAGTGTCCATATTGCGATGGGCTGGAGTTATGGAGGTTTTCCCCCGAATGGAGTTTGGATTGTATTGCTCTAGGGATGGTGCCTGCAGCAAGGAACCTACGCACCTGCCACTACATACTAACCACTGCTCGCATCCACAGTGATAGAGGGATTGGGATCAGTATATAAAATATCCGTTTCTTTGATCTCTATAAGGCTTTCACTCTGTAAGGCACCATCTTCTCCCCTTCAGCCCAGCCAAGTCAGGCAAGAATTCACAAACCCCCACAGCACTAAGTGCTTCCCAGTCCGTTCTCTTTAATGAAGACAGAATCCCAATTTAGAGCATCAGCTGACAGGTAAATGTAAGTTGGGCAGGCTCTGTAGCCTCGAGGGGTGACAAATTGCTCTCCATCTAAATCCACAAAACACAGCACGGGGAACCAAACATTATCCTACCGGAGAGATTCCGTAGTAAACAAAGCTGGAATAGTATTGACGGGTATCCAAAGTGGTACAGGGATTGGGACCCAGCACTCACAGGAGACGCATCTCTTGGTCCTGCTGCATGTAGGTTTATATAATTGTTTGTCATAATAATCATCAGACTTTGGGGTGGGGGTTTCAAAACCACTTGAGTGATGTAGGAGCCACAAGTCCTATTGAAAGTCAGCAGGACCTGGGTTTCTAAGTCACAAAGGGAATGTCTACACCACAGTTAAAAACCAGTGGCTGGCCTGCAACAGCTGACTCAGGCTCACGGAGCTTGGGCAAAGGGGCTATTTAATTGCAGTATAGACATTCGGGCTCAGGCTGGAGCCCGGGCTCTAGGACCCTGCGAGGTGGGAGGGTCCCAGAATGTCTACACTGCAATTAAACAGCCCTTTAGCCCGAGCCCAAGCCAGCTGGCATGGTCCAGCCATGGGTATCTAATTGCCATGTAGACATACCCTTAGACATCTTGAAAATTACACCCTTTGTTAGTTATATTTTGGAATTTTAGAGGAAGGGGGCTTTGTTTGTTTGGTTTTTTGTACAGTTCTCACCACTGCAGTCTTACCTTCACTGTGGTGTTCGTTACCACTTCCTAAGGAAATGCCATGGTAACCGTATCTACTTGCAAAAGCAGACATGCAAAAATTGTACACCGATTGCCGTTACGTGCACTCAGAAGTTACAGGGGATGCACTTTTATTAAGTCTAGTTTAATTAAATCAGTTACACTAATGTGCTTCAGGGTGGTAGCTGTGTTAGTCTGTATCAGCAAAAACAACGAGGAGTTCTTGTGGTACCTTAGAGATTAACAAGGGTTCTAGCCTACGAAAGCTTATGCCCAAATAAATTTGTTAGTTTCTAAGGTACCACAAGGACTCCTCGGTGTTCTTACTAATGTGCTTGTGGTTAGAACAACTCTTAAGCGGAGCCTAGTGGGTGTGGAATGTTTTATGGGTGTGCATAGGTCTGTGCAGGTGTGGTCCTCCTTTAGGCCTACACTACTACACTTTATGGGATGCGTAATGACTATCTCCCTTGAAGGCACCCAGCTATTAAGGATCTGTGTGTTTGTTCCAAGCTCCATTGAAGCAGATTTGTCCCTGAGAAAGATGAAACCATCATTTTTATTTGGTTGATTTCTCATTTAATTAGTCACTTTCTCTCTGTCTGAAACCCTTTATCTAGAATCCTACATATTTCTGATAATGTGACCTTAAGCAAAGTATTTTAATACTATCTTAGTGATTGAGTTGTCATATGTAAACAACTCTCACTTTTCTTCATTGATTTAATATCTGCCCAGCCCTGGACTTTTAAATAAATTGTATTTACTATCCTATCTTTTTTTATTGCAATGTCCCATCTCTTCCCACTGCTCTACAACAGTACAGTCCATTACTATCCCTTGCTTGAGCTTGTCTTCAAAATGCTCTTTTAACTTCAGATTACTGCCGGCTGATGCTTTCTTTCTGTTCTAGTATAAGTCAGGAATGACACAGTAGAGCACTTGCTAGCATCCTAAGTTGAGAGTTTCAGTGTGTTATGAATTATTTCACCTCAGCAAAGTTCCAGTGTTTATGTTGTAAAAGCAATTGGTGATGATTCCAAAGCCATAAAATTCAGGTCTGGATTTTAAAATCCACCACACACAATTATGGGATGTTCAGATCCAACCTCTCAGTGCCACCAGATCTAACCTACTACCTGGTGATTAATTTGGTAACATGCGATGTTTGCATCTAAAGCTCTTTCCAATGGCCTTTGTAAGCAATTAACTTGTCCTTGGTGCTCGCTATGCTGAAAAGTATCCAAAATGATGTGCCAGTGTGTTACCTGCTTGTAAAGATGTTAATGACTATGGTGCATTTTTGGATGTTTGTACCTATAAGTGCTTGAGGGGACCGGGTGGGGCACCTTCCTAAGCACAGTTTTTAACAACTGGTTGTAGAGTCAGATCAGCAGGGAAAAGAGAGAGGAAGAGCTCGAGGAAAATGTCACCATCCATAAAATAGTGCCAGTCCTCCTCTATGTTCTGCGGATTCTTGCCCCCACAGGTGTCTTTAACCCAAATTCTGAAGACCCACTCCCCAATCAGTTGAAGAAGCAGCTGGTCTTGAGGATAATCAGCGGGCAACAGCTACCGAAGCCCCGGGACTCCATGCTGGGAGACAGAGGAGAGGTGGGGAATGCTGAACGGGGGATGAGGCTCTTCTATCTGAGAGTGTCTGTCTGTCTGTCTGTCTGGGGGCTGGTCTGGACAAGGCCTTAACTTTTTGCATTTGTTTCTATGGGAAACACTGAGCTTCACTTCGAATATATCATGCAGCTCATTAGCTTCCAAGAGCACCAGGTGCCTTTCCTCCCTTACGCATTGTGGAGCTAGTCTGTTCTGCCTTATTCTCATACGGCGCCTCTAGGATGTGTAGGAAAAGCCAAGATGCTCGATCACTGTGACGGGTCCCTATTCACTGCAGTGCTCTTAAACTCTCAAACAGAGCCAACAAAACCCTGCGTCCCCTAAAAGTGCACAAAACTGCTGAGCTCGTCAGCAAGACAAATGAAGCTACTTGAGGGTCCCTCTTGTCCTCTGCCTGTGTGAATAATAATCCCAGCCTCCCGCTCCCCAGCACAGTGCATTGTGTGCCTTCTCTACCCGCCCCCTCTTTGGTTTGGTTTGGCTTTGTGTGTGTGTGTGTGTTTTGTGGCAGTTTATTTTGTTGTTTAAAGCCTCTGGCAACTCTGATTAAAGCAAAATCAGCCAGTGTTGGGGCTTTTTATTTCTTCTGCTGTTGTGTATCAAATGCTTGTGGAGTATGGCCAGTGTGCCTTTATTAATTAAACATTAATCTTCAGGAAATGTGAAGACCAACCAACTAGCTCCAAGTAAGACTTCCCCTCAAGCCTTTAGCCCATTAGAACTAGAACCGAACCTCTGCGTGGTTCTGAAATGCTTGGATTTGGAACGAATACTTCGAAATACTCTTTCCCTGAATGCTTAGCATTGAGAGATGTATCAGTCTGAAATGGCTGTCATAATCCAAGTGTGAGTCTGGAATGGCTGTCAATCCAAATGAAGATTCTGGCCAGAAGCAGCAGGATGGTGTGCGGTTGAATTGTTGGATTGTTGCCTTAGAGATACATATTCCAGTCCTAGTTTTTCCACAAACTCCCTGTTGGGCAAGTCACATAATCTCCCTGTGCCTCAGGTCCCCGTCTCTGAAACGGGGATAATAGTCTCCCCTTTTCCTGCCTTTTGTCTGTCTTGTGTGTGGAGAGTCAAAGCTCTTTGAGATAGGGACTGTCTCTGCATCTGTGTAGCGCCTAGCACAATGGGGCCTTGATCTCAGGTGCAGCTTCTAGGTGCTCCCGTAATACAAACGAGATTTATTGGTGGGGTGGGAGAAGCTGCTAATATTGAAAGATTAATGGGCCATGGACTCCACATAGAAAATAATGAGTCAACATCTTTCTTTCACTTCCCTTTTTTATTGCCAAGGGCATTTGGGCTGTGCATAGGTTGTCTTCTCCTCAGAGAGAATTTTCATCTCCTTTCTCTCCTGCCTGTGTATTCCCCACCCTCAAGTGAGGCAAACCTCACTTTGTGACATCACAGTTAGATTCTCTGGAGGGGTTTGTGGTGTCACAAGCAGAGGGTGGTGACAAATGGGTCCTTTTGGCAGGAATAGTTCCCTAATAAAGTTTTCAAAACAAAACAGAGAAAAGGTTGAGGGTGGGGAAAAGCAGAAAATAATTGAGCGGATGTTGCCCCAAAACTCCAGATTCCAACACCCGTGATGGTCATTATATCTGGTAGAAACTTGATAATTCCATCCCGGGGAGATTACAATATTTCAAAATTAGTTTTTGTCCCAAATCAGACAAAAAAATCTGCCTTGACATTTGTTTCACAAAATGAAATAGGTAACTTTTTATAGAATAGAAAAGTCAAAACGATAAAGTTGAAATGAAATGTTTGGATACTTTCCTATGGAAATTGTGATGAAATTGATACGTTCCCATGAAACGTTGAGATTTCACAGAATCTGCTTTTTCTGGCTGCAGCTAGTTCTGTCCGAAAATTTTCGACCAACTCTAATCTTTAGGGATCCCAGTTTCACAGCTCAGGTGCATCTTTACACAATGCATTGTCCTGACGTATAACAGGGCTTCAAGGCTTTCACTGACACATTAAGAATTTTAAAATTCCAGTTTGAATGGAATGGAACAGCCCCACGAGCCCGCGTCAGCTGGCACGGGCCAGCTGTGGGTGTTTAACTGCAGCGTAGACAGACTCTAAATGACTTAGAAACACCATTGACACCTGTGCCCTAAAGTCCCTTAGGCCTGACCTACACTAAAAAGTTCGGTTGACCTAGCTACGTTGCTCTGGACATGGAAAAACACCCAGCCCTGCCCAATGTAGTTAAGCCCACCTAACTTCCCTGTGCAGACAGTGCTGGGTCAGTGGAAGAATTCTTCCGTCGACCTCACTACCGTCTCTCAAAGAGGTAGATTAACCGCAAGGATGGGAGAACCCCTCCCATTGGCACAGGTAGTGTCTCCAGTGACATGCTGCAGCTACGCTGCTGTATAATTTCAAGTGTAGACAAGCCCTTGGCTGCTTTCGGAAACCCCACCCTTTCTTTTATTGGCCGGGTGGTAGGACCTAGAGGCCCCAATCAATTATCAGGGCTTCGTTCTGCTAGGTACTATATACACATTGTGAAAAGAGAGGCCCTCCCCCAGAGCCTTTTGCAGAATAGAGCTATATGAACAAGGTTCATATATACCGAACATTCAGCTGTCTTGCAAGCAATAAGGAAGGGAGGTAAGGTGCTTGTGTTTTTCTTTAGTGACAAAGTATCCCGTGTGCTGAAGATTTGTTTTCTGGTGAACACCAAAACTCTAGCATTCAACCATTACTCAGTCCAGCCACTCTGTGGTTTTTTTTGTTTGTTTGTTTTGTTTTTTGTCATCCCAATTTAGTTGGTCTCAGATTTGAGATGATTCCTTATCGTTTTTGTCAGTTTCGTGGACAGCAATTACTTGAAAGGCTCTTCTCCCTGCTGAGACGGTATTGACTAGTGGTTGTACGCGCTCTGTGTTCAGCATACACTGACTGAAAGCAGTAGCAGGCTTTCCTAGGATCTAACTAATGGTTGAGTTACTATTGTTAATTTTAGTTCCTAGAGGTCCCAACTGAGATCGCGGCTCTATTGTTCTAGGCAGGTATAAACACCCAGCAAGACACGTGCCCTGTCATGAAGATCTTGAGTCTAAACAGATAGCAGGAGTGGGAAAGGAGGCACAGAGAACAGAAGTAATTTGCCCATAGTCAGAGACTAGAACAGAACCTGCATGTCCTGAGTCTTAGTCCATTGTTTTATCCACTGGACCAGGCTGCTTCTCTGGTCACCGAGATCTTCCACGACCAGACGTTCCCTGAACTCGCTCAGTTTATGTTGTCTTGCAAGTTGTCTCTTTACAACTTATTTGCAATGGTGACCACCCTGAAGAAAATTTTAAAGCTTCTGCTTAGATGTACACTGAGTTGAAAGATATTCAAATAGAGAGAACTTGCTGTGAGCTGTAACACCCATTTTGAATCAATGGGGTAGCGGTCACATGATGATGATGATGAAGGTTATTATATTTTTTTAATGCGATCTAGTCCTACATCTTTTAGCAGCAAAGCGACAAGTTACCCATATGATCCTGGCTGTTTCATCTGCAATAGCGTTTGATGCCCATGTGGTGAAGATAAGGATATTACTTGATTTCTGTCTTTTTCATTTTTTAAAATATTCTTTCCTTTCTCTTTTCTAGATTATAGATCCATTTGTAGAGGTAGAGATCATAGGGTTACCAGTGGACTGCTACAAAGAGCAAACTAGAGTAGTTGATGACAATGGTAAGACCTGGTTTGGGTGTTTGTTTTTTGTTTCCCCTTTGCCATCTAGTACACATTTGGACGTGAAGTTCGAAGGGTCATTTTGTCACATGGAGGCAAAATCGGCCAAACTTGAGACCCATTACAGCAAAGCATTTAGCACAGCTTAAGTGTTGTTAACGTCAGTGACGATTACGCGTGTTCCTATGTGTTTTGGTGAATCGGGGCCTAGGTAAGGGAGTGTTGTGTAATTACAATTTTGGTGCAATGAGATCAGACACCCAGATCAATCTGTTTATTTATATCACACTCCTCTTCATTAGAGAAGGGTAGTGGTCAGGACAGGAGACTGGAAGCCAGCAACTTTTCAGGTCTATCACTCCTTGTTCTGCCACTCGGTAGACCTTCGGAGAAGATAAAAATGTTTGTGAGACATGAAAATCCTGTGTTTCTTACACCGTTGCAGCTCCCACTGATAGGAGTGGGAGTTCCGGATGTGCAAGGAATGCAGAACCAAAGCCTCTATGGTCGATTAGAGGGACCATTACTGTGTAGGAATTGATGTATCTTCAGAACAACATAGCAAGGACTAAATGGTTTCTGGCCCATAGCTGGGGCTGCTTGGTGCCACTGCAATGTAAATAACAAAAGCTGATTCTCCAATTCCCAGGTTTCAATCCAATGTGGGAGGAGACTCTGGTGTTCACAGTGCACATGCCAGAGATTGCGCTGGTCCGCTTTCTGGTGTGGGATCATGATCCAATTGGGCGGGATTTCATTGGACAGAGGACGTTAGCTTTTACCAGCATGATGCCAGGTAAGGCCGTGCTCTCTGTCTTGATGACATACAGGATCGATTGGCTGAGGCCTTGTTCTATAAAACTCCTTTATTGTGACAAGTAAAATATCTCCCAGGGTAGCTTTGCCACGTGTGCACACAAATGTGCATCTGCCCTGGGGAGTTGTTGTGAGCCGGTGGCTAGAGCAGGAGACTGGGTAGTCAGGACTCCTGGGTTCTGTACTCACATCTACCACTAATTCGTCGTGTGACCATGACCAAGTCGCATAACCTCCTCCTCGGGCCCGATTTTCAAAGGTGCTCAGTGGCCAGAAGTTCTCATTGAGAACAAATTCTAGCTACTGATTTAGGCACTTGTATGGACACTGGTGTGGAGCTTGTTTGAAAATACGGTCCCTTGTGCTTCCGTTTTCCCACTTGTAAAATGGGGATGCTAATCCTTGCCTCTATCACAGGCATGTTATGCAGCTTAATTAATGAATGTCTTACGCTGCTCAGGTTTAAAAGTGCTATTGGGTAGAAGTGCGGAGGATCAGGAGGGACCTGAGAAAGCACTATCTAGCTAAGCCTGCTGGACTGCAAAGGCTACAGTAAATGATCTATTTCGTTCTGTCCCGTTGTTCTACAACTTTTATTTTTTTTCTCAAATGTATTATTTTTATTTGGCAGTGTTTTGGCTTTCGACAGCGTAAATGAGATACAGTGACTTTTATAAACAGTGGGGCAAACTTCAAAAGCCTTCCTGAGCAAAGCTGGAGTCACATTTGGTCTCGTGTTTGCTGGCAGCTCGCCAGTGGCCACAATTACTGCCGGTGCTAGTTGAATGTAAAGCAGTCTGCTAGTTGGGCTGCTGGTGAGATCTGGGGATTTGTTTGTTTTTATTTTTTGGGTGTTTTGTTTTTTGATTTTTGTTTCCTGTCTATTTCCTGCTTTTTGTGCAATCTTATTTCACATAAAAGCATCCTGGGCGCAGCTTTTTTCTTTATCCATCAGAGCAGAGGAAACTTAGGTTTATTTAGGGTGGGGACCCACAACCCCCATCTGGGTAATGATTGTAACGTCTGCTGAAGTATTAGTAATGGCCCCAAGCCTGCCAGGGACAAGCTAATCAATTATACATTGCAGAATTGACAGCAGCAATAGTGGAAAGTGGAAAAAAATAGTGTGAGCTTTGTTTGTTTTTTATAATAAGGAAGGGACAGGGGAAAACACCAGTAAACTTTGTAAATGGTGTATGGCTCTCACTCAAATCAAGTGTGGCAAGATGATGTACAATCCTGAGTGCTCAGCGGTTAGATGGGGCCGGGAGAAAGCTTGTTAATTTTCCCCCCCTGTGGTTAGAAATGGAAAGTCTGTAGCGACAGGAGGCTCTCATCTCTGCCCCCTCTGTGTTTCAGGCTATCGGCACGTGTACCTGGAAGGCATAGAAGAAGCGTCCATCTTCGTTCATGTAGCTATTAATGACATCTGTGGTAAGGTGAGTGACTGACTGCAGCACCGTAATGCGGCCTGCGTTTGTAAGCGTGCTGGCAGGGTTTGTACCATGCAGGGAGGGGGAGGGCCCAGGGATGGGGCCCAAACTAACCCATTTGTGGAATCCAAGTAACTGCCGCTCTGAGGTTTTTATAGTAGCCTGAGATCTCTTTAAACATCCTTGTAGCATAAGCAGGTGGCACAACCAGAGAAGGAACCCCCATTGCACGGCTAATAGATTCCTATCTAGATTCTCCCCTTACAGTGCTTCGGTTCTGGGGCATTCTTCCATCGCTTCCCACACCATATTGCTCCTAATGAAGGGCCAAGTCCTGACGCGGTTCTTACTCACTCCTTACGGCTACTGGACAAAACTTGGCTAGGAACTCTGGTGTAACTCTGAAGTGGCTGCATTGAAATGGCAGAATTCAGCCCATTGTCTGAGTAAGGCCTTCGGGATTTCGCCTAAGTGTCCTGCTATCGATGCAGCCAGATGCGGCAGCACAAACTGGCGAGAGCCTGCTTGTTCAGTGAGCAGGTTCTCTCTCTCCATCACCACACGCCTCTCCAGGCACCGGGCATGTCTTCCAGTCCTTGTGGGGGAATCAGAAGAAAATGGAGCATTTAGACCATATAAAAACGTGTCAGGCTGTCTATACATTACATAATACATCTTCTGGTGGTTTCTGAACACCCCCCACCCTTGTAACACTGATACAAACACTCATGCAAAATGAAGGACTCATCCACCCCTAAAGCATTGTGTAATTGGTGGACAGCTCCTAAAGGCCCAAAAGGGGATGGCAGCACCCTGGTGAGTGATAGCGTTTATAGGCAGGGGTATAGCACTTCAGCACACGTGTGTGCGTATATACGGGTGTGTCTGATACATTTGGTGCTGGTTTGGTGCTCCTAAATTAAAAGTGCAGACCTGAATTGTTGCGGCTTTCTGGCTGCAGAGTTTATGCCATGAATGTTCTGTCACTCTGCCTCCCTGATGCTTTAGCATTTTAAACATAGCGCTGAAGCGTTGCCAGTTTGGAGACTTGATCCCTGCTGCTGGATTTTCATTTCCGGGTCTGCCTTTGACTCTTGCTGCGCTGAGAAGTGCACAAAGTGGCCTCCCTCCTGGTTTGTGGTGCTCAGTGGTCACTCCTCCCCTGCATCCATCTGTCCAGCCTTTGGCTTGCTTCACATGCAGTCAAAATAGAACTGCCTTGATGACCTGTTCTGATTTCAGATGAACCGTTCCCAGGTTGACAGTACAGCCTAAGAGCGTCAAGCTTCCCCCATAGCTGAATCGGAGACTCTTTCCCCGGCAGTCCATAGCGCTCAGTTACACATCTCCCGTGTGGCTTCTGCAGTGCTTAGGAAACCGCAACCATAGTTTTGTATAAGGTGATAAAAAGAGGGGCAGCAGGCTGCAATACTGGCATTCGGACAGCAGGAGGCAGTATTGAACAGGCCAGGAATCCTAAGAGTCTCGAGTGTTGCTCATTTTTAGGATAATTTTTTTTAAAGTCATGTGGCTATTTTAGGTGAATTCTAAAATAGGAAAGAGTTGGGCTAACTCCTGGGAAAGCTGCACTTTGGAGCGTAGAAAGAGGGTGGGTTTCTGAAAGGGACGTCCCACGGCTCATTTCAGTTAATGCCTCTACAAGGAGAGGACTGTCAGGCTATTACTGCCCAGGTATCTAAAGCCTGAATCGACAGCTTTCTGGCAGGCACAGCTCCCTCCCTTCTGACTTCGCCGGCAGCCTTGTCTGCAGCATCTGACCCAGGATGTCATTTTCCTCGTGAGAGGAGGATAGCTCTCAGGAGCAGGAGACCTGAAAGCTTTGGGTGAGAGGGAAGTGGCCGGTGCTGGGTGATGAGCAGTAACGTGGTCAGTGTTAGGTGCTCCAGTCTGTGGTGTGCCTAGCCCATCCACAGCTTGGTAATGCCCAGGCCAGTTAATGCCAGTCTCCAGGAACAGGAGAATAAATGGCAGGCTGAGAATAGCTATTACGAGACTGATTCTGCCTGAGCTACCACTGCTAAGTGCCTGAGATCAAAGCAGTTGCACAGGGTGTAAATCAGACCTGATTTAGCCTTCTATAATTCTGTGGTGAAGAGTGTGGTTTGGCCCAGGGACCTGCTTTCAGATACATGCTCCCTGGCCTTGATTCAAGCAGCATTATTCGGTTTTACCCCACAAACCTCTTTTTTTGATTCTGGGGTCACTGTGTGCAGGTCGATTGCCTCTTTCCTGGCCCCTCTTGCCCCACCACACCTAGACTGGGCGAGCCAGATGGTCAGGGCCCTCAGGACAGCAGCCGGTGCGTGCCTGACTGGGCCACGAACGTGAAACAAAGCGTCTCAGGACTGCACCCCTTGCACTGACCTGCAATTGCCTAACGGTGCCTCTCTGGTCCACAAGCCCAGCTACTGAGCTGACTGTCCCAGCCAACCCCCCGCCCCCGTGTTAACTCTACTGAAGGCAGGTCATGGAAAGAGAAGTGATAGAATTTACCAAAGTAAAACGTTTTCTAAATGCAGATTCTCCTCCCTGCCCCAGTCATAATGCTACAAAACAGGTACATTCTTCTCTCCCTCCTGATGCAGTATGTTCATGCTGCTGCAGCTACTGTGTGCTAGAGGGATCAGGCAATATGGTGCCCTCCGTCAGAGGACGCTGTGCGTATGTCTACACTGCAGTTAGACACACACGCGGCTGGCCCATACCCGCTGACTCGGGCTAGGGAGCAGCTTAATTGCAGCGTAGACATTTGAGATGGGAGGGTCCTAGAGCTTGGCTGCAGCCTGTCTACACCGCAATTAAACAGCCCCTTAGCCTGAGCCCAGGTTAGCTGTCACAGGCCAGCCATAGTTTTTTTAATTGCAGTGTAGACCATAAGGGGTCTGGCTAAGCTGTCCAGGCCCCCTCCTTTCCCCTGCTCCTTTCAGGGACGCTGTTGCTGGGGCCAGTTGTGAGACCTCTGTTGCTTAGGCAGTTCCATAAACATGAGTCTGCTATTTCTGACCCAGCCTGAGCTAGGAAACCCTGGAAATGTCCAGAGAGTGTCTGTTGGTTCCCGTGAGACCCTATTGTAACTTCTCAGCCGTGGCGCAGATGCTTTGCTGCACTGGAGATGGCCCTGAGCCGCCGAGACTGTCACTCACTGATTGCACAACTCACAGCTCCCCTGCCACTATAAACCTGTTTAATTGTGTTTGCTTTTGGGCCTCTGTTGTTGGAGTGGTTCCCAGAATGCTCCACTTCACTCATATTTGACCTGCCGTCTTTCCCCCCTCATCCTCCTGCCAAAAACCCCCCAGAAAGGAATGGCTGCCACTATCCTTGCTGCAAACCCAAACCAAGGGAGAGAAAAAGGCCAAACGATTACCAGTGCTGCATATCGTAGTACCCAGGTGATTATTTAGCTCCAGAAAACTTTGTCTGTTATAGAAGAAGCAGCTTCTGGAGCTTAAATCCTATACTTCCCAAATACTACTTAGCACTTAATTACTGCACACTCCACAATGGTGGGGGGTTGTAGAGTGCAGAGGGGAGAGCATCAGGACTTTATCTATGGCCCCAGGTGATTGGAGAGGGGATGTACAGGGAAGGAATATTCCATCAAGAGACTACTCCATTTCCGTTACTTCATGAGTTACCTCCCTCTTTATAAGAGTTGCTTCATGTCTGGCCCCTTCTACTGCAACAGGCAAAAGGAGATGGGCTAGTTTTTGTCCATCTGAAGATGCCAAGAATGAAAACAAACCTGGGGATGAGGGTGGGAGATAAGAAAAAATATACATGTATATTTTGTACATCTACCTACGAAGGTGAAAGGCCTTATATACCCTTACTGTTCCAACTTTCCCAGAGCCATCAAAGGCTTTGTCTACATTGGCAAGTGAAAGACAAAACTTCTGTCGTTCAGAGGTGTTAAAAAAACACCCCACTGAAAGACACAAGTTTTGTTGACGACAAGCGCTGGTGTGAACAGTGCTTTGTCAGCCGGAGCGCTCTCCTGCCGACAACGCTAACGCCGCTCATTGGGGGTAGACGTTTTTTGTCGGCAGGAGAGCCAACAAACAGCGGCTACACTATGCACCTTTTAGCAGCATGGCTGTAGTGACACAGCCGTGTCACTAAAAGCTGCGTAGTGTAGACATAGCCTAAGACTCTTCTCTTATTGAGTGAAATCTTGGCTCCCTGGAAGTCAATGGGAGCTTTGTCATTATCCTCCAGAGGGCTGTTTTTAAATGCCCAGCCATTCTCAAACTTGGAAGTCAATTAAATTCAGAGGGCACTTTTTCAACTCTTTTTTCCTTTCCTTTTTAAAAAAGCTTAAATGTGCTGTTTTCTTTTCTTTCTTTCTTTCTTTCTTTCTTTCTTTCTTTCTTTCTTTCTTTTTAAAAAACATGGCCCTAATTAAAGGCAGGGGAAGGTGACAGGAGATTTTAATTAGGGCAGCAAGAAATAACGAAATAAACAATAAAGACTTTGACTCAGTTCAAAGAAGTCCGAGGGGAAGCTAGGGAGCATCTGATGCCAGCTTCTGATGGTTTGAGGGTAAAACTGTTTCAAGTGTTGCCTGGCAACAGCCATAAAGGAAGGGGAAGGAAAGTGCCCACCTGCCCAACCACATGCTGGGATCAGAGGGGATGAAAAGGGGGAGCAATAAGATGAAGGCATTTAATTTCCAGTTAAGTTTCTTTCTAAGGTGCCCACTTCCTTCTAGCCTCTTGCTGCCGGCTGGCATGCGGTCTCTGGTTTTGTATCCCTTTGCCTTATATGATTCTTAGATGCAGAGAAGTTGTCTCTTCAGCCCTGGTCATCTACAGGTCAAGTTCTACAGTCTCTCCTCAGTGCACCCTATTGTGTTACAGCAAGAGGAAGATGTCCTCCTAAATCATAGTCATCCCTAATCTTGGTGAACGTTTCCTCTGAAGTGTCCTTCTCCCCCTCTTGTGTGGCAGTTCCTTGGTTTAACTGCTCCTAGGAAACTATTTCATATCTAAATTTGCCTTTCTTTAGTTGAAGGCAGGCACTTCCTTTTATTACATCCTTGGTCAGTCTCGCATAATTATTTGCTTTTCTTGATTTCTCGTTTTTCCCCTTGAGTAACTTGCTGATAGATCATTTTAATTTGCAGCAGGGTGACTCATCTGTTTAAACCTTTACAGGAACTTTTGGGTTGTTGGATTTTTCTCCGAACGCTGTCTTACACAAGTAGTTATCTTTAAGCACATCAAAGGACCCCTGCTGTTTCATCCCTGTCTTTATCTCTTAGCTTCCAATCTACAGAGCTGATTTGTTTTCTGATTGCTTTATTTCCTTTTCATGTTCTCAATATATTACACACGCCGCTTGTTGCTTCTCATTACCACGGCAGCCTCTTTAGCTTTGCTGGTGTTCATATGCTAATACTGAAATCTCACCTCAGGAAGACACAGCTTTTTAATGAGCCTGTGGACACTTCCAATCACATATTCTACAAAATGTGAGACAAAACACCCCCGACCAGCCCTGTGTCTCCACCTTGCACAACACCTGCTCACCCCAGTCTCTTTGGACCACATTCTGCTACCCTCCTGTTAGGTAGTACCTTGATGTGTAAGCAGACTCATTGTAATCAACAGAACGGCAGATGGAGTAAGTTTAGACTCAACAAGAGCAAAAATGGCAATATCTGACCCACAATCTACATCTGGAACACTCCCCGGTTGATTATAAAGATTATAGTCAACAAGACTTCTGTAGCCTCCATCGGAACCCCTACACCTCTTGTTAGCTCAGACTTCTTGCTTATATGCTTGGATCAACTTCTATTTGTCTGCTTTGCTAATGGTTAGAGTTGAAGTCTCCTGCATTTCAGCCTCTTAGCAATGTTGCTCCAGTCTCTCTGGTTTTGTCTGGTCTCAAATCACTGGATCAGTTCCTATTGTTTAAATTTAGGGCCAGGTCATGAGATGGTGTAAATCAGTGTATTCATTGGAGCTATGTCCAGTTTATACCCGCTGGGGAATTGGCTTATTGACACCAGTGAAACTATTCTGTTTTATACCAGCTGAGGAATGAACCTTTAAACTGAAAGGATGTTGACTCCAGTTTTTCAGAAAAACTTTTGCTCCACTCCATGTTTCTATCTGGATATAAGTGCTAAAAGACTTCGCAGGCATTAATATTTGTTGGTGTTAGACATCTATGTACTAGAAAATGTCCCCACATTTCTATTCAAGAACCAAACGGGAGGGTGTTTCTGAAAATCAAGCTTTTTGTATCCGATGTTGCTTATAAATAGAGATGGTTGGAAAATCTGTGAGTTGTTTTATTATTATTATTTTTGACCAAAAATTGGGAACATTCTTAGACAAAAATTTTAATCTCCCCCCTTGGCATTTTCCAAACAACTTTACTTGAAAAAGAACCCTGGGTGGACCTGTGGTAGAAACCTGTGCAAATGCCTTGATCATGTTAATTTTGGGTGGTTCTGTGCTGTGTTTATATTATTGGAACAAACAAATTTTCAAAAACCATTCTCAATCAGTAACGATGGGTCAAAGCCAGAACCGTATATCTGACTATTTCCCCATACACCTCTGTGAAAGCCACGTCACATGTCTCCAGACAACCATAATCAACCCCTGGTTTTGCCTATCCTTACTGATCCATTTGCTCCAGTGCAAATGTTGTTCTTCACTAGCATTCTCCTAAACTTGGGTATTGTCGCTTCTTCGATAATTCATAGTTGCAAAAATAGGGTGTCCCAGCACCTCTAGTTAACCTAAAACCTCTTTATGGACCGTTCTGTCTCCTAGATTTGATCTTCTGTTTCTGTCTCTTCTGTAGTCTATTTATGTATTGTGGAATTTCTCATGTTTTTCTAGATGTGCATATCTCTTAGATCCTCCCTCAATGTTGTTTTGTGTCTTACTTGCCTTTACTCTGTCTGTTTGTGATTTCAGTGGACTTCTCTATGTCAAAAAAAGTCTACTTTTAGAAGCAGAGCATTTTTAGGAGCCTTGAAGGTACCCCCTCCTGACTCAGGAAGGTGTAGTGAGCACCACCACACACCTGCATGCCTCTAACCAGTGAACTCATTAGCATTGGTGTTTCCTTATTAGCATTTTGAAACTGTTCAACTCATATAACATGGATTGTGACATTTTACTTGGTCAGTTTTGTCGGGTCATTGATCAGCCAGAGAGCCCACCATTTATGAAGCAGATCCAGGATAAAAATCTTTCTCTTTTTTTTTTTTTTCCTCTCTCTCTCTCTCACTTGCTGTCTCTTCTCCTACATCCTAATATCTTATTTGTTTGTTTTTTTAAGCTGCAGTTCAAATCGGTTCCTTCAGTTGTATGTGATATCATTTAACGTAATGTAGTTAAGTTTTGGAAAAGTCAACTGTAAGGACCAAAGGGTCTGGTGCTGATTTCTATAGGTCTGCTTTGGAGAAGGAAATGGCCAGCACTGTTTGCAAAAGCTAGAATTGGAGCTGAAAGCAGATATTCTGGATCTTCTTCTAAATGACTCTTGTTTTTACCTTTTTTATTTTTTATTTTTAACCAAATTTGCACTGGATTTGGGATCTTGAATCAGTAATTTGATTCAAGCATTAATGGCGAGTCTAACAAAGATGCACCAGATAAGCTAGAATGATACCTGGGGCCCTTCACTGCACATTACCCATTCCATCAGTGGGCCACTTTCTTTCGTTTTAATTGGGGTTATTTATGTGTGCGTGTGTGTGTGTGTGTGGAGATTTTTCTGAATTTTGCAAGTATTTTATAATGGGTCTGATTATCATTTTATAGTAGTAAGTGAGTGCACTTGCCAACTTGTCTCAATTGGATTCTACTTGGAAACTTCATATTTTGGCTGGTATAATTTCTTTCCTGCTCTGGTTATTAGCAGATGCGGTTGCTCAACAACAAATGTTTAATCTAGCTTTGAATTTCTCCAGTGATGGTGAGTCCACAATCTCCCTTAATAGCTTGTTCTCTTGCCCTAAATGTCACAGAGGGTATATTTGTTTGTAGTGTTGTTTATAGCCCTGTTGGTCCCAGGATATTAGAGAGACAAGGTGGGTGAGGTATTCTCTTTTATTGGTGAAATCTCTGTTGGTGAAAGAGACCGAGTTTGGAGCTACACAGAGCTCTTCGGATCTCTTTTGCCCACACAGAGCTTATTGATATTTAACCTCATATTTCCCTGTCCTATACTGTTTGCACTGCCCTTGTTGGCTTATGGGAATAATTGGTCCCCGTCTTCTTTCTTTAAACAGGTACGTTTCTTCTTGCTCATCTCTTCTTCACATAGAAACGTGCTTACTCTTGCCAGGTATAAGGCTGATCCAAACCCCACTGAAGTTGAAAGAGACATTCCTGTTGACTTCAGTGAGTTTTGGATCAGGCCCCTGAACTATGATTTTTTTATGGGCTAGGTTTATAGGATGGCACAGAGCAGCTTTAAACCCAGCCTCGCTGGCTGGTTGAACTGGGTGGGCAGCTGCTTCCTAGCTCTGAAGCCAGGCAGAGCATCCTGGTGAATCTGACCATGTGTTCTGGGGCAGGAAAGTAAATCACTTCAATTTGACCCTTCTGCACTTACAAATGGTATTGCAGAAATGTGACCTCCTCTATGACATCACAGGGCAAAGGATCCAAAGTGACCGCAAGCTAACTTCTAGCTGGTAGCGACACTGAATCAGTTGCAACCTCTATCTCATAGCTGATAAATTTCAAGCCCTGGCTTGTTGGGCCGCTGATAAGAGCATGTGACTCTTTACACCCCAAATAGAGGACCAAAATTACCCTGCTACTCCAGTAGAATCTGATCAAACTGCAAACGTGACAGAGTTCAGGGAGGGATGAACTGGTTAGAGGAGAAATTCCTAAAGCAGATCAACAGAAGCAAGTTATATACAGGATGCTCTAAACACACAATCAAAACCAAAGGAGCCCTTTATTATGCATGAGCAGCTTGTTACTTAAAAAGTTGGCAAGTACGCCTGGAATGTTTATAGGAATGCTGAAACTTTGTAAAATTCACTGAATTGTAAATCACCTGGGGGAGGGTGTGGGGAATTGTCTGTGTTTAACATTTGGATAAGCATTGAAATGTATTTATTATGGCTCTGACTGCCTTTGCTTGTTTATAATGTGTTTCTCCAATGATGAAAATGTGCATGAGGGACATTGGATGAGGAGGTTGTCTGGTAGGAATTGATTAAAACACAATCAGATGGGTGGGGAGGGACAGAATCTGTCCTTGAGACAGGAACATTTCTGGTGCTGGAGCCTTGATACCTGGTCTCCTGTATGCTATTATGATAGTCTTATGTATGCTATAGAACAAAATGTGGCATTTTATAGCTGTTTTAGACTTCCCTACAGTTACTAAAAAAATGTAAAGATCAATTTGAATTACAGGGTTATTTTGGTTTTTAATGAGGAATGTGGTTTTTTTTTTAATTGAAGGGGCATTGTCTGATTAAACTGTCAGCTTAAAAATTGAAACCTCACCCATGTTACTAAGAATGCCTTGGCTGATTAAAATTGGAATGATTTTTAAAAATACAGTTTTAGCTTGACCCCATTTCTGTTGTTTGTTTTCAGCTGTTGCGTGTCAGTCGGTCTGGACCTCTCAGTTCTGCTTTGGACCCTGACTCTCCCCTCCCTTGCACATCATGTGCTCAGTTACTCCTGTCCAAAGTGTCAGGGTTTGTCTACGCAGCTGACGTAACATGGCTGTGTGGTTGTGGCTCCAATGCGGGGAGCGAGTTCTCCCAGTGCTGTAATAAAACCACCTCCGCGAGGGGAATAGCTCCCAGCGCTGGTGCACTGTCTACACTGGCACTTTACAGCGCTGAAACTTGCAGCGCTTGGAGTGTGTGTGTTTTCTCACACCCCTGAGTGAAGAAAGTTTCACTGCTGTAAGTGGCTGTGTAGACAAGGCCTTAGAGAGGGGAGAATTCTGATTGGAAGCATTTGACACCCACTCTGCACAGTTGTTAACTGACAGCACAAGATGAAAGACTGTGGAGATTCAGGCCCCCTGTTTCTATTCACTTTTTCTGCCTGGTACTCATGCAGTAGCCCGGCGCTGTTGTGTCTTGGTTTCCAGTATTACAGGTGACTTATTTAATTGCAAAAACATAATTTTTAATTGACTTTTTAAAAAAACCTGTATTGGGTTTTTCTGCCAGACTAGCCTAGCCTAAATGAAGTGACCCTTTTAAAATAATTGTTTGTTTGCAATATATATTATTAGTTTTATCTGTATTATGGGCGGGCCTAGGGGAAGCCCCGCACCACTGCATGCAGTACTGCTCTGCAGGGTGACACAGCATTCTCCTCTGAGACTTTGTGCCTTTCCTGGTGGCAGCTGGCACAAGGGGAATGGCTTTGGTCCAAAGCCAAGGGAAAGGTGGCCCAGGATGAGGGTAAAAGGAAAGAGGCTTGGGACAGTCACTCAGGCTGGCTAAATTCCGGCTGTCATCAGTGGCTTAGTGAGGTGACACCAGTGGGTTAGAGAAAGGTCCACTGAGATGTCCCGGGAGCCTCTGATTTTAAAAAGTGCAGCACAGTGTGTAGGCTCACAAAGCGACATGGGCAGCCCCTAGGGACTCTTTCCATTGGCTATTTCCCCTTTCCTTCTGTCCTGTAGCAGAGCCAGTTACAGGTGTTTGGCCTGGCTAGCGGGGGAATGAACGTGGTGCTCAGATAAGCCAGCTGCGTAAGACACTGCAGTGAAAGAACAGCAAGCTGTTCCCTGGACGTGCACAACTGACGTCTTTATCTTGTTGAATAATAGCCTGCCCCATTTCTAGGAAGCTTTGCATTGGAGAGCCAGGGAGGGGGTTAATGGCTTGCCTTAGATAGATACAGCAATGTAATATGCTAGAGAGTAACTCACTTACGACACCCGCTACTTTTTGTTTAAGGGCTGGTCTACACTAACCCCCCACTTCGAACTAAGATACGCAACTTCAGCTACGTTATTCACGTAGCTGAAGTCGAACTATCTTAGTTCGAACTTACCGCGGGTCCACTCGCCGAGCAGGAGTACTGGCGTCGACGGCGAGCACTTCTGGGATCGATCCGGGATCGATTTATCGCGTCTAGACAAGACGCGATAAATTGATCCCAGAAGATCGATTGCTTACCGCCGGACCCGGAAGTAAGTATAGACGTACCCTAAGATGCTCATCCAACTTCCATTGAGGTCAGTGGAAGAACCCTGTGGGCTGAAATAGGAGTTGGATCAGACCCATAACTATCACTCGGCGAAGAAGTTGCGGTGAACATTACAGGTGTAATGTTGTTGTCTGTTTATTGAGTGCCATCATTGTGGGACTCAAGAAACTGGCTGATCGGGGTAACCAGAGACATTCAGAGTTGCTGTAATGTACATTCTTAGTATGTTTTTTTTACATTTGGTGTTACTACTGTTAAAGTATTTTTTAAACATTAAAACACTTTCAGGCTTTGTTAAAATTAAATATAAATTAACTATTTTAAGAAGTTTTATTTTGTTAAAGGAAAGCACTAACTTGACAACAAATTTGTACGTCTCTAATTACCCCGGATTCCACTGCTGAGTCGATTGCCTCTTCTCCCCTCACCCCCAAGTTCTGCTCTGCATCCTCATAGTGAGTCTGTGGGTGTTCTGCACCTTTCAGAATTCAGGTCCTTATTTAGTGTTTTTCCTCCCAATATCTCGCCCCTGTGGATTTCCTTGTAAGGAGATGTGTAGGATTATTAATACAAGAATAAAGCTAAAGGAAGGGTCATTAATACAGGAATAAAGCTGGTTGGAAAAATTAAAACAACATTTCAATGAAAAACAGCGATGAAATTCTGCAAACCCATTTGCCTTCTCTATCCCCCTCATTTTCCATTCTGGTACTGGGCAGTGACAATTTCACAGGAATTGGGAAGGGGGACACTCCTTTGTACTTTACTGCACCTCAAGTACTTGTGCACCAGGGCAGATATGCACATCTTCTATTATGGGGGTTTCTTTTATTTTCCAGGTCAAGCAAGCTCTGGGCTTAAAAGGTCTATTTCTCAGAAATCCAAAACAGGCCTCGCTAGACAGTCATGCTGCTGGTCAGCTCCATCGCAAACACTCCTTTAGCAGCCACATCTTACGGCGGACGGCCAGTGCCCCTACCAAGAGTCAGAAGAAGAACAAGAAAGGCTTTCCTGAGATTGTTATCGACGCCAAAGACAACAGCTCTGAAGGGGCCAGTGAAGACCGTGAACTGGAAGATTCTTCACAGCCTCGCTTTGAAAAAGAGCCGGAAAGCTCCTCTCCATCGCTGGCTCCCCGAGAGGGGGCCAATGGAGAGGTATATGGCAAAGGGTTGAAAGGTAAGGCCCATAGTTCTGGTAAAGGTAAACGCCAAACTCGTACTCACGGGGGTGCAACTTTCAGTGAGCCCCCCCGGAGGTCCAACAGGGTCCGTCTCCAGGAGCACCAGGAGGAGAAACAGAGCGTCTTTGCACGCTGCGCCATCAATGGCTCTGGTAGGATCGGAGTGGCAACCAATTGCATGAAATGCATGATTGGTTCCAAGGAGAGCCCCGATCTAGAATGCAAGTGGAGTGACCATGCTACCAGGCCAATCGCTAAAGATCTGCTGCACCATGATCAGTATAGCAGTATAACGGGAGACGAGAGGTTAGAACTAAAAAATTGGGGTATAACAGAGCAACCCAGGCCTCGGTCAGATTTGCAGACTTGCAGCAGCCTCGGAACGGCCAGCGATCAACCAAGGAGCACTCAGTCCTTTGTGACTCCAGGGAAGAAAAATGGTGAAACTAAATGTCACGGGATGAAAGGTCATCCCCGGCAGAGGTGGCAGTGCCAATCAGGTGGCAAGTATGGAAGCACTGTCAACTTGGTGACAGCCAGCAATGGCTCAATATCCTCCAACTCCAGCAGTCTAGAGAGTCTTGGAAGCCCAGAATTCCCCAAGCGCTTGTCTGAGAATTCCCGAAGGCAAGTGGGCACCCTTCAGAGGGAAATGAATGCCTTGTTCGTTCAAAAATTGGAGGAAATTCGAAGTAAATCCCCTATATTCTTTACTGGTAAGACCAGATTTTTTTTCACCCCATTTGCCTTAGATCACCTCATTGCCTTGGCTTCCTCATAGCTCCTCCCCTTAGAAGCTCCCACATTTTTATTTTGCCACCATAGCTCATTTTGTTTTTTTTCAGTGAAAGAAAAACATTTCTGCATAAAAGTGCTTTGTTTTGTTCCCTAGTTGTGTCTGACCTAGACTGGTCCTTTCCATACCTAGCAGACCATCTGCAGTAGCACATCCATCTGTCGTCTATGAATGTGGAGTGGAGATTTTAATCATGAATCTAGTATGATACTAAGTAAATTTTGAGACTCCCAACCAGAGCATTGCTTAGAGATTGAATGGGGAAAGCAACACTGCTGTCCACTCTGACTATTGTCATCCTCATTATCATTATGATCTGTATTGGAGTAGGGTGCACAGGGACTTGGTTGTGCTAAGCGCTGTACAAACACACAATTAAAGACACTCCCAGCCCCAAGGAACTTACAATCTAGATATTCTCTTATTCAGCTACTAGTTATGGGCTACATGCAGGAATTACTGGGTGAGGTTTTCTGGCCTGGGCTATGCAGGAGGTCAAACTAGATCAGTGGTCCCCAAACTGGGGTTCATGAACCTCTGAGGGTTTGCAAAATGTTACAGGGGGTTCTCAGGGAAAAAATTCCCTAATGGCGGAGAGAGCTGTCCCTAGGGAGAACGGGACCAGCAGCCCGGATCCCTTGTACTTCCAAGAGCTAAGCAGATCAAAGCAAGCACATCTATCACACAGAGGAGATTTAAACTTCAAGACTCCTTATAAGAAATGGAAAGGGAGGTGGATATTTTTTGCTGTTTTTAAAATTAAATAGGCAGCTAGTGTTGTTTTTAAAATTATTATGAAGAACAAGTTTAAGCTTTGTTGTAACGTGCGTTGTTTGCCTGGACTGCTCAAGACCTGAATGCTTGTATAGGAGGAACTCTTTGAGTTGGCTTCTTAAATACCTTCCTGCTGTTTCACATCTGATACTCCTTGATGAAACATAGGAGCCTTGTCTTATAACAGGCTTATTCAAAGTGATACAAGCTAAGAAAGTGAGATCTTGGAATAGTGTTGCCGTTTTCATAATGTAATAAAAATACTGCAATGATAAATAATAATACTAAATAGTGTGTAATAAGCATGTTATAAAAACAAATTTTATATTACCAAGATCACTGCTTTTATAATTTATACTCAGGTGAAGGAGAAAATCCCTGGAAATATTCATTTTTAGGAGGGGATTCACGAGACTTGACATTATAGTGAAAGGGGTTCATAGGTTGTTAAAGTTTGGTAACCACTGGACTAGATGAACATAATAGTCCCTTCTGGTCTTAAACCCTATGAATCTATAAGCCCCTCAACAATGCAAATATTTAAGCACCTGTTTAACTTTAAGCATGTGATTTCAGTGCAACTTACACACATGCTTTAAAGTGAAGTATTTGTGTGTTTGCAAGGTGGAAGCCTACCATGGATGTCCTCTTTCATTCTCTTAAAGGACACTGTCAAGACTAAAAATTATTCTATTTCTTTAAAAAAAAAATCTGTTTATCTCGCTAATGATATTATAGATTATTAAAATGGAAAGTTGTTGTTTCTTTTCCAAACAATACCGTTCCCTGTCTTTGCCATCTGCCATCTTAAGGTTGTATGTCTGGGATTTCTAAAGCAGCTAAGGGAGTTAGACATCCAGGGTGAAATTTCAGAATCACGTAACTTAGGTGCTTTTTAAAAGATTACTGCCAACTGCCATTAAATTTCACTGCAGTTTATTTCAGGCTCCTTTGAGAGCCCCAACCAAAGTCTAAAGAGCTTCTCAAGGGGAAGCCCAGACAGACTTGCCCTCCATGGATTGGGCAGTTGTTTGAATCTTTTAATTTCAATTTTTACTTTTGTTTTGAATGATCTGCTCTGAACATCTGGTTTATGTTTTATTGCCAAGTTGCATAACATGAAATTAAATCAAAACTGCAGAACCCTTTGTGTATCTATCTAGATTTTTCATAAGCTCCAAGAGATGCACATGTGGAACCATTTACCATTGTTTGTGCCAGTGATGGGGGAGCCCGCACAGCCTCCTAAGTCACTGAAGAAATATTAAGATAGGTGGATTTAATCAAATTTTGAGCCTGACTTCTCAAGTGTAGAATCGCAAACCTTTAAAAGGACGAATAAGGCATTTGGATTGGATGTTGAGTGATCAAATATTAGGGTTGCATAAACTGCAAGCATCCTCCATCCACGTACTATTTCAGTGCACGATGCAAAGACGCCAAGGAGCCAGTTCAGGGAGGCGAATCTAACGACACTTCAGAAATAAACGTTGTGTTGGTGAAAGATGCCAGAAGGATGGGACAGGAAACTGTGAAGGCCTGTGCTTGGCCACAGAATAGGGAGAGTTCTGGCAGCAGCAGTGTGAGCCTTGGTTCTTTGGCCGTGCTAACGTGCCTCAGCCCACACTAGCAGGACAATGAACGTTCAGCCCTCGGCACTTCTGAGCGCCCACCGTGGTATTGATCAGCACCACTGGTGGGGACTTTTTTCATGTGGGTACTTGCCTCATAGAGATTAGACTGAGGCATCCCCCCGACTTGTGGCATATAGGCCACTGAACAGCCATCTAATGCTTCCAGTCACTGAGCTAGGATGAAGTGAAAGTTTAGCATGTGCAGCCCCCGCACTGGGCAGTGCCAGAATCAGTGGTTCATGTGCAGGGGATCCGTGAAAGGAATGTGCAGAGGGGGAGAATTCTTCCCTTCCTCCAGCCTGATGGCTTGGCGTGGAGTCGTTGTGCAGCCACTAACACGGTCTAGGGCAGGGGTGGGCAAACTTTGTGGCCCTAGGGCCACATCGGGTACAGAAATTGTATGGAGGTCCAGGTAGGGAAGGCTGGGGGAGGCTATGCTTCCCCAAACCGCGAAGCGTGGCCTGGCCCCCGCTCCCATCCAGCCCCCCGGAAACCCTGGCTCCTCCACAAGCCTGTCCTGACCCCGCTCCCTGGCAGGAGCTCGGGAGCCAGAGGGAAGGGTCATGCGGGCTGGATGTGGCCCGCGGGCTGTAGTTTGCCCCTCTCGGTCTAGGGGCTATGAAAGCACCTAGGGTCCTTGCCTGCCCCTAGGCAGGCTAGGAAACATACTGATTTGGGCCTGGTCCAGGCACGCTGACATAAATGGAAGCTTTGCCATTGATTTCAGTGGAGCAGATTTGGGCCTTCGGGACTTTTTCTTCTACCTGGGAGGAAAAGGGCTGGAGAGGGGAGAAAGTTGAAGCTACTTAATGGTCCTCATAGAAACCAGCAAGGTTGACTCTTGGCAGGGCATCTGCTTTCATGCAGCTAGACCACTAGACAGGTCCCATGATTGACCCCAGTCAGCTAGGAACTATGGCTGGAGATGGATGAATGGGCAACATCCAGATGACAGCAGGAACCTGCCCCTGAACCTGTCAGATATGTCTACACCTGTTGATGATTTACCTTGCTGCATGCATGCCCTGCTTGTATGATATGTCTTTTCTGTGTGTGTCCATAGTGCAGCTGTGTGCTGGAGTCATGTTATGATCACCCCAAGATAACTAGCATCTGCTGGAAAACTCATTTTGCTCCGTTAGCAGTGCTGCTTTTATAGCAACTCCAGAATGTCAAGTAAGGCAAAAATCACAGGGGCTTTTAGACTTGGGTTACATGTTTCCAAAACTTCCTTGAACAGTTACAAATTGTCCAACTTCTTTTTAAAACAAAAACCTTTGGTCTGGGTCCAATTTATGCAACCCATTGTGTGCTCTGGTTGGTCAAAAATTCTTAGGATCCTACAAAAAATGTATTGCTATCTGTGTCTATTTCCCTCTCCCTCCCCACTAATTGATCCTTTTATCTGCTCCTGCCTTCCATAAATTAACTGGATTTTTTCCTCTGTTCTATCCTATTCCACATGCACACTCTCTCTCTCTCTGTAGTTAAGAACTGAAAGGACAAGCAAGTTCAAGGTAACCTTTTATTGAGTGTCACTGATGCAAGTTTTGTGTTGCCTGTGCTCCTTTTTAGTTTCCAGGTATCTTATAATTACCTCCTCCTTGTCCTCCTAAAACTGCTGCCTGGCTTCTTTCTGCTGCTTTGCTAGTTCTTGGAGCATGTTTGCATTTTGGTCAGTGGGCAGCCTTTTTTGTTGTTGTTTTTTGGCATGATTGTTTTGTATGTTAGGATATACAGGATAAAGAATGTAACCCGAGCATCTGTTTTGTTCAGGCAACTGGCTACTCCAGTGACTTCTCAAGAGTGGACTATCAGCTTTGTTTTCATCAGCATGCCTTTGTGTGTGGTCTTTGAAAAATAAATGACGAATTTATTTGACAAAATAAGGTGGTGCTCGCTGTTAAGTAACAAAATGGGCAAATAGCTTAAAAGGATTTTTTTAAAATTACTTGGGTTTTTATCTCCTCCACTACCTCTGCACCACCTTCCTCTTGAAATACAGTGGATGCCAAACACGTCACCAGTTGGTCAAGCAGCGATCTTCTGATTTTTGTTTCATGCTGGCCGTTCTCAGTGCTGCCGAAGGATAGAACAGTTCAAACAGATGGGGGATGGGATCAGGGTTGTAGGCATCAATATGAAGACAAGCATAAGTTTTTCTTCTTTGGATATGTATAATCAGTGAAGTAACATGCTACAAATATGGTCAGAAGTGACTAGTGATTTTTGTGTGTCTCATTGGATGGTCATCGCTTTCTGAAAACTGCAGTTGGGTACCCAACATCACGACGAGTTACTTTTGAAAATCTTGGCCAACATTTCTGACAAATGACCGATTTCATAGCAAAGGGCTATTGTGTAGAACATGCATCTATAAGTGAATCAACGTTGTTAATAGTTTGATTAACCTTTGCATCGCCCATGTGTTTTTTCTTTCCCTCCCTCCCATTAGGTGTCTGCCGGCTCTCAAGGCAGAGGTCAGTCACTTCTTTATGCAGCCTAGAAACTATGACCGAAGAGCCCAGTGTTGCCAATGAAAAACAACATGCTGGTTCTTGCATCCCTCTGCCTGTTAACCCCAGCAGCGATTCTGAACAAGGGTCTGTGTCTCGTCATTCCAGTGACTCTAGATCGGCAGGAAGTAGCCCAACAGACGAGCAAGAGCAGCTCTCTCAGGCTGATGAACCACGAGCAGGCTTGGCTTCAGAAGACCAAGTGCTCGTCACGCCAGGGACAGCAGCCACAAGCACGTTGGGCCAGGAAGGTGAAAGTAGAAGCACAAAGGGACCACTTGAAGATGGGGGTGACTGGGAAAAGACCCAGGGTAGTGGTGAAGATCAGTCTGGTTTGGCAGTGTATCCTCAACAAACCTGGGGGATGTTGGCACCAAGTGATACTTCAGTCCATTCCACTGAAAACTGTCAGAAGCAACAAGACCGGGTAGATCAAATATTACCAGGTGTGAACTGCACTGCCGAATCCATAAGCCAGAAGGATGGTGTTACAACCAGCCCACCACGACCAAGCCACATGAGTAACAGCACCCAGCCGACTTTGCCTCCAGATGCTTTCCAGAGACTCCAGCCTGCCTGGGCTCAGGCTGCTTCCATTTCTCTGACCAGCTCTCATGTGTTAGTGAGGAGGTCGAAGAGCGAAGGGCACAAGAATTCTGACTACTCAGCCTTAACGAAAAATCCAAGTAGCCTGTCCCCGGCAGCAGAAGTGTACTCTGATGCCACTGTTCATGACCAGATCTGGAGCAAGCTAGATTCCAGCAGTCACCGGGACAGCATGTCTTCCTCCTCCAGCATGTCATCCAATGACACTGTGATAGACCTCTCTCTGCCCAACCTAGCTCGCAAAAGCCTTCCGGATCTAGGTACCCGTCATGAAAACATTGAGACCGTTGCTGTGAGAAAGGGCATGCGCCCCCGGTCTGCCACGACGTCTGGTAATGAAATGCCAATCGTGACCAAGAGCAAATCCAATCCCAACCTGCGGGCCAGCCAGAGATCCACTGATGAGCTGCACCCCAGGCCTCTGGCCAGGGTTCCTCAAGATGCATTAGCCTCCATCCCAAGGAGGCATACCTGGAGCAGGCTCTACATGGAAAGTCTCAAACAGTCTTCTGTCAAGTCCAAAGCCCAGGATAAAGCAGGGACAAGCCAAGCGAAATCCAAAAGCCTTGGGGATCTCACCTCCGATGACATCATGTGCACTTTTGAAAGCAAGTACCGGAGCATCAGCAGGAGCTTCGTCACTAAGTCGATGCGAGAGCAACGCCGCTCCTCGGGCATAAGGTCCTCGGCCAAGCCCCAGGACCAACTGACTGAGCAGCTGAAGAAGCTGACAGCCTTTCAGGAGGAAAACGACATCACCTCCCCCACTAGCCTTGAGCCAGTTGAATCCGAGGAGGAAGAGGAGGGCTTGCTCCTCCGCAGGTCGTCCTCTCGCAGCCAGAGCAGGGTACGGTACATTGCCAACCGAGCCAAGCAAGCCCAGGAGAGGCAGCGGCTGCAGAGCCTGGGTCAGATCAACGGGAGCCCCATTGAGGAGAGGGGAAACCCCGAGGGAGCCTGCTGCATTGCAAAAGGAGCTTGTACTGATTCAGCTTCCCCCACTCTGTTTACACCCCAGCTAAAGAACCAAACGGATTTTAACCAGGACACTGAGGTCTTCTTCATGCTGAAACTCTAATGCTGGGAAGCGCTGAACAAGGTCAATATTTACATTCCTGTCCAAGCAAAACTTGGAAACCCGGGAGGCATGAAATGCCCACACGCAAGAGACCATTTCTTTGCCCCCATTGAAGATAAAGCAACCAAAGAGATTGGCTGTGAAGAGATGGATGACAGCGTATTGGACATCCAAAATTAGGTCAGGCCCAGTGGAGTCAGTGGCTTGCAGATACGGTTACAGTTTTAAGGGCCTGGGGTTTTGGGGTGGCTTGTTTTTGTTTCGGCAGCCTCAAATCTGGCCTTTTTTTCTAACTGACCACCAATTTGCACCTGCAGTTATCTGTGCGCTCAAGCCACGTTGCCTCCGCCTTCCAGGCAAACCTCTGTGTGACACTAGTGGTGCCCACAGCTACTTGCTCCCGTAAACTGCAGGTCCGTAAAGGGAGGCCTAGCTTTAAAATCTGGCCCCTGGCTGTCTTTCTGAAGAGGCTGAGGCACTCTGAGCTAGTCAAAAGCATAGTGTAGCTGTTTTCTGTGTTAATAATCTAGCCAGCAGAGTCCACCGCCCAGCCTGGTCTCTTGTATGTTCCAGTGAAAGTCACCATTGCTCATTCTTTTAAGCTGAGGAAGAGAAATCTCTCCATGTTCAGAAGCAGTGCTTTTTAACCCAGTCTGTCTAGATGTAAAAACAGTGTCAAGTTATTGTTTCAGAACCTAATTTTGGGGGAGGAGGAAGGTGCTAGAAAAGAGACAGGAAATGTCTTCTATTGACTTTGTTTAGTTCTGCAATAGCTAAAATGAATGCTACTATTCCTTTGAGAAGAGAACTGACCCTTTTAGGTGAGATTTTAACCATGCTGCTGTACATAGCACCTTCAGGATGAATTTTTCTGTTATGCACTGCCATGCAAGATTTTTGAGCATATGTTTTAAAAAGAGATATATAGATATATATATACAAATTTTTAGATGAACATATTTAGAATTAAACCCAACCTAAACGGAATAATTTTTTCATTTTTTTTAACCTTTTTTATTTTTAGTTTATTTTTGTCAGAATTATCATTTGTTGTTTGAGATTAGATGTACATTTTATTGGTGGGGAAGGAGAATGTTTGTCGAGATGTGTTTTTAAAGTGGAGCTAAAGTTTTAATTTTATTTTCAGTCTCCCTAGTCCCTTTTTGGGGGGGTATTTTTGTTTTTGTTTGTAACGATTCCTCTCTGGATAGTTCAAAATTTTAAAATCTATTTGTAAAGCCGTCTGACACTACTCAAATAAAAGCATTTAACCTTTTTCAGCTTCTGGACTGTTTAGCTGCAGCTAAAGAAGAGAAATTCCCAGGGTTTCTTATGCTCCCTAGAAGTTTGTTATGGAAATGTGGCTAATTCCCCTTTTCTCACTTCCATGATACATGCCTTTTGATGTACCACCTTCCCGAGGGGCCACCCATTTTGGATCCCACACAACTTATGTCCATCAGTTCCACCGAAATGATTGGAGGGTGGCCTCCCGTTGTGTCACATATACTCACAACCATTACTTGGGGGGGGTTTCAAAAGGGATGGGGGTGCCTCTAGATTACTATTCTAGGTGGCCCTGTATCTTCCCCCTCTGTAAAGGCCTGAACCAAGGACCTAATGTAAAGTCCACTGACGTCAATGGAAGACTCCCACTGAAGGCACTGAGATTTGGCTCATTCCTGTAGATCTCATCAGTGGTTGCCAGGCTGTTCGGTGAAGTGTCTCTATTGTGGCTTTGGAGCCTCCTGCTAGACTGTACAAGATCCAGTTTGTTTGTAAGAGCTGTTCCATGACAGCCAGAGCTGTGCGTGTTGAGTAGAACGGGGGGGGAAGGTAAACTTGGACTATTTTCTCTGTGGAGCTGTGTCGCAGTGGTGGAGGTGAGGTTAAGCTTGACTGAAGACATAGTGGCAAACCTCTGCTCTTATGCTAAGGGCCCTTGGTCTTTGCTCTTTAATGTCTCTGTAGGTTTCATGCAAAAATGCCCCCCCCCCATGTGCAGTAAGGTGCATATTGTTCAGTTCACGCTATTTACACTGGACGGACAATCAACCTGCTTTGTGTTGCAGGGTAGTCAATACTAACGGAGTCGGACCCAGAGATAGTAGGGGTCAATTTGGCCACAAACATTTCAAACCTGGATATTGGCTCATAAAGCCACCTTATCAGATGATAGCTAGTGACTTGATCACAATGCATAGAGGGACAGCTTAGGGGGGCTGGCTTCTCTGACAGAGCTTTTAAAGTGACGCTGAAATGTTATCATAAAGCAAAGTCCAGCATCCTTAAATCTCCCAGCTGGAAATCTTATCACTCCAACTGCCAATTGGACAAAAGGTTTGCTAGACGCCCGGGGCACAGGGACTATGGTAATGCTTATTGAAGTGACCCAATGGGGCCTTTTGAATCTCTGAAGAACAATGCCGATTGGCAAAGCGGAATGCACGGCTTGCCAGGACTCGTCCCACATTGTCACCGACACAAAGCAGCTTTCATTAATATTCACGAGACACCAAGTTGGACTCTAACACCGTTTATCATTGGCCTGAAAAGCTGTATGTTTTTTATACTTAAAACTAGAAACCCATAAAGCAGAGTGTTAATAGTTTATTTTAAGCTCCTCTGCTGGGTTCAGGTAAGGAATGGGAAGAGGCATTTAAAATGCATTTTAGTTTGGGGTTTTTTTAATCTAGTTTCATAATCTGATTCTCTGTATTCATGTGATATTAAGTACCTTTTTATTTAACTAATGCACAATATGAAGCCAAAACCATGAACCACTTCCAGCCACTTGGCCTTTTTCACAGTTATGAAACCTGCATATTGTTTTAACAACCTCTGGTTCATTTGGATTTTGTCACCTGCTTGTAGGTCTATAGCAACTGTCTCTTAAGCATATTTGGACGATTCGCTGTGTTCCAGTAAACCCAGGGGACAGTGAATGCTGCTACATAGAAGACTTTTAATGATGTGTTCAAGTATTTATTCTAGTGGGATTTTCTTTCATGGTGTCTACAGAAGTTTAATAAGCCGTCTTAATTTCTCTCCTCGCATTTAATCTTGTTGGCTAGCACACACTTTCTCTGCGTCCTCTTCTGCATTCTTGCTCGGTTGGTTGGATGCTGCTGTCCAGAGCTGATCTGCGGAGGGAAGTCAGGGAAGTGCTGTCATCCACCATATTGCCTAAAAAATTGTGAGACGGGTGGGGGAGATTTTCCAAGGTACAAGCGGGAGCCAGGTCCCCAAACCCCACTGACTTCCACTGGGAGTTGGCAGGTGCCTAATTGCACTATGTGTCTTTGATCAATCTCCCCTTCCATCAATATACCAGCAGACACAATGAAAAGGCAGGTCCTGCCCGATGGAGGTTACAGTCGACGTTTAAGAAAGGGTGGATACCACAAATAGAGCACAAATTAACAGCCTGATGATGATAATAAGCAGCAGTCACAGGACACCCCCTGCCTTGCCAGTACCATTCACTCCCGGACATCTGCAGTAATCAATAATAATCATGAACCATCAGTAGCTGCAAACATTCCCGTTACTATAACAGGTGAAGTGGTTCTACAATGCTCTCTGGCCTCAGAGAGCCGTAGGGGAGATATAAGAAACTATCCCTGTTATACTGTTAACTCCATGTAACAGCCCAAAGCCCCGGCAGATACTGCGCACACCCTGTTTTGCCGGGGCCCATTTGGATTGTTGTGCAGCAGAATGGCAGAACTGCCTTCAGGTCTGGAATAAGCATGGGCCGGAGATGGAATGGCAGCAGGAGTTCAAAGGGGGAATAAGCAGCAAGGGCAGGTGAATTCAGCATCCTTCCATAAGGCCAGAGAGAGAACGCTGCCGTTCCGCTCTGAGATGCGAGTCCTACAATATCATTGTGTTGGTTCAGTACTTTCCACGGACTTCCAGCTCCAACCTTTCTGGTTTACAAGTTTAAAAAAAGGACAACCGCCAATCCTGAATCTCCACTTGTGATCAGAGGTGGAGTTCATTCTGGCTCAAGCATCATCACTAATTAAGACCCTGCAGGTCAAATTCCATCCTCAATTACTAACAGGCAGACCTCATTGTCTACTAATTTGTCCCCAAGTCAAACCTGGGCCAATCCATTGATATCTGAGCATTGGCACAGCGGTAACCGAATGCAGAACAGTATTAACAATATTGTTGTAACTAAGGCACAAGCCAAAATAGCGATACAGGTCAGCTGGGCCCAAAATAAATAAAACTACTCCGAGGGCACGTAGAGAGAGCAGCACAAGCAAGGAAGCTGAAATAAACTGTGAGGACATTGCACTGGTGAGAGTTGCCGCTCAATGCTGTATGTAATAACTCAGTGAAGCTCATATAATCAACAGGGGCTGGATCACCCCTCAGAGACCCTGGCACCCGCCAGGCACAATAGGAAATAAATACAATGTTGCACATCCATTGCTTTTTATTTCCTGCTCTTTGAGCTTCCTGTTGTCTTGCTTTCCATCTCCTCTGCAAGTGTGCAGATGCTGAGTTACCGCATACCAGGAGACGTGTCTCCCCACCTCCCCCAAGCTCAGTGCATCATCCATTATTATTATTATTATTATTATTGGAATTTTCCAAAGTTTGTACAAACGCAGCGTGAGACTGGAACTGTCAGAAGGGAGCAGGAGCCAGCGCTTTGCATTTCTATACAGCATCTTTCTCCAAAGACTCTCAGACTGCCACCGATGGGTCTGAATCCAAATTCTAGTTCCGCTCCTATAATACGGATCTGAACCTAGACCCACGCTTGGAGGCTGGGCCCTATGTAAACATAAGGCTGGACTATCCGTCACATCCCAAATCCAAGTGCCTCTCCACTTTGAGGAAGCTTGGATCTGAGTTTTGTGGGTTAGATCCATTTCTATTCTATGCCCTATCTAGGGATGTATTCTTATCCCAGTACTGCAATAGGGAATGGAGGCCTTGAGTAGCTTTGTCTGTCGCCCAGGAAAGAAAACTGGGTCTTCGCCATCTGTTGCTATGATGCAAAGGGACAGGGGAGTTAGGTAGAGTCACAAGAGCAGGTGTGAGGTAATGGAGTATCTAGAGTCATCTTGCTGTCCTACAGGGTTTCCTATGCAAGCAAGTATTTTGCAATATGTTTTGCCTCAATGCTGTGATATCACCCCCACCTTTAGAACAAAATATTTCATCCCTCTAAACACCAAAAAAGGAAACTGTTTGGTCTGGAGCCCATAAGAAAGGCCGTACTGGGTCAGACCAAAGGTCCATGTAGCCCAGTATCCTGTCTGCCGACAGTGGCCAGTGCCAGATGCTTCAGAGGGAATGAACAGAACAGATAATCATCAAGTGATCCGTCCGCTGCTGGACATTTGGACCAGACACAGCAGTTGAGTCTTCAGAGCAAGGCTTCTGTATACTGGGGTCGTCATCCCTCCTAGCTCCTTTTGGTAAGGTATTCCATGCTCCCAGCACCGCAGCTTGCTGGAAAAGGCAAAAGCATTGCCTTGAACAGCCAGCAGCCAGCGTGGAGACAGCAAGAGTTTTCCCCTGCCCTCAGTTCTTCCCACGAGGCCTTGCATGCTGCTCAATTCATTAAACCCCTGCGACTAGGACCAGGGTTTCTACTTCACAAGCTATTTACCCCGCAGAGTGTGACTGGGGGTTTGTCGTCCAAGCCTCTCGTGTAGCTCAGGGTTTGGCGTTGCTGATGGTGAGCACTTGATTGTATTTTTAAAGACTGATCCTGGCAAAGCACAAACATGTGCAGCAGCCCCTGGTTGGACTTATTAGCTGATTATCCCTCACTTGCCATCAGCTGGGAAGAATCTTCCACATAATTTATATCTTATAGCCCAGAAAATGTTCACAAGAACCAGCATGAAGCTGCTTATTCCCCTGCAATTGCTTGGATTCTTGCTTGACTCCTGGGAGCAGAGAATGAAAAACAAATGGGGCGATGGTCTTATTAGCCTTGGCGCTAAGCGGCAGGGGAACGGTGTTCATGCCAACCACAGGAGCTGGGGACTGACCCTGCCAGGGAGCCAGGAGGAGAGAGAGACATGGCTGACGGAGCTTCTCAGGGTTCTTTGACCCTTGCGCTGCAGCCATAAGAATGAGAAAACATTTGAGCATTTTCTCTCCCTGCCCCTACTTTCATCCACCGTGGTCTCTTGCCATTCCTTGTGCTGTCTGCTCAATGGCGGGCCAGATCCAAAACCCATTGAAGATACTAGAAAGACTCTCCTTGATTTCAGTGGGCTTTGGCTCATGCCCTTGAATTGACAGTTCTGCTATGCAAAGGTGTATGTAGAGGCAGCTCTGAAGGAGAGTTTGCTCTCTGCCTTGGTCTCTGAGTAGAGCTAAGGCTGGAGGCAGAGTTGCACCCTAGGAACGGTGGTGGGCCAAGATTCCTGGAAGAAGGGGTGTTGTCAGATGTCACCGGTGTGGTGCTCTGCAGTCGTCTACATGGGTGTGTTCCCTCTGTGTGGTTCCCCGGCTCTGCACAGATCGCTGACACAGCCGACCCCGAGAGAACCCCCCAATGACCACGGACTCCGGTAAGGTACGAAGGCACCCGGTCAGGTTTATTGCCAAACGAAACAGTCTCTAGCTCCCCGGAGCAGATGTCTACAGTTCTGCTAGTACATATGTACTCCCTGACAATGGACCGACTCAGTCAGTGGCGGGACTCACCACTGCCCCCTAGGCCAGACCAGGCAACTCCTCAGGGGTAAATTCTTATACACAGGTACAAACAAGTTACACCTCACTCCTGACATATTGAGGTACAATCCCTCTACATAGTAAGGTGCCGCCTCTCACCTTGTACATGTTGGTTCGAACAAAACAACTCTATCCACCCTATTACCCTTTGGCCCCTGTCTTTAGGATGGGTCGGCCTGTTCCTTGTTATCTGTGTGGAATATGCAAGTATCAGAGTGTTCTGGTACCATCCCGGCACATATTTATATCTCTGGTGTCCAGTACCTTTTAGGTATGTGTATTTTTGCAACATCAGCCCTTTCCTTGCCAGCTTCTCCGAGCAGGGGCTGCCTCTGGCTCACAGCTTAACTTTGCTTTATGTCAACAAAGTCTTGACCATTACTTTGGTTCAGGCCTTAGGCCTCATACCGGGCCTCTGATACAAGGGTTTGTGTTTCCGGGCCTCATCTTACCACAAGGGGTAGCCCTGTCCGCTCTCTGACCATCTCATTTCAGGGCTGCTGTATGTGTGTAACTAAAGCCAGGTAAACGTAACGTACACTCAGCCTCCACCGCACTGATTTATCGTCCTCTGGAAAGCCACCCTGCAAGGCCATGGACATCCGGTACTACCCAAGAGAGGGGCGACAGTGGCGTCAGAACAGGACCCTGGTGTCAGAAGAAGGGGCAGCAGCTCCCTGGAGCAGGAATTGTGCCTTCTAATCCAGGTCTGGAGCCTTCAAACGTCAACTGCCTTGCAAGGTGAGTTGCACCAGATTGCATTGCGTTCCCTATGAAAGGGAGGCTCTGTTCCTGCAAGTGGGTAGCAATTTAAACTTCCAGGGGTCATGTATCTACATTACCGGGCCAGCAGTGTTTCTGCATGGCTAGCACTGTGCTCCAGGCGGGCTCTTTCTGAAGTGGAAATTGGTAAAGGAGACATGGCAGGGGCAGGATTTCACACAAATCTGTGTGTGATCAGATATTTTATAGCGTGTTTCAAAACGCTTTGGTGAGTACGCCTACAGACTCTCAATCAGTTTGCCAGTTTTTATATATCATTATAATAAAATCTTTAAGAAAAACAATTTAATTCCTCACTAAAACAGTTGGTTAATGAGGGGTACCAAGGCTTCAGATAGTAATGAGGGCCTTCCGGTAGCCTGAGGTGTAGCAAGGAGCGCCCAGCAAACCATACCTTGCTTTATCAGCTCGTTATTTTATAGTTTTCCTAAGGTTGCTGTCACCTTGGTGTCTGGGCGCTTTACGTGGCTGAAATTTGGGCTGTTAACATGTGAAGCTAGAGGCAAGACCCGCCAGCTGCAAGTCAGTTTTTCCCTTGCAAAGACACTGAACTCTCTAGTGGTCGCTGCTCGGAGCAGGCACTGGCTTGTCTGTAAACGCTGTGAGCCCTTTGGCCTGGGACTGCTTGCCTGTCTCCTGGCGCGTTACTGCAGCGAGGGGGGTTGATCCCGGGAGGTATGTTCTACGCATCTGATTGTCTCCCCCAGTCTTTGTAGGCCACATGTTGTAGCCTTACACTGGAAGCCCTTCAGCACAGGGACTGTGTCTGTGTTTGCACCTAGCATAACAGGGTCCTGATGCTGTGGGGAGGCCTGGGCACTATGGTAAATAACAGACCTGTCAGACGGCCCAGCCCATACCCTTAGTGGCTTCGATGTGCCCCGATGAACTTGTGTAAGGAGACAAGCCAGCCAAAGAGCGGGAGGGAAAATTGAGGCACAGAGTGGGGGAAGCGCCTTGCCCAGACTTGCTCAGCGGGCCAGTGGCAGAGCCCAGCATCCTGCCTGCTGGAGCACGCTGCTTCTCAGCCTCCACTTTGTTGGTCTGACACTGCGTGGGGACGGGGGCGAGCCCCCCTCCCCCTCCCAGCAGCGAGGGGCTCTTGCTGCCAATAGCCAGCACTCTCCCTGCTGGAGTCCCCTTCGCCTGGCTCCTCCTACCTGAGTCCGACCCTTTATCTAGGGGAAGGGGCGAGCCAGCCTGTGCATTCGATTTATCCCAGCTCAGAGTCCTTTCTGCTGAGGTCCCCCGGCAGACAAACCAGCCTAGGAGAGGCAAAGGCAATTGCTGTAAGTGAGACGCGACCTTGAATTGCTCCTCTTCTTGTTTAGCTGAAAGGGCATGTGTGCAGCTAACCACTGTCTGCTCAGCTCCGTCCGCCGGGCTCCTCTGTCCTGCTAGCTGGACTTGGCAGTGAACGTGGCAATTCGCAAGAACTCTGCAAACGGTGGAGCTGGTAATACTGGCAGCGTTGGTGTTTGTTAACTTTTTGTAGCGGGCGAGAGCGTTCCAGCTCTGCTTGTCTCCCCTCCTGCTTCTGGTGAAGTGCCTAGCCCGCTCCCTGTGAAGAACAGTAATGCTGACTGCAAGCCACAGTTCCCCTAGAGCTGCGTCGCTCTAGCCCCCTCTCTAGCTTTCTGTAGACTGGGATGCCCTGAAACCCTTCGGGGCTTTCCTTCCCCTTGTGCCTGTGCTTACTGGGACCAAGTCACGCACTGTTTCCTAGTGGCGCATGACATGTTTGCCTGGCCTTCCCGGGTTTTATTCCTGAGTGTAAGCATCTGAATCTGGTCCTGCTAACCAGCGTTTCCCGGGCTGATTGCCTTATGGCTGGTACAGGCAATTCACGGTCAGCGCAAATCCAGTTTATTCCTTGAGGTGAGGTGTGGGTGGGAGTATAGAACTAAATCCAGGACTTTGCTGTGCGTGCTCTGTTGTAAAGGGCCGAGAGCTCAGTTTGCAGTGTACCCCGGGGGGGCTGTGCACTGGTGGCGGGTTGACCTGGTGTTCGGGCAACAGCTAACTGCAGCTGCTAATCAGTCTCCACCCTGCAGTGGTTTTCCAGAAACTCAGGTGTGAACCCCCGACTGAATTCTGGCCCCTTCCTTTGGGATTTGAACAATAAAACCCCACGTTTGCAGTCTCTTTATGAAGGGAGGGCAGCTGTAATGTTTATCCCGAAAGGCTGCTTTTGCATCAGCGTTGGTTTCTTTCAGCTCCTCTTTGGAGGGGAGGAGGAAAATCTAGAGAGAATCTGCTAGGGAAACAACCGTGTCTTTGTGTTGTCGAGAGTGTGTGCAGTTCCCAGGCTGGGGGTGAGCGCCACTAGAGCTGGGAGGAAGAAGTAAAAAATAAATGGAAGCATTTAAGAGGCAGTTTGGGAAGCACAGGTGCTGAATGAGCCACTGTGGGAGCTCTCCAGCTCTTGAGGACTGGATTTGTTGTTTTAGCCCTGGGTCTCTTCCCCTGCTCAGTTCCCACACTAGGGGACTAGCTGCGGGAGCTTTGTGAGTCTGCCAAGCACCAAGACTTGCTGTGACCCTCTTGGCTGTCAAGCTGACAGTCTCTCTGGACCGGATCCTGAGTGGTGCTAAGTGCCTCTGTTAATGGGAACTGAAGCCACTCAGCACCTCCCTGGATCCAGCCCTCTCTCAAGATCTGGCCTGTGTGAACTGGACCATGAATCCTGAGCCCAGCATTCAAAGATGAGAAGCTGCTGTCTGTTTGTCCAGTTGAAAAAGGAGGTGAGCTGTTTGGAGCAAGGTTTCAGAGTAGCAGCCGTGTTAGTCTGTATCCGCAAAAAGAACAGGAGTACTTGTGGCACCTTAAATTTGTTAGTCTCTAAGGTGCCACAAGTACTCCTGTTCTTTTTGTTTGGAGCAAGGCAAATTTGAGACACGGGTCCCTTCCCTGGGCTAAGGGTTGAACTAGGGATAGGGGGCAGGAGCTGCTCTGGGAGGCTGTGCAGACCCAGTTAATTCAGCCAGTGAGGTGGGGTTTTGAGAGCGAATCAGCTTTGGGGAAAAACCTATTTTTCTCCGCAGAGAGGAGGCCAGAGAATTCCATCTACCCTCTCCAGCAAGATCTGAGGCGATGGCGGTGGGAACCCCAGAGGCTGCTGATGCTACCAAACTGTGCCCTGGTAACTCAGCAGTGTGGGCAGGGCCTTGGAAAAGTGTGTTCGGATTTTTAAGTGGCTAGTCATTTTGGGTGCTTGGCTACTGAGCGCCCTGCATGAGGCACCGCCAGGGGTCCTGAGCTCCAGAGGGCAGGTGCTTCATTATCTGCAGATCACGCCCTTTTAAATGCACCAAATTGAGCACCCAAAATAACAAGTTGCTTCTGAAAATCTTGGCCTTAGCCGGCTGCTCTGCCCTATTTTCTATGGCCGGGGATCAGAGATCCCTCCCTTGTCGTGTCTCTTAACCAGCTATTTCTGCTCAAACTACTAAGGGAGCGAGTCATTTCCAAGATTACAGCACCTCGCCCTCTCTCCTGTATAGCCCAGAGTGTGAGCTCTCTGGGGCAGGCACTGGCTTTGTGGTTTCGTGCTGAGGGAATAGAGCCTGTTGCAATGGTCTGTGTGACTTGGCATAATACAGCACCATTGCATCTGTCATTGCAATTACAGCTGGTTGCAAATTTTTCATCAAAGTTTTTCAATGACAAACGGCTTTTCAGGAAAACTTCTGTAAAAAAAAAAAAATCATTTCATAACGTTCTAACGTTTCCAGTTTTGTGAGGCAACCATTCAAAATGAAATCTGTTTGGTGCAGAATGAAAATGTTTCACTTCAAAGCATCCTGGTGAAAAAATCCCTGAAAAGTTTTGCATGAAGCTGACACTTGTAATTCTGACTCTTTTCCCAGAAAACAAATCCCCCGTTTTTGTTGTTTATCCTGCCCTAATTGCAACTCGGGCTGCAGCACAAACCAGCAAGATTTCAGTGCTTGGCCTGTGTCCAGTTGCTCTGCGCCCACTCTTTCTTCTCCCTGCCAGCTAATGAGAAGCACTGCTTCCCCATTAGCACCTCATTACCACACACATCTGCAGCCACTTCCCTTCTGCCCCTGGCACACTGATTGTGACAGAGGAGGAAATGTAGGCCCTCCGTTTCCCCTCTCCCACTGATGCAAGAACTAGGGTCACCAGACAGCAAGTGTGGAAAAATCAGGACGGGGGTGGGGAGTAATAGGAGCCTATATAAGAAAAAGACCCCAAAATCGGGACTGTCCCTATAAAATCGGGACATCTGGTCACCCTAGCAAGAACTGACTGGAGAAAGCCCTGCTGTGGCATGGCATGGCCCTTTTGCTGCAGTGAAATGCACTGGTGACCCATCAGTGAGGTGCCTAGACAAGTGTATTGGTTATGTCTAGGTCCTGTAAACTGTCATACTTTCATCTGGAGACCTGGAGATTTTTAAAAATATGATGCAGAAAATCCGAGATGCCGTGACATTTACCCAACCCTAGTGAACTGTGAAACTGACTTTACCCTACCTGCCTTTTGTCTCTAGCAGGGCTCCCTCTGAGTACCAGCTGTTTCCGCCCTAATGGAGGAAGCTTTTCGCTTGGCTTTGTGTGTGATGATGGGTCTGCTGCTCCTGCGGGGATCGCGCCTGGCAGGTGAGAGCAAAGTCTGCCCCAGAAGTGGTAGGGACCATGCAGACATATTCTCGCTCTACATTGGGATGCGGTCACCTGTGCAGCTCCCTCATTGAGGGGAGCATAAGGGACTGTCCCTTGTGTAGTCTGCTCTGTCCAAGGCTTTAGCTTGGCTACAGGAACACAGCCAGGTCTCTTCTACGCTGCAGCTTGTAACCACGCTGTCTCCACGTCAGACGTGGCTGAGTCTCCTGTCTCCGTTTTGGTTGTAGAGGGGATGAGTGGGGCCAGGAGGCAAACTATGGCTGGAGAGAACTGGGAAGGGAGGCTGGCTTTTGCCAAACCCCATCAGTGAGGTGTCTGTAGCTAAAATCTCCCCAGCATCCCCCACTCTAACCTGCCCCTTGCCAGTGGTATTTTCATGTAACTTAGCATCTTGGAAGGGAAGTGTGAAACCAGTCGCTCTGACAGGCCTCCCTGGCATGGTGTGTCCCTGAGGGAACAAGGAGGTGTTTGAGGGAGAGAGAACCTGCTTGGTTTGTGGATAATTGATGCTGCATCCCCCAGTGCTACCCACAGACAGCAACGGGAGCTTGGCAGGGGCTTGGCCCAGTGAGGAACGGGGAGGTTCACCCCTCCCTCAGCCCTCCGCACAAGGAGCCAGTTCGCTCTCCTCTGCTCAGGGGGCTCGTGTAGCCGAGGGAGCTGATGGCTCAGCCAGGCTGTTCAGCTGCTCAGGTTCCTTCCGCTTCCTAGGTTCTCCCAAGTCTGCTTCAGGAACCAGCTCTAGGGCAAGCAGGGAGGGGGCAGGAAATGGGGTCACGCCCCCTTCTCTGAACAGTGGTGCAGGGTCTCTCGCTGCCCGTGCAGAACGGAGAAGCCCTGGGCTAAGGTCTCCTCTGGCAGGCCCCTTGTGCCATGTGGCATGTCGACCGGACGGGGGAAGGGCTGAGAATACGAGACCTGCAGTTCTCAGGTCTGTTGCTGAGGAAGCTGAGGTGGCCTCTTGCCGCTGGGAAAGGCTCGAGTTCAGGGGCACGGAGTGGGGGCGGACGAAGGCGCTGCTGGCTGTGCTGTTCCCTAAATGCACAGTCCGTGCCCATCACAGCCCCCCTCCCGTGGTGCACAAGGCCCAGACCGCTCCGGGGGGCTGAACGTGTCCCCTCTGCAGCGCAGTCCCTTCATCCTGCCCCTTCCCCCACTCCCTGCCTCTCCTAGGTACCCTGGAGACGGGCTTGGCCCCAAGAGCCTCCCACCCTTTGCAGCCTGCAAAATCTGAGCCCACGTCTCGTTCTGTGGCTTGCGCCCTCGTCACAGGTGCGGGAAATGGCTGTGGTGGTTTGGCCCTGGAGCAGAGCCTGTTGCTGTCGAAGGGGCAGGGAGCAAGCGCCTACGTGGTCTAGACGTAACACTTCAGCCCTCCCCAGCATAGGTTGCTCTGTGTCTGGGTGGCTCACAGCTCCCGTCTGTCTCCCCCCTTCATTTTGTGCTGTGTCCTTGGAGTCTCACCAAGGGCCGGCTGTGGATTTGGGTGCAAATGGCGCTGTTGGGGCTTGGAGCGAGTGCTATCCCGCTCAGTTATTTACGGTCCTTGCACACGGTGAGAGCTGGATGCGGCTCCGACAGTGAGGCTTTTGCCGGCCCCATGCAGCGCCGCTGCAGGGGGGCTGAATACTTCAATACAGACGCTTGTTTTCTTCCAAGAGTTCCAAGAAACTCTTCAAAAAGGAGCCCAAGGGAACTCGTGCTGGCTCTAACTTCTGAAACAACAAGCGAGCTCCTTTGAGGAGGTTCAGCTCCCCGGAGAAAGCCGGGTTTGTTCTACAATAAGCCAGAGTTCAGCCTGAGAACAGAAGAGGCAAAACTGATGAACCTTTGTTAAATGAAAGAGCCCAGCAGCTTCCATTTGACAGTGCTCTGAATTCTGTTCGGGGTTTGGCTTTGCAGGCTGGTAGGTCAGTATCTCTCTCATCCCAAAACACAGGCCTGCGTTTTCCCGTGGAAAACTGAGTCTGTGCAGCTAGTAAACGATGCTCTGGACTGTTCACTCTTTTAGTCCAGCACCTCCAAGCACTTCCAGTTAGCCCTGCAATCCGGGGCAGGAGATGAGTGTTAGCTGGACCTTTGCAGATGTAGAAGCTGAGGCTCAAGGGGACTTGTTCAAGGTCCTGTGGTAGAGCTGGGAATAGAACCCAGGAGTCCTGATCTCACCACTAATAATAGCGTCCAGCTTTAATACAGCACTTTTCAGCCGCAGCTCTCAAAGCACTTTACCAAGGAGGGCAGGGTCCTTGTCTCCATTTCACAGATGGGGAAACTGAGGCACCCCAGGGCAGGGAAATGACTTGCTCAATATCACCCAGCAGGCCACTTGCAGAGCCAAGAATAGAGCCCAGGTGTCCTGAGTCCCTGCCCACTAGGCTGTGTTGTCACGCACCAGACACAACTCCTGCAGAAGTAACTGGCATTTTGTTCTGTGTGCTCCCGAGGGTGGCACAGCGAGGTGGCAGCTCAGGCTGGAGTCTGTTCTCTCTCCTCAGTGGGGTGCCTGTCTTCATTTCACTCTCTTTCCAAAGACACTTCATCTTCCCAGTGCCCCGCATGCTACACCAGGGCCAGTGGGCTCTCCCCAATGGGGTGTGGCAGGGAATGATTCCTGTCTGCCACCCCGGTGGCTGCACGGCCGGGTGCCTTCTGCTGCCATGGCCCTATACAACTGGAGAGCATGGGAGCCTTGCTCTGATGTCTGGGTGGGGGGTTTTAATAACTCCCTCCCTCCCCCTACAGAATTTCATAGGGAAGATGGTTCAAAAACACTAGGGAACGTGTCTCCATCACTATCAGCTGCGACAGGGCTTTCCCGTAGGGATGCAGGTGAGGTCCCTGGGCACCCTTTCCTGGAGCGAACATTTTGGGCTTTATGTACCGGGGGCTGCTGGGATTGTGGCATTGGCCACATGTATCTCTAGGTATTTGCTGCCCACTAACCGTGTGATGGGAACAAGGGAGCACCCAGAATAAACCCATCAAGTGTCGTGAAGCCAAACTCAGCCTGATACAGAGCCCTCTGAAGTCAAGGAGAGTCATTCTCTGGATCGAATGCCCCCCTAGGAAACGTGATCATTTCCCTTTAAAGGTAGAGTAACCCTTGCCAAAAACATCTTGTTTGTGTTTACAGGAGCTATCGAGACTGGAAACGCTGTCAGTAAGGTACGGCAACGTTTGTTAGTACACCGCTGCGAATGTTCATGTGAAAAGGCCTGTTCATTCCAGAGTGGGTTGTTGGTATTCGTGTTTTCAGTGCATAAAGTTCGCTCAGGAAGGATTAATTTTTGTAATGAATGTTCATGGTTAATGACATCTGTGTGTGTTTTTTAAATGGATTTACATTTTTTGCTCTATCAAAATAAGCCAAATAAGCCTCCAGGAAAAACCCACCATCAGCTATTATTATTTCAGGATGATAGAAATAAACTCCTCACTGAGGGTCATAACAAATGCTGGATAGTCTGTTTTTTCAGCATGATGGAATGCTGCTTTTTTAGCCAGACACGCACAAAATCCTTGTTCTTAGCCCTCAAGTTGTGTTTTAACTGCCAATAATTTCAATTAACAATAACTCAGGGGAAAGGGGAGACAGTGCCTCAGGTTTTTGCATGAAGGAAGAAATAGGCAATTAAAGGACGTTTACTAATTAAATCTAATCCTACCAAGCCTGCTTGGAAATAAACTGCAGGTCTGATAGCAGCTCCGATAGGCATCCCCACGCTAGCTGTGATCTGGCTCACGCAGCTCAGGTTGGTAATGAAGCCGTGACGGCATGTGCTGCATGAACCTGCCTGGAACCCGGGTACACGCTTGCATTCCTGGTCTGAGCCAGGTCCACACTGTCATGCCTTCAGTGCTGTGTGAGTCGCGCCAGCTAGATTCAAGCTAGCACCGGTGTATCTACCTGACTCCAGCTGCTGGGTACACAAACCCTATATTATATTGATATTAAGTAGTGGCTAGAGGCCCAAGCCAAGCTAGGGATTCCGTTGTGCATGGTGCTGTACGCACAAAGGGAGGGAGGGGAAACAGTGGCACAGAGAGGGGAAGTGATTTATCCGAGGTTACACAGCGGGGCAGAGTGGGGAACAGAACCCAGCTCTCCTGCATTACGGCTACACTCCAAAAAACCAACCCCTTGTGTCAGTCAGTCTGAACCTGGGGCAGCTGGCTCCGGCTGGCGCTCTGCAGCTAACCGTAGCAGCGTGGTTGCTCCCATTCTGACTGGAGGCGGCTCTGGAATCCGGCGAAGGGGGTGGGTTTTGGAGCTCAGGCACCAGCTCCAGCAGGAATATCTACACTGCTATAGTTAGCCTTGTAGCATAAGCCTTGCAAGCCTGTGGCAGTTGCAGTGGGGTTTGGGGGCACGTCTTTGCAGTAAGGACGTACCCCAAATTCCCATGCTGGTGCTCTATCTACCGGATTGTGCTGCTTCTGACAGGGAGGCAGGTAGATAAGCAGATTGATTCATTCACTGGATTGCTGATAAAAAAAAATACTTCAGCTTCTTGCAGGGTCACTTATTTCCTCCCCTATCAGCGTGACTCTTCCCGTCGGGAAAGTTTTTGTCTCTTCCTCTCATTCAGTTCTTTAAATGGAACTGAAATGAACGCAGCTCGTCGGACGTTTACAGCGCTTTGTGCTCGAGTGGCAGTGGCAGCATTGCTTCTAGAACAGCGTCTTAGTTAACTGCTGACAGATGGCCCCCAACTCAGGACCTGATTCTGGGAGGTGCCCAGCTCCTTCCATTCCAGGGGCACTCAATACCCTGGGAGATCAGACCCCCTTTTTCTGTTGTACCTCCTGCAAAAATAATAGCGCTTGGTTTTTCTTTGGGCAGCAAAACAGATGTAATAGGTCAGGTTCTGGCCCTAACACCTTGACACGGTGGCTGTGCGAGGGCTGTGAAGGTAGGAAAACACTGTTCAGTGCTCCATGCAGAACTGAATCTGTGCTTTCCTTGCCTCCCCCTTATTGAATGCTCCCTGCCATTCTGTGCCTCCTGGAAGTGAGCTCTAATGAGGCCTTAATTGGCTTCCAGCTGTTTTGTCTGCAGCGTAAATTGATCGTTTTTGAAAGAATGTGTATGTGCTGTGTATCCCAAGAAGCGAGACAACATTGAAAGTGATTTTGGTTTGGGTAAAATATGTTGGCAACACGAGATAAAGTAAATGGTTGTGATTTATTAATTACCGTTGGGGAGCAAGTGACAGGTGACGGAGTCAAGGGGGAGGGGGAGACGTATCACTGGGCCCGCATCGCAGCGGGTGAAAAGCGGTGGGGCTTCGTTGACTGCAGTGGGGTTGTGCCAATTTACACCAGCTGAGAATCTGGCCCTTTAAGTCTAAATATTCAGTGCTGGCTGCCCTGAACATGGCCCCCTGGTGCTCGGACTTCTGGGGGACTGCACTGGAGGAACGGGGCCTGTGCTCTTGCAGAACCATGTGGCAAGTGGATTGCTGCAAAACCTAATACTTTGGAGGTGTGGCACTCTGATGCTGCGAGTGCCCGCCTGCCCTGGCAGGGAGGGTCAGAAGACCTTGGGGACATTGCCAGGTGTTTAGTGTGTGAATCGGGTAAACCCCAGCGGTGGGTCTGCCATTATTAGAGCCATTTAACACATGCCTGTGAGATGCGTTTGCCCCAGAGTCCCGGTTTAGAAAGCAGCAGTGAGCCTGCTTTGCTAGATTGAGCCCTTTCTCCCATCTCCACGCCGAGCGCCTCGAAGGGAGACACTTCGCTTTTCTGCTGGCCTTGGCATCGCCATGTGCCTCGGTTTCCCCATCTGTCACTTGGGGATAATGATATTAAACGGTCACCTTTTGTGGAGGTAGAGAGTATTTATCTAGCACTTTGCAGGGCCGTGTTGGTAAGTGTCTGGCTTTGATGCAGCACTTTTTATCGGTGGATCTCAAAGCGCTTTATGAAGGAGGTCAGTATCACTATCCTCATTTTACAGGTGGGGAAGCTGAGGCACAGAGAGGTCACCGTGGCAGAGCTGAGAATAGAATGCAGGTCTCCTAAGTCCAGTCTAGGGCTCTATCCACTACACTGTGCTGCCCCCGTTACAACGTGTGAAGGGGCAGAGAGAGGGTGTCAAGGTCTGTAGGATTAACTCATTGCTGTCAGGAACGTGCCAGCGTCCAACCCTCAATGCATGGGTGGAAGGTGGAATTTGCAGCTGTCCCTTCACTCCTGATGGCACATGCCATTTGCTTTCCCACAGCTTGAAAGCAGACTCGCTAATTCCGTGGCACCATTTAGATGGTAAGGCCCTTGGGACAGGGACCGTCTGTGTACTGTGTTTGTACAGCGCCTTGCACTATGGGGTCTTATCCATGACCAGGCCCCAAGGTACAATACAAATAACAATGGGTCGGGCTGAGCGGACGCCCTTCATGGCTGAGATCCACCTGCTCACCTCGAATGCTTTGCACTGCAGGGCGGCGATGAGGAAGGACAAGGGGCAACGGATCCTCAGACGCTGACTGTCACAACAATCCTGGTAAGGCCGAGGAGGGCGTTGCTGCTAGTGGCTGGGGTAACGGAGTCTCTTCATCCCATCCCGAGGCTTTCACGTGGCTTTGTCTGTTTTTGAGTCCAAACTCCCTTTCTCTGTCTGCCTTCAGTGAGCCTTCCTAGGGCGCTCAGGTACAGCTAGCCAGGCTAGAGGTAAGGGTGACCGGCGGCTTCCAGGACATAACAGGCCCAATCCAGCAGGAGGGTTGGGTGGATGCTTCTTTCAAACACGTATTATCTTGAGAGCCAGGCCTGTTCCCAGCTAGACATGGCCAACGCCTGTTGAGCACAGCAGGAGTTGCTCATGTCCCGCAGCAGAAGTCGGTAGTGACCAGACTTGTTGCTCAGCACTGCCGGGAGACTCAAAAGCAAGAAACAGATCATGTGAAAAGCAAATAAAAGCCTAAGTGGTCAAAAATGAGGCCACCCTGCTTTAAGAGTGGGGGAGTCCCATACAGGGGCTGGTGACGAATTCAATGTTTCACGTGAATGAGCAACTGTTAGCATCTTTTACCAGGGAGGAGGTGTGTGGGGAGGCTCCCAGGGGAGCAGATTTCCAGGCCCTGGAAGCACTACAGCTAATTCCTGGGTTCTACCGCCAGGTCTTGCATCTGCAGGGTGCCATCTTTGGGGGTTTGGCAGGCCAAGGGGGTGGAGGCTGCTGAAACCGGGAGGGATCTCAGAGCCGGGCTCCGGTTCGTGATGGTGGAACTGTCTGGTTTCAAACATCCTCCCCCTCCCCCGTTGGGTGCAGCAAGACCCCTATGCGATGGCAAGAGGCACAGAGCTGGAGGGCTACTGCCTGGATCTGCTGGACAAGCTCGCCAAGATGCTGCACTTCAACTACAAGGTGACGATAGTGAAAGATGGCCGCTACGGGGCAGTCTCCTCCGGTGGGAACTGGACCGGGATGGTCGGCGAGATCGTCAGACAGGTGACTTTTCTCGGGAGGGCTGAACTTCCCCAGGTGTGGGGGTGGAAACAACCAGGTTAGCAGTTCATTTATTTGCTGGCTGTGACAGCTCCCCCTGCCCCTCCCCCCCCCGCCTGGGGATTGTTGTTTCCCTGACAACCCCAGGGAGCTGTCACCTGCCCACTTCACCTTGGCACTAACCATCCAAGTGCCTAGCACATCTCTTCACGCAGCACTTGGCAAGCGTTTGGTATGGAGGCCTCCCTGTGAGGAAGGCCAGTAGCATTCTCCCCATTCCTCAGATAGGGAAACTGAGGCACGGAGCTGGGAAGTGACTGTGCACAAGACCACAGAGGAAAGTGGGAGTTCCTGACTTGTTGTGTTGTGCTCAGACCACTAGGCTGTGCTGCCTCTCGGACTGCTGAGAGATACTGGATTGCAACTGGGTGGCCACAATGTTCCATTCACTCTAATGTGCCAAAGATAAAGGCTTTAAAGGAAACTGTCTTAAAACCAAACAGTTGGCTGAAATACACCTGAGGTGCAGCCCTTGCTAGTTGGTATCGTGGGGTCAGAATGAAACTGATGCAAACACCTTGGAGGCTGGGACAAATTCACTTGCCAACTTTCAAAGAGACAAGGTGGGTGAGGTCATAGTGTTCATTGGACCAGCTTCTGTTGGGGAAGGAGACACGTTTTCTTGACCTGAAGAAAAGCTCCGTGTAGCTCGAAGGCTTGTCTCTTTCACCACCTGAAGTTGGGCCAGTAAAAGATACGACTTCACCTGCCTTGTCTCTCTGATTTCCTGGGACCGACATGGGTAACTTTTAAAACTCTTGGTCATAGCAGTATGCGTCCTGTTCTTCACATTCCATGGATCTATCTGGATACATGGCAGGGCTGGTCCAGAAATAAAGGGCCAGCCCAAGTGTATGTAGCTCCTGGTAGATTTTGGAGGAGGAGGGAGGGAGAAAGCGGCTTCTTTGGGTGAATCCAGCTAAGTTAATTACAATAAACTAGCTAAGGACACGTTTTTATGGGCTCCTTGTCCTGTCCTGTGCTGCCACCTGGTGGCAAGTTGCAAGTTAGCGCCTATGCTGCCCTGAGTCCGGCCCAGCCCTCCAAATCCTGGCTCTGGCTCACGCTGTAAATGCTGCAGCCTGGAGAAGTGAGGCAGAGCTCGTGTCTCAGCCCTGGCTCTTCCCGAAATGGGGCTGGTTTGCCAGAATGGCAACTAGGCGGCTGCTAAGGAGGACGGAGTGGGGGTTGTCCGGTGGCCACCTATCCACTGGGAACTGAGACGCCCCCAGCTCGTGTCCTAAGGATTGCTGAGACCGACGTCCCGGCTTGCCCTTCAGGAAGCAGACCTCGCTGTGGCTCCCTTGACAATCACGTCCGTGAGGGACGAGGTGATTTCCTTCACCACGCCATTCCTGGCCACGGGGATTGGGATCCTGCTCAGGAAGGATGCTGCCTCCCAGGGTGCCTCTCTCTTCGGCTTCCTCGCTCCCTTCAGTAAGGAGACCTGGACTGGCGTGATGGTTGCTTACCTGCTGACCTGCCTCTGCCTGTTTCTTGCAGCCAGGTAAAAATACATCTGCTGCTCTGTACAGTGTGTTTGGCTTTCTCTGGGACCCATTGCTTTCCCCAGCCACCAAACAGATCCTTACTCCTAGCCAAAGCACTGGGCAGCATTTGCTCCTGCACACCTCAGAACAGCTCACTGGGCTAAAAGTGCAGATAAAGTGTCTCTTGTAAGGTCCATGGTACTTGAGAGATCACAGCAAAATCAGGGTCTCTTTCTCTCTAGATAGTCATAGTTAGGGTGACCAGACAGCAAAAGTGAAAAATCAGGACTGGGGGTGAAAGAAAGATCCAAAAATCGGGATTGTCCCTATAAAATGGGGACATCTGGTCACCCTAGTCACAGTGCACCATGTCTCTAACATTGTAAGAAGCTTTGGATGCTCCATTAAAACACATGAATTTCATCCCTGTGCTTTCACCTTCATCACGATTAATTTCTCTCCCCTTAAACCTGACCATGTTTGTGTCTAAGGCGCAACTCCCCTGCTGCATTTCACCTCCGGTCCTCCAAACAGGAACACAGTCACTCTGAATCCTAGACTGGAGCCGTGTGAGGCACGGAACAACCCCGGCCCCTCTGTGGTTGATGCTGGCAGGGCTCTTGTGACACCTGGTTTCTTTCCATAGGCTGAGCCCCTGTGAATGGAAAGAGCCCAAGAGTGAGGAGAACCACTTCACCTTTCTGAACAGCCTCTGGTTTGGAGCGGGAGCTCTTACCCTGCAAGGTAGGACACTAGTGCGACTATGGGTGTGACCAGCTAAATTTAAGGTCAGGCTTGAGAAAGCCCTGGCTGGGATGATTTAGTTGGGAATTAGTCCTGCTTTGAGCAGGGGGTTGGATTAGATACCTCCTGAGGTCCCTTCCAACCCTGATATTCTATGATTCTATGATCTACAGCTGTCAGGAGCCGATGTACCATTTTGACCCACCTCCATCGCGGTGTAAAGACCTTGCCTGCGGCTGTGTGTGTGGGGGGGCTGCTATGCTCTATGGACTGCCCTGCCCGTCTGATTTTGGTTGAGAATGGCGTCTCAGCAGGACGTCCAGCAGCACTAACTGTGCCCTCTGGCCCTGCCTCTGCAGGGTATTGTCCGCAGACAGCACCTTACTCATCGCTCTGCTTGAGTACCGGAGGGGCGGGGGAGGTGGTTTGAAGGGACGTTAACTTCACACCGGTGTTTCTGAGGTCAGAGGGTGCCAACCTCTCCTTTGCTTTTGGCCGTTGGTGGGGTTTCCATGCAGCGGGTGGGTGAATCAGGTGAGGCAGTATTGCTTTCCAGGGCTCCTGCACTAGCACAAGACTGCTGTGGGCTGGTCTCTAGCGCTGCAGGGGAAGTTTCTGTCATTAAATAAAGAGAAATGCACTTTTTAAACACACGTGTGCACGGCTACGCTACCAGCTGCCCTTGCTGTCCCTTTTGTGCGCGTGTCAAGCGGCTAACCCTGTGGCTGCCGCCTCCTCTCCTCTGCAGGTGCCGCGCCTTATCCCAAAGCACTGTCTGGGCGAATCATCGCTGCCATCTGGTGGCTGTTCACTATCTCTCTGCTGGCGGCCTACATTGCCAATTCCACCGCCTTGCTGCGCTCTGGGAACGAGCCGCTCCCGATCCAGACTTTTGAAGATCTCGTGAAGCAGAGAGAGATCGAGTTTGGGACAATAGAAAGTTCCTCCACGTTTCAGTTCTTCAAGGTGCCTGACCCTCTAGTAGATTCCCTACGAGCCCAGGGGCTGCGATTGTGCTTAGAGTCAGACTCCGCACATAGACCACTTATGCCAGCCAAGCTTTGATGAGCTTCTTTTGCTTAGCTAGTGAGCTTCCTGGATAGGTTGAATGTGTTCCCGCTTCAGTTCTTGCTGACTTCTAAAGCTGTGTGTCCCTGGTCTGCCTGGTGACGCTTTACCTTTTATCTGAAACCTGTGTACTTCCCTGAGAGACTGGTTAACTTCCCCGCATTGGCAGCTCTCAGACAGAGGCTCAGAGGGAGAGAGAGTTTAAACTATCTTCTCCAGACGGCTATTTTGCAGTTGGTGCACACTGGTCTAGTACGGCAGCTCCCTTGATCACTGCGAGGTTTGACGCTTTACTTTGTGGGCTGCAGAACTCCAGGAATCCCATCCATCAGATGATCTATGAGTACATGGACAAGAGGAGAGACTATGTGTTAGTCAAAAACTACCACGAGGCGGTTCAGCGTGTGCTGGAATCGAATTACGCCTTCATCGGGGAATCCATATCCCAAGACCTTCTGGTAGCCAGGCACTGCAATTTGATGAGGGCCCCCGAGGTTGTTGGAGCAAGGGGATTCGGCATTGCTACAGCAAAGGGTGAGACACATCTGCTGCTTTGTTTCCACCCCGCCAGTTCCTTTCAACTCACTTGCAGCAACTGTGCCACCGAGCTAAGAACCCCTGATTTCTAGATCCACTTCAGTGCCCTTCTGCCGGCACATGGGGCATAGGACAACTTCAATGGGCCAGGTCCAAACAGCCTCTCCTGCCATGAGACTCTGAGGGGAGCTCAGTGACACAAAGCAACGTCAATATCCAGCGTATTAATTCTGCTGATGACTTTGGGCTCCCAAAGTTTTGCTCTCTGACGGACCCTTCATTCTTTAGAGCTAAAGAATCCCGCACCAGTCAGTGATTGGTTAATTTTTTTCTGTAGCCCCAACGTCCCAGAATAGCAGCCGATGCAGTCTGAGGACTTAAAAAGAAAAAAATTAAAAGTTTGCTGCCACCTCCTGGGAAGGCTTTGATGGTTGTTCTCTTTAATGGCTGTTCTGCCTGTACTTTTTACATTGTCTTTCCCTGAATTTCTTTAATTATTTGTTTAGGCAGACTGGCATGAGGATAGCATAGCTGTTCAACAACTCAGCCGCTCCCACTGCTTGGCTGTTTTGAGAGATGACTGTTTGTTTTTAAAATGCAAAGATTTAACATTGTCTGTCACGGTTATCCCATCTTTCCTCTCAAAGAGCTTCAACAGTTACACACTCACAACATCCCTGGACTGCAGCCATCCCAGAGGTGGTAAGCAGCAGCCAACTGACTGCACGCTGCGTATTTATGGGTTGTGCCTAAGCGGCTATCATTAAATTATGCAACTGTCGTATAATGCTCCAATTCATTTCTCTCTGCTACCCTCCAGGATCACCATGGGCCAATAAACTCTCCCTTGCTGTCCTGAAACTGGGCGAATCAGGCGACCTGGACTATCTGCGTAACAAGTGGTGGGAGACCACCTGTTTCCATAAGGGTTCAGACACATGGAGTCCTCTGAAACCCCAAGCCATGGGTGGACTTTTCCTGGTTCTTGCGATTGGCCTCGCGCTGGGAGTGATTGTGGCTTTGGTGGAGTTGTCAAACAAGAGCCGACATGCTGCTGAACGGGAGAAGGTAAGTGGCTCTGTGATGCCTCCTTACCTTTGCACAGCATTACTCTCATGCAATGGACCTAGATCCCCGCCCCCAGCACACTGTAACTAGCGAGTCAGAGAGGTGTCTGGGACCTCGCCTGGTGGAAAACATTTGACACAGGGTATATCTGCACTGCAACTGGAGATGTCACAAAGCTAGTGTCTGAGTATGTACCTAGGATCTCAGACAGGATTATACATGAGCTGTTAGCCCATGACACCATTGCTACACTGCTATCTCTATCAAAGCCACTGTGGCTATATCTACCCCAGCTGGAAATTACATCTCTAGCTGCAGCGTAGATGTATCCTTAGAAACAATCCTTCTGTATTACTACAGATCTTTGCACAAAAGTAAGATCTCCCTTATGGAAAGAACTCCGTTTATTCCTCACTTAAAGTGATGATCTATAACATTTCCACAGCCTGCGATTCGTGATGATATCATTGAGGGTTATGAATTCATTTAGGGAATAAACTGGAGGAGATAAAACAAAAAAATCAAGTATTTTTCTTAACTCTAGTTATCGGTTAGTATTCGTGTGCCTTCGAACTTGCTGGGTGTGGACAGACAGAGGACGAGTGTGTGTCAGAATTAACGTCAACTGCATTGCTTAAATTATGCTGCTGTAAAACTGGTGCAAGTGGAAAGTCTTGGCAGTACACCCACTTGATTTGCTACTTCTCTCCTGTTTCCTTGGCAATGATCAATTTGTTCTAAAGTACCAGTCGCTCCAGCGAACGCTTTGCCAAGGGAACGAATGCAAAGAAACGACCGTTCTTGCCGTTCCTGTGCTTGGAGCTCAGCCTTGTTGTGCTCAGCTGACTCGAGACACTGTGTACATTAACGGGGACTTTTCTGGGTCACATGGAACACGTTCTCCTCCCCCACCCCCTTCGTGTCTTTCAGAAATCTTGCTGCTCTGTTCTCATGGAGGAGATGAGTCATCGGTTCAGAATAAAAGAAGGTGCAAGAGAGAATCCAGAAAGGGTTAAACCATAAGAAGCTCTTTGGGGAGTGGAGTCTCAGTATTAATCAATTTCTTTCCTACTGTGTGTATTCAATAGTAGCTGTTTCTCTGCACTGGCTCTCTATCTCTGTAGCTTCCCTAGCACTAGGAAAGGTCAATCTCTGTAAGGATTGAACCGCATACAGAGAACTAAATAGCTCCGAGGACTGATTCTAGATCCTAGCCGCTCTAGAGCGCTACATTCAGCCTAGCAATGACTGAAGATGTCAGCATCTGATGGCTATTGGGTGGCCTACGTAAAACCGTCCCAGCGCAAAGTTGAGGACTGAGCAAATGTGGCGAATGAGCACCTCATTCATACGAGGTTCTGTCTACACTGGACTTGTCAGTGTGGCTGCAGCAACTAACAGTAACAGGGAAGCCTTAGCAGCATGGGCTGGATAGTCTCCCCCCTCTCCCCGCTGCTGGGTATGTTTTGAAGCAATTAGCCTATGTTGCCACAGCTTCACTTCTTTTGTTATTTGAAGCTTGGGTACATCTGTGTGCACCACAATCACACCTCACTGCAGTGTAGACGGACTCTTAGCATATGGTGACACTGCAGCTGGGGATGTGACTAGCAGCTTGGGTAGAGTAAGCTCGCTCGAGTACCAGCTAGCGTAGGTCTGTCTCCGGGCTGGGCCAGTCCCGCCCTCGGCTGCAGTGTAGACGTATCTTTAGAAGTGGACCGTGCAAGCTCAGAGTTGAGGCACATAAGCAACAGCCGCCAATGTGTCTCTGCACTGTCCCCTGGGCTGTACCTGCTCTGTGACGAAGCAGAGGATTGTGGCTGTCAAGCCAGCAACTTCCATCAGTGGTAATTGTTTTTTAAAATGCTCAAAACTGGAGCTGTGAGTGAAGGGGGATCAGTGGGAATAGTCTAGACCCAAGCGTAGGAGACTAGAATGAGACTTCAGGAGCAGTGTAAAATAGAATGAGCAGTGTTTTCCATGGTGCTGCCTAGGTTACTGCCTGCCATTTTTCAGGATGACAAAGATTGTGTCTGTACAGAGCTTTGAATACTGAAAATGCAACAAGTATCAAAGAAAAGCTTTGCTGGACAAAATACACTTACTCGGATCCAGAGCATGGGAACAACTGTATTAAAAGGCAAACTGTGATATTTAGCTTTTAAGTTAATGCAGCTGCTTGGCACCCACCAATGTTCATCAGTAGAACTTCCTCCAAGTGAGATTTCAAAACAAGTCTGCTAGCCAAGAGCATGTTGAAGGGCACAATGGTTGAGATTCACTCCCAGGCAAAACTTCCAGTCTCGGGTTCCTAGGTCTCTCACTCACCTACCACACAAAGGTGAGTTTTTCCTAGTGAAAATGTATTGGCATCAGACTATTAAAAAAAAAAAAAAAAAAGAGGGCGGGGGATGCAAATCTTGCTGCCTGCAGTTTTCGAATTGAATGACTCACTTAGTATCAGCCACCCGTGGAAAGAGTGACTTCAATGGAATATTAACAGCTTCAGTTATGCTGAGCTTGAACTAGATAAAATGAGGTAAATCAACTAAAATAACCTGGCTCTTAAATCAGCAGGGCCAATTTAAAGGGTCACAGCTTAACTAATGTGTGATCAACCATTGCATTGCATTGTTATTACGCTTGGTTTGAGAGTTTTCATTGCCTTTCAGCATATCAAACGCTCTGGGCTTGGTGGCAGAGCATGTTACACAGCATTTGCATTGCCCTCCTGTATATACTACCTTCTATCTGCTGCTAGTTTTGCTTGGATGTAGTGGGAAAGGGTAAAGAGGCAGAGGCAGTTTCAGTAACATTGAATATTGGCAACTGCAAAGCTTGAGAATCTGCTAGCACAAGGCAATGCATGTAACACCTGGAGAGAGTATCTTTGCACCTGGCAACTAACAGTTCTTTCAGAGCATAAGGGATGCTGAAAACGTTAGCGGTACAGTCTGATCACTTGGTTGAAGTTACTTAAGGACATGTTTAATGCTGGCTATTACAGAGTTAGAATTTTCAAATTAAACATTCAATGTTCCTGTCCATCTGGTTTGTTTCGGTTGAATGATATAAGGGATCTAATCTAAGGGAGAATAAAGTATGTGGTGATCTCCATCTACCCCCAGAAAGGTAAGAGACCTTCACCTCCTGTTTGGCTGGGTGGTGAGGGAAGAATAAGGATGTTGACTATGGTTCATATTCCCCTTCTGGCTTACTGTGCAAATACATGGTGCTTCAGGGGGAGAGCAGACTTGTGTGTCGAGACTCTCTCTCCTCTTGTAAGAAATAAGTTAGTGCTTTAATACAAGGCCGAGAGCCACCTAGCAAATGCTATTTAAAACAAAACTATGAAAGCCTGTCACCACTGCAAAGGTAACCAGTCCGCCCACTTAAAAAAAAAGTTGTTTGAAAAAGAGCTTGCGACTTACTTAAAACTAAATTCAATTAGTTCCTGACAAGTTGACTCTGTTCTTTCATCCCTCTTGACAACACTTGTTGGGACCTGTTAATTAGAAGTAGCAGGGTTGTATTTAGAGTCCCTTCTGAATGCCATATTCATGTAGCCTGCAGCAGAAGGATGGCCTTGGGGTCCAGGCACTGGAATGGCATTTCTGTCTCAGCGGTCTACCAGTAAAATGAAGAGGTACGTCCCCACTCATGCAGTTGGTTGGTTTAAAAAAAAAAAAAAAAAATTTTTTTTCTTTAGCTGCTCAGATGCAACACAGGGGTGGGTGTGTAAGTACCCTAGAGAGACTTACGTGGAGTTGGAGTCGAGATGCAATAGGATACTGCTGCTATATTTAAAGTTTTACAGTGAAAGTCAGTGAAGGATATGGAGTATCTTTCTTTGCAAGCTAATGGAGACTTCACCAGCTAGCAGGTGTATGTTACTACAGATTTTCCACTATTTAAAATATCAGGAGTAGGGGAGAAACAGGTATCTTCTCCCAGGTAGCCTTGGAGAATGCCCTAGTGGGAGTTATTACCACTCACGCTGAATGGCTATTTGATGCTGAAGATCTGGCTATAGCACTCCAAGTCATGCTCACATTCATTTCAGCTCTGCTCCAGTTTCCCTTAAATAAAGACAAGTAATTGAAGTCACTTGTTAGTTGTATAGGTACAGTGCTTTGAGCTGATCAATAAAAGCCAAGTAATTTAGCATGGATGTGTGTACGTTTGGCCAACACCTTATTGCAAGGGAGGGTTTAACAAGCTGATTCTGTCTTTAGGGTACAGGAACATCAAGAATTCCCACGTACTCTCTTCTTCCATTTGAAGGCCTTATTCCAGATTAATTCCTGGTGTAATTTAAGTAGCTGTATAGGTGAGGAATTTAGCTTGCTTTGGTTCAGTCCTAAAAATTTAGACAATTTAGCTGAAGAGATTGGTTTTCCTTAACACATTTAGATGGGATCCAGAAGGCTATAAGAGCCAAGAATGGAAGTGGGTAAGCTTCAGGAATTTAACTTCACCCTGTAGCAGTTGGATAAATCTTAGCAGCAATAACTCTCCCATCTGCTACTCTCATTGACGATCAGGTCAGTTACTGTTCTAGGTTCCTATGTGTCTGAAATAACACTGCTCAGAGCTTGCAAGGGAGTAAGTCTCTTCCTAGCTTAACTAGAGAGAATTTAGAAAGGTCTGAAGTATTTCATGAACTAAAATATTCAAATGCAAAGTCAAACATTTTCAGCACTTTAAAAACTCTATTTGGTATGTGCCAAGTCACTGCTGGCATAGTAAGCAGAGATATATAAAAAGATTTCATAGACATTTAAATATATTTCTATATGAATGTCTCACAGAACAAAAAAATAAAGTCTTTCCATCACAAATACTGCAGCATTAAAATAAACACTTACCAAAATAAACAGTGAGTGATATACATATATATTTTGGGTGTATATTTTTTTTATATAATGAATATTGTTGCTTTAAGTCACAAAGCACAATATAAATATGGAATTTCATGTGAACTCATTTTCCCTGTCGTAATAAAAATACATTCTTTACAATTAAAGTAAAACTAGTGCAAGTCCATTGCTGCCACGCTTCAGGCCTCCAGCCCCAGTCACTTGCGTGGCACTTCATACTTAAAGATGACACTGAAGATTTTCCCGCCCAGCCGATCAGCCAACCATGAGTTTTTGATGACGGCAAGTTTGAGGCTCTCGCACTGCAGAACTGCATAGTAATTCGTATGGATAGCGCGGCCCATCCCTTCAATTATAACCAAGTCAGTCTTCCGCTCCCTGACCAGCAGGGCCAGGCCTTTGTCCAGCCGGCTGTAATGAGATGCAGATAGAAAATGTAATTGTCCAGTTATGGAAGTAATGTAGTACGGTCTGACTACACCTAAAACTTACACTGACCTAACTATGTTGCTCAGAGCTGTGAACAATGTGTCACCCTGTGTGACATAGTAAAGTAGACATAACCCCCACTGACAATGCAGCTAGGTCAACTGAGAAATTTTTCCACTGACCAGCTACCATCAGTCAGAGGTGGATTATCTACGTTGATGGAAAAACTTGTTCCATGGGTGCATGAAGTATCTATGCTACACCAACATAGCTGCTATACCAGTGTAGTATAGATGCACCCAGAGATTACCTGATAATCCATGGCTCTAAAGTCCATTTGGCTTGCAGGGAGCACCTTCAGGTGCTCCAGAGACTTTATCCTGCAGGCAGGCAGATTTAAGGTCTACATTGCAATCACAGGCTGTAGTTGCAGCTTGTGTTAGACATATCCTAGCTAACTGTGTGCTGGTGTCAGGGAAGGCTATAGAAGCCGTCCCAGACCCTCAGGTAATTATTTAGGTTGCTAGCCCATGCTACCATGGCTTTACTGCTCCAGTACCTGAGCTAGCGCCATTGAAGCTAGCTCAGGTATGTCTACACAAGCTGCACTCACTCCATGATTTCAATGTAGATATACGCTTAGCCAGACCATATAGGTGGTAATGCTAAGAGCATCTACAGCGAGTTCTCTCCTTCCATCAGGGAAGGTTAGGAATGGTTGATTATTCTTTCAAGAGGGCTACCTTGCTTTCCCCATGCATTGTTTCCTCTTTTAAAGCAATTAGTTCAACGACTAGGGAAAGAGAAGGGAGCAGGAGAGTCATTGTAGCCCATTTGGGGAGAATACCAATTGAGAGAAACCAAGAGCCACAAAGTTACATAGAGCAGGGCTTAGGAGATGTCCTCAAGCTCCCCTCTCCCCTTGCAATTTTCTCAAGTCAGGCCTACAGCGCTCTAGCTGCCTTCTCTAAATACAGGTAGAATGCAAGCAAAGGGTTCCAGTTAACTACTTTAGAGAGACTGAAGTGTGCCAAGGCAACAACACGAGGGCTAGGAAATAAAGCATTACATCGAGCTCTGCAAGTGCCAAAGCTGTAAGATGTTTGATTGGGACAAGTACAGATGGGGTCAGGATGTTAGAAAGAAACCCAGCACTAGTGGCATTCAGTTTTAGAATCACTTTCCTTCTGCATCGAGTTAAAGATCTTAGTGCAGCTTTGATTTAAGCACTAGACAATAGGAATCTGCAAAGAGACTGAATCTTGGGGTTAAGTCCCCTTTTCTCTGCGCTGGGGCAAGGACTCAAGTTAACCTCATGTATGGCAGAGAGCAGATTGTGCTTGCTACCACATCCTGTACATAAGGCACTTGTGACTGAGAAAACAACTACTTGAAGACAAAGAGCCGATCCAGGCAGAACTGCCTACAATGACTGCAGGATTAGACCTATTACCCTTTAAGAACCAATTTTTCATTTCCTGCAATAACTACGTGATGTAGTTACTTAAAAAATTCAGAGTAGCTGAATGTTCTGAGCCAAAGCTTTTAATGTTTAATCCACTTGTGAGGATGAAAGTAGATGTGTTTGCTGCAGCAGGAGAGAATTAAGATCTCAGACAGACCGCAGGGACTGATTATCATCATCATACATGCTTGTTTGCAGGTTTCAGCAAGTATAATGGATTTTATAGAAATGCTTTCTATTGAAAGAAAGAGGTTGGGTGGTTACTGTACTAAAGTGCAGAATCTACCTCACTACATGGTAAAGGCAGAGAATTTACAATACACATTTCATCCACTGGTAAACATACCTCAGATCTAAACATGGGGAACTGGAACCTGTTTGTACCAACAGCAGCCTCTCTTCCGTCAGCGCAGATCTTTGGGGGAGGGGCGGAAAAAAATCAAATCAAACAAACCACATGATTGCTTATGCTACCATCTAAACAAGGAAGTCCTGAAGGCAAGACCCTAGTGAAAGCCAGGCCCACAATGCAGCCAGACTGGAAATAGTCTGAAACAATGCAAGACTTAACTCCCTTCTGCAGACCAGAGCCAAGCTCTAGCTTACTCCATGGAGACAGATGGGGCAACCTAGGCACTAAGGCTGAATTGTAAGTATCCAGACACATGGCTGCAGGCTGCAACATACCCTGCCTCCAAGATGCTCTGTGCCTGTTGCTGATGATTGTTTCTCAATCTTATGTACCTAGTCAGGCTGAGTAGAAAGGGGGACAACTCAGTCAGCCTTTTCCAGAATTTCACTCTAAACTTATTAAAAGGTTATGAAGCAGTTGCGTAGACAGTGGGGGTGTATCTCACTCATGCAGCCCTAGAAGGGATGCTTTGTACACCACATTAATATGCATTTCTCTCCTTTCATAATTCAAAAAAAGTTACCATCTGTAAGGATTTGAGTGGCATCATGTAAGGGATCCCCAAGAACACTTAAAATATTTCTTTGGCGTTTTATCATCTTATCTCATGAAAGCTGAAAGTGTTTGAATTCTAGCTTATTGTTGCAGAATAGTCAGTTTTGAATTTCCCCTCAGTTTTCATTAAGTCTTACTTTAGTGTTTCCCCATTTATTTCAGGTTCTGGTTCTCATGCGTTAGCCAAATGGGGTTGAGTATGAGCTACAATCATTACAGGGGCTCTCTCTTTTCACTGACATTGAAGATGTAGTGGATCTTGTGTTGATCACATATTCTACACCTTCAGCACGGACAGTATTTCCTTTTAAGGGCAGGTCAAAGTGCAGAATCTAGTGTAAGTATTTATAGATGCGGTCAGGTAGCCTTTTTTCTTCACACAATTCAAAAAAGGAAAAAAAGAGACTTACTGGATAATGGGATCCATTGCTGCTATCCGCTCAGCGACAATCAAGGATTCGCTGTAGGTAACATCGTTTAGTGCAGGGCCAGAGTTACAAGCCAGTATAACCTGCAGCAAAGAGATCAGAAGATTTCCCTGCTTATCTAAGATACTCACACATTGATCAAAATGGGTGGAGGTGGAAGAGTGTCTAGCTGAAATCTCCATTTCAAAAGATGATCAAGGTTGTTTCATGTTCTCGGACTGCCCTCAATGGCTCCTGCCAAATTGTGGCTTTACAGTGACATTTTTCTATTTTTGTTTTCCCTCCGCAATTACCGCATGGAAGATCAACACAACCAGCAACAGCCTGCACGCATGCATGCACAGATTCTCACCTTCTAATTTTAGAGATTAAATACTTTATACAAATAGATAGAAGCATGATTTTTAATTGGCTAAAGCCAGTGGTTGTATCAGACTTATAAGAATACACAACGTTTATTCCACTACTGTCTAATACAACAACATTTTGGATTGGAGTTGCCAATTTCACAAAGTTATTACTTTTATCAAGACTTCCTAAACTTTCTCAGATACCCCTAGCTTTACTTAAAAGGATTGAGGACCTCAAACTTAACAGCCATTTATTACTCAGTTTACCCGTCACCCTTTCTTAAGGTCCCTGTCACCACACCCACAACTCCCTTATCAGTAGTCAAACACAGTCAGACTAAACCCAACATCGTCAGATTTTACTGCCATTTAGTAATCTACCTTAAACTGCTCTAGCACATTTCAACTAAAGAGATCATAGCACTTTTAATTTAACCCCCCCCTCCAAAATTTCCTCAGTTTCTCCTGCAGTAGGATATTATTAGACCCATTTAACAGCTCAGGAGCTAGAGGTGGTGATTTTCTTAAGTCAGAGCAGAGAAGGAGCAAGAAGCCAGGAGTCCTGACTCCTAAATTCCCTTACCCATATCACTTGGCCCCATTCCTCCCATTTGGGTATATTACTAGAATTTCTGGTGCACAGAAGTGCTTTAGCAGATGTTAGTGGGAAGTAGTGTTAAGTCTTTCACTATTAGTGAACACTTCAGACAGTTAAAGACCATGAAGCATCCATAATCCAGAGTACTCAAACTCACCTCTGTACCTCTAGAGAGTAGCTCTCTGACAAAGGGGAAGACTCCTAAAATGATGTCTATTCCACTGTTATCTGCGAAAATTAAGGCACATGTATGAGGGGGACCTTCCTGAAAGAGAAAACCAGTGCATTCAGGGTTGAGTTGCCAGTTCTCGTAAGTTCAATGACTAATTTGTGTTAACTATTTACAAAGATTCAGATCAAACCCCCAGACTCTTAGTATCCAGAAAGTAATGACCTCATTGGCAAATGTCTGCATGGGTCACCATTACTTGGAAGCAGCTCACCTCTCCTGCTGGTGAGGAGGGCTATGCTGACAGCCCTGGAAACAGAAGCCCTATCCACAGTACAAGTAGAGCAAGAGTTCCACAACATAGTCCTGCCAACAAGGTTTAAAGCCGCCTTGCACTACCCTAGTCCCTTAGGGGTAGCATCTTCAAACTCTGATCAATTAATCCTAGGCCTGCCAACTAAAGTGAAATGGGGCAGTTTGTCACCTCAATACCAACTGAGGCTACGGACCAGCCAAAGATGTGACTACTCCATTGCCACCACTGATCTGGGCTGGCTTAGTACTAGGCAACTAAAATGAAAGGCTTATTGCCTAGTCCCACTCCCCTTCAATTTATTCCAATTCTGATGCTGGGAAACTTTAAAACCCGTCTTATGGCACTGCAATTCATGCTGCTTAAAGTATTTTCATTAAACCCTGAAGGAGTTACAGACCTTCTTTGCTTTGGGGTTTGTAAGTTGTACAAGGCAAGTAATATGTTTTCCACTTTAATAACCATGATCACAAAATGCAAATTTGATCAGTAATTACAGAGCTTGAGGATTTTTTTTTTTTTTAAGGTGGAAATTTACGCCTGAGACATTGGTTGTATACGGCAACTCAAAAGGTGATTAGAGTAATTTTTATGACTATTGCATAAATCTAAGTAAATGACTCATAGTTAAAGTCACAATGGACCAAGCATACCTTTAGTCGTTGTATCCACTCACTGTAGGAATCTTCTAGCCACGGGCGCTCTGTAGAGTTGACAAAATCAGCAGGTTAGCATTTTTCTCCTGGCAATCTTTGTAAGCATTGTTAGAACAAGTACTTATGAAAAGGCAGATCAGGTTTATACATATTTCTATCTACTTTAACATTAAAACATTTGAGCTCTGGATGATGCAGTAATATTAAATTTGTATGTTCAAAGAATTCTTGGGCTCGTAACTGTGAAAGCAGATCAGTTAGTTTTCCTGAAATAGCACTTCATAAAGAATACAGGACAAGTCATAAGAGATTAGAGTCAGTGTCCCCAGCGGCACACTATTACCCCTCGTAGGATAACCATCATGACTACTGCCTATTTGGTCTTGCTAAGCAGGAGGTATATTTAGAATAGCAAGCAGGAAAAGATGGTTGACATTCAGGGGAAGTGTTCATTGGAGCCTTTTTGCTCACTGGGAAAAAAAAAAAATCTTACGTGCTCTGGACTAAGAGGAAATGGGGCCCTGACATCTTTGGAATTCAGATAGCAGCAATTCAGTGAAGTACTGTAGCATAGTCATCTGGAATAAAGACTAGACACCATTGATTTCATGTGACCTTCCTTGGTAGCAGAACTCTCTCCTACTTGACACTTTCTTGTCTACCTCCATTCTTGTATCAAGACACAAAGGCAAGATGCCACAGAATGATTTTCTATACCTTGCAATTTTTCCTTGGCTTCTTCAAATCCAAATTGTGGCTCAGATTCCAGAACTCTGCATCAGAAGACAGACAAAGAGGACAGCATTAAACAAGTTTATCCCACATAGATGCCCTGTCCAAATAGCTCTGCAGCTGAACAAACAAATATCAGATGGGAATTTTATAGCATCAGTTTTAGTGGGGGTGTGCAGAGACCCACTGGCTGAACAATAGGTGCTTTATATTATTTTTAAAAACAAAAGATTCAGAGGTTTTAAACAATAAGAGCTCTTATGCTCCAAGGAAAAAGCTGCCAGCACCATATAAAAACGTGCAGTCATTAACAAATTCTAGGAAAAGCATCAAATGGTATCATCTACAGTCTCATGTAAACATAGTTATGATTTATATACAATCATGACAAACTGCAAGACAAACTTTGGAAATCTTTGTACAGTAAGTGGTAATTTGCCATGTTTAGTTTGAAGATCGCAGTAGAATTGGTATTGAGCATTTTGTCAAACTTTTAAACAAAGCCATTTTAAAGTTAGAAAACTGGTTGAGAATGTATTACAGACTTCCCCATCAGCTAGACATTTTAAGCAAAAAACCCAACCACAGTTAAATGGTGGTGTCGATGATGCAATGGCGATTCAGGAATATGTGATGGCCTGGTTTAATTTCAAGCGATCAGCAGTGAAATGTTTTAGGGCTCTGCTGGGTTTCTCCACCATCCTTGACCCCTTCCCCATTCCCCTTAGAGGTGTAGATATTGCCTGTGAATCAATTCCCACCAAGATAAAATTTCTTGAGCCAATTGTGAACAACATTAACTTGGACAACTTCTCTTAACCCTCTCCTCTGAGGGAAGAGAACATGCACTGATGAATAGGTGGGTGACCAGATCTATATTAGTAATTAGTAATCATTTTAGAAACTGAAATTCTGTGAAATACTAGGCTAAATCGGATTGGCCATGGAAGCATTCGCAGAATACAAGTCTGTTTAAAGTGCTTCCCAAAGAGTGTTTTCTAGAAGGGGTCTATACCAACATATCAAGCTTATACAGAAAGCCAAGGAGCCAAATCATCCTGGCAGGTGCCCAACGTTACTTCTTGTTGGTTTTAAAGGGGAGTTTCGTATGCGCATCTTCCAGAAGTCAGACTCCCTGAGTTTAAGGCAGCCAACTGTGAGATACCTAAATATCCGCATTCTCACAGTATCTAGCGCTGACAGGAATGAGGAATTCATTTGTGTGGGAGAGTTTAATAAAAGTTTTCCAGATAAAGATTTAGTCTGAGCAAAGTATTGGTTGATTCCCATTCTATCCAAACCCCTTCAGCCATCCCTAATTACAAACCACTGAGTGAACATGTAATATAATGTACTAGGACAGCCCAGAATAGCAGTGGGAAGTACACATTCATCTTACAGGAACATAATGCCGAGCTAAGTGGAACACATACCCAAAGCAGTGCTAAAGATGTCCACTACAAGCAAAGTGGGCAAACTTTCAAATGTGAACTTCTGTATTATTATTACTGCATTCAAACATTCATAGTGACACATCTGCCCATTTTAAGGGTTGGTAACGGTGAATTTCCTGCACCACAACAAGTCTTGCAAATAAACAACCAGCATTTGAAGAAGGTGAAATACAAGTTATTTCATTAAAATTGGATTGGTGCACTTGAATTTGTTAAAAGAAAGATGGGATATTTAGTGTCTTAAAAATGGTGTTTTTAAAATATTTAGCACCTACTCTGAGACTGCTTTTGCTCCCCAGTCAAAGACATTCCCCGCAAGAAGTCCTTTCACCAGAGCAAACTGCCTCTCCTCCCAGCCTAATGAATCCAAAGATTCGATTACGCTTGGAAAACATTTTAACGCTATGCCATTTTCTTTCTGCTTTACCTGTAAGAAAGATATGAGACATTGGATTTATAGATGAAAAATTCTTACCCATCATTGGTTGCCTCAGTGCCAAGACCACCTCCAAGCATTCTCCTCTAGGTTCATGGCCTCTAATGGACCAACAAGTTACTGTTATCAGCATGCTTAGTATGAACAAGTAAAAATAAAATATACCCTCGGCTGCTAATAACCGCATTAATGCTAGAAAAGGAGCAGAAATTGCTATTGTTTCTTTTCAAGACAGTGACAGGACAATGGATCTTGGCCAGCAGGAAGAAGTAGTGTCAAGAGAGCCATCAAGAACAAAAAACAAACAAATAAAAACAACCCTAAGCAAAGGCATCCCCATGATAATCAGCCTTGCAAAATGCATGCATCCTCCCCCCCTTATATTTACTATAAATGTAACAGTGAAAAACCCCCAATGATAATGATTAGCCTATATAATTTGTGTGTTTTGAGAGGTTAACAATATCGGACTTAAAAGGGTAAAGGTGTGCCGGGAATAGGGGAATAAGATTTTTCTTTGGTTTAGATTGTAACAAAAATATTCAATGCCTTCCAATCACCCTGATTGCCTTTCACATCCCCTGGGGATAGGGACCCACCAGCTGAGAAATTCTGCCTTAAGCTATCCAGTCCCCTACTCCTCACCATGAGCAACTACCTACCTACATCAAGTTTGAGAGGATGCAAAAATATCTTGAACTTACATTTTTGTCCACCCTGTAAAGCAAGAAGGACTTACCTTTGAATAGGGATCTGGAAAGTTGAATTCATTTAGACAATGTTCCCTCGTATCCAATAAACTTCTAACTGTTAAGGTGCCATAGGCACTGAAAGAAAGAGTGAGAAAGGAGGATCAGCTGCTTCAGAGAGTGGAGGAAGAACTGTTTCTCTCCCCCTGCACACATCTTCATCTGGCCATTAAACCATTGTAATTACTACTTCTAGGATAGTTGCAGTGTCTAGTCCATCAAATTTTACTGTGCTATAAATATTAAATATCTTCGTTAAGTTCTAGTAATTGTGGTCAAATCAATACGGTTAACTAGGAGCACAGGCACCTCTGATGCTAGGAAGGCACTACAGTATAAAAGGCTACCATATATAAGATTGTCCACTGCGGTTTGTGCACGCACAATTAGCTAAAACGAGACAGTACTGATTAGCTGGACATCTGAATCTAGAGAGGTCCTTACCCTTATTTTTCATACATTACCTCTTATAGTATCAGTCCATAGTCTACTCTTAATATGGGCCAAGATGATCAATAATGGGGGCCTACAGCAAGCTTTACTTATGGCCATACAATGGAATGTTCATTCCTGCCCTAGGAGACAGTTGTCATTTGGATTTCTTGGGAGGTAGAAATATTTTGTTTCCTACTAATGAGTCTGAGCACCCTATATATAAAAAAATCCAGTTTCTTCCAATATGCATCTGTAACAGGGTGGCCTGCCCCTTTAAGGGTAAGGAACTCCCGGGCTAGCCAATCTGTTCAGATAGCCCCACCTCACCACACCTGTGCAGGATGTAGGACTTAAAAGGGGAGGAAGCCCAGCCACAGGGGGATAGCAGTTGCATTGCAGCTGGGGAGCTAACTCTGGTGCTGGGTCACTGGAAAAAGGGGCCAAGCGCCGGGGACGCAATCCGTGGGCTCTGGAGGGACTGGAGAGGGGTTAACGCTGCTTAAGTTAGCTTTGTTTGGAGTTCTACTGAGGGATCCCCAGAGATTGACAGAAGAGTGTCGATCTGTTTGAGTTGGAAGGACTTTGCTGCTGGCTCACGGAGGTGCCAGGTGAAGGGATGTTGAAGAAGCCGGCCAAGAGAAGCCAAATGAGGGCCTGACTAGTTACAGCTGGATGTGGATTCCCCGGAAAGGGACTGAACTCTTAAGTGTGAGCTGGCCAGAGGGCCAAGTCACTCAGCCAGACCAACACAGGGGCTGAACAGCATCAGGAGGCAACCAAGCAGAAGGCCCAGCAGTGCTGCACCCAACCACGAGAGGGCACCAGCTGGTGAGTCACCTCTATACGCGTGGGGCTCACTCTGGGGTAGGAACCTATAAAATCAGCAGTTTTAACTTTATTTCTTATGCACATGACATAAATGTAACACGTAGGGAACAAAGAATTACAAAACAGTGAGCTACTCGCTAACAAATGCATATTAAACATTTACTAAATCACATCTACGTTAACTGTGCTCACTGCAAAAAGCCCACACTTACAAAGGCTGCTGTCTGAGTGTCTGAAGCTTATTCCAATACTTCTGTCGGAACTTTTCTGCTCGCTCAGCTGCATCCATAGAGTCTGGCTGACTGGCTATCGCACGTTTCACTACCTGACAGAGAAACAAGGAGGTTGGATTGGAGTTGCCAAATGCATTTTCCATTATATGAGGGTAGAAGGCAACAGTCTCAATGACTGAAGTTCAGGCTTGGAAATATTTGTTCTGTCTTCTGTAATGTTCGGTGCCCCCATGCCAACCCCAAAGAAGTTTAGACTTGAGGATTTTCCCCCAGATTCAAGTCGTAGGTTGAAGGATATGCACTCAGAGAGGAAAGAGTCATCTAAAAATAAGTGCTTACTGTTCTTGAATAATATAGGTAGAAGGGGGCATTCCAGACAATCCCAAAAGCTAGAAGCATCTGATACAACATTCTACCAGTCTGCTACTATAAGTTCAAATCATCTCCTCTTTAGTTAACATGCATGTTGACTAAACTCTTTTTATATCTAATAAATTCTTTGGATGGGTTTGCTTACTATGGATACAGGCATTCAGGAGAGATTTATAAACACAATCAGTTAAGAGCATGACAATCGTGTGATCATTTAAGTTAGGCCAAACCGTATTCATCTGACTCACACCAGTAGTTCCACTGCAGTCAGCAGGACTGCTGAAAAGAATAAGGACAGCAGGATTTGGCCCTTTAGGCATTATCGTGTGTGTGTGTGTGTGTGTGTGTGTGTGTGAGAGAGAGAGAGAGAAATGGGGAGCATACAGTGGAATTTAAGTAATAAAATGCTTTGAAAACTGTTCAAAAAAAGTTACAAGGAAAAAAAGGTAATTCCAACTATGTTGAGGTAAGAGTGTCCAGAGGACTTCCACCGATGCACCTATTAGATTTGCAAAAGGGGAAGGCTCCATTCATCCCTAAGTTTAACTGTGTGCACAAGTTAGCAGTCTGAGCTCATCCATGTCAGCGCCCAGAAAAATCTATTTGCCAAATCATGAAACTGTTTAGACACACATTACTGCATTGTGATCCTTACCCCATCCAAAGCCTCCTCAAAGCAAGTGAGCCAATATTTCCTGGCCATGGCATCATCAGTGAGGTCAACAGTGTCAGGGATGTACGTGGATGGGTCCTTTAGCAAGGGCAGGTTAACAAGCGGTCGCTCCAACCGATCCATTTCAAACATGTCAAACTGGGAAGTGATGGGGAAAAATAAAGGTATTAGACTTCACAATTAAACTAACTCAAACAGGCTGGTCCAGTAAGATTGATTTGTACTGGGACTAGCCAACAGTTATAACTTAGTGGACAGCTGCATTAGAGTGTGCATAGAGTATAGTAAAGAATGTTTCCACAATTGCCAAAGCTTTGCCTTGACATCTTAGGAGTTTTCATTTAAAAAAAAAAAAAAAAAAAAAGCTTCTAGTAAATCCCCCTATTTCTTTCCCCTTCCCACAAGTTTCCTGGTAAAACAAGAGGTGGGATCATTCTGAAGGAGTATTTGAGCACACATTTCCCCTCCATTTCAGTTCACACATTCCTGTTTACTGCCCTTCCCCCAGAGCCCTTAAACTTATAGAAAACATTTGACCCTAAAGGTTGTTTTAAGAACAGGCAACACACACACACACACACACACACAAGCAGTTAATACCACATATACAAATATTTTGTTGCATACTTTAAAATAAAACCTAGTAAAGTACATAGATTTATTCTTGCAAATGAAACTGCATATTTTGCACACAGTTACCTGTTCTCACCTATGTATACATACAACTTAGACACCTACTTAAAATTCTTGCCCTGTCAGGTAAGAGCTAGGAAGCTTAGAAACTGAGCACTCAAGTATTTCGGTGGTTATACATACAGTCTCTGAGCACTATTCCCAGTGTATATGCTACTCCTTATCTAGGTACAGCAATAATCAACAAGAAGTTGACACTGATAAACCTTGGACAGCATCTCAATATCACACAAACATCTTGTGTATGTGAATTCAGATTTTTTTATTTAAATATTCTCCTAAAATGTTATCCAAGATTGAGTGTAAATCATACAAGTCAAAAGTGTTTTTCTTCAAAATTAACATTGACTGCAGCTTCTTTACTAAAGAATCCTATCCCCATTCCCTGGAGTGACAGGAAGAGTACACCACATACAGACAGCTTTTCCACCTGTTGAGACTCAAGATCAAGCGTATGGGTCATACTAAGGACATTACTAGCATCTGAAATAGTTTAGTGTATTCCTTATACTGCTTTAGGCATTAGCTATAGAAGAAACAAACGCTGGCTTTTGCATGTCAAATTGAGCATCTGATTTTCACTTAGTTGGTTTTAAAAAGTTGACTTGCAAATGTTGGGCTCAGTTTTCCAGATACAGATTACCAACTGCACATGCAACACTGTGTGCACAACTGTTGGACTAATTTGCAACTCAAACAGCTCTGGGTCTAAGTGGCCATCTTTGTACACAACTGATTTGCATGTGCAGTCTTATTAACTCTGATGACAAGATTGACAGCCATTCAACTGGGTGTCAAACTTTCTGGGGGGAGGAAATCAAGATACAAATTATTTACTTGGGGTTCTTGAACTATTATTTAAGATGGGGAGGAGTGTGTGCAGAGAAAGTAGTTAGGAGTTTGATAGTTTTATTACAGTCCTGAAGCGCCATGAGGGTTCTAAATGAACTCTCAGGGACGACAGCTTCTGGTCCTAGAAAGACCATAACTTACCGTGCCACTCCTTGCACGTTGCATGGGGCAGAGATCGGGTGAAGTGCTCATAAGGCCAGAACTCCCAGCATAATTCTCTCCCCAACTGTACTCGTTGGGATCTGGAGGAACAAAGATGGAGGCCATAAACTGAAAGTAAGACTGTCTATCCCACAAGTGATTTTTAATGTCTATATGCCTTTGTGTAGGTTTTAAATAAAGACAAATGCAAGGGAAAAATAGCCATGGAAATAAAGTTTTATTTAAAAAAAAAAAAAAGTGCAGAGTTACTCAACCATCCAGTTAATTAGTAATTTGGGGCTTCTTCTTTACTGAATTTGGGAAGGGGCAAGAAACCCTAAGTTTCAGAAATGATCACTACCTCACTTTTTAATATAGTAAACTAAAAAAAAAAAAAAGGGGGGGGAGTGGAGATTCTGTCAAGAGAATAGAATTTGGAGTGGGGGGGAATTATCTCCAAGCCCCCATTTTTATTTCCAAACCTAGTACATCTTCATCTTTAAAGATATTAAAGCTCTTATTAAGAATGCATTGCAACCAATTAGTTTAATAAACTCTAAAGTTATTTCTAGGCAGAATTGGCTCTTTTAATAAATAGAAAAAATGCACTAGTCAGTCAGAGTGTGGGATATTCAGCTACAGAAGAAGCATGCCTTGTGTAGCAGGGAGTTCCTAGTTACTCTTCCCAGATCCACAGATCCTCTATCAATTTACATAGCTTCTTAGTACCTTAGTTTTCCCTCTCTGTAAAATGGGTATGAAAATTTCCTGCTTTACAGGAGTATTATGAGGCTTAATAATCTTTGTAAATGCAGAGATCGCTGGATAAATAAGGAGAAGTTCTATTAACCCCAATCTGTCTGTCTGGTTCTGTTCCCACCCTAACACACAAACTGAGTGGCTTGTCCCATACAGCAACCACAAATAGTGATAACTAATCAGAGAGAGCGCAGCGCCACAGCTCTATACTCAGCAAAAGCAACCTGTAACAGAAGAATGCTAGGAGCAGACATGTGCTCTTCAACTATTGAGGTGTTTTTATGGGCGAAACAATGCAATTTCATAATTCCATTATTTCTACACTAGCACATTGGCCGTATTCAGAAAATGTCCTCTCTGGAGAGGAGATAAATCAGAAGCCTGGATTTCCCTCTGCCTTTAGAGAGGAGGTTGCTCTTGGCACAGTCACGGGGGGAGGGGAGAGAGAATAAGCAAATCCTCCAGGCCCCTCAAAGTGGAGTAAGGAAATGGAGTAAACAGAGATCTCTTTGCCAGAAGAAAATAAGTGTTTACAAAATAAATCTGTGCTGTTAATGGCAAATGTATTTGATTAACCAATGATTTACATGCAGCCTCTTGAAAGAAGCTTGGACTGACACTGACATTTCAGAACACTGCATATACAGAACATAGTGATGCTGTACTTACTGTCTTGTTCAGCTCCTTTTAAAAATGCCCCAATGGCTCCCAGGTAGCCTTCATGTCTCAGGAACAATGCCTGAACCTCTCCCTGCCACAATATGAAACATTGCATTTGGATGGCCCCCGATTGCTAACATGCACTTTGTCACTAATGTACACTTAAGTATAACACAGATAAACCAGCTAGAATATTTTATTGTATCCATGCTACATTCCAACAAACTTCAATAATTTCAATGGTGCTGCAGGAGGCATATTTGAAACATCTCTTTTCAGCATGTGCTACTTACACCTACCAGCCCAGGATTATGAGGCAGCCAAGGAAGATGAAAGGAATTTGTTCTAAGACTGAATAATCATGGAAGTGTAATTAGCCAGGGCTGCAGTACAGAAAGCTACTGCAACTTCCCATGGAAAAGTGCGGTTAATGTCAGGGCACTTGGCACATTCATTCATGTTTGGCAGTGCATCTCGCAAACATTCTGAACCATGACACTCGTTTCCTTCCTCTACTTCACTCCCTCTCACGTCACTGGCTCAAGACCCAGGAATGCACTGGAATGTCCATGCAAATGGAGAGAGCCAATACACCTGCGCACACACCCACTCTTTGTTAAACCAGTCAAGGAGATATTCATTGTCAACACCAGAAAGCAAGACCATCCTCAACACAATGCAGGAATCTTGAAGTGCTAATGAGGTGTACCCATAATCCACCAAATCCCCTCACCTTTCTAGGCAATGAGAAATTTTGTGGAAACTGGGAGGGGGAGAGGGGGCAAAATCAGCTCCCCCATAGAGGAGCTCACAAAAGAATGTTAACATTTGCTTGAGGTACAGCAAAAGACCAGCAATGACTTCACAACTCACTTACACTAGTTAAGGAGGAAACTAGCAGTTTCCTAAAGCTTGCAGCTAGCCTATAAAAAGGCATTGTAGGGGTATGACAGAGGGAGATCAGAGAGAAATTGAAAAAAGATCCAGAGACCCAACCCTGGAGGGTTGAGTTGAGAGTGAAAAATCTAAGCATTGAGGCCTAGGGGGTCCAAATACCATTAAGTTTATAAAGCCACAACACACATGTAGACTAGTCCCCACTCTGGCAAACCAACAGATCTAAAACCAGCTCTTGGCTTTGGATTTCACCCACACTCTCAGGTCACAAAACTTTGGACTAGGGAAAGCTTCTGTAAAGGGGAAAAATTACACTTTGAAGTGATTTCAGATAGCTATTTGAGAAGGAATGGTGGTTGGTATTTTTTAAAGCAGGTATCAGTTGCAGGTTTTATCCTAGAAGAACAATCCCACACTGAATTTGACAAGGGAATGTGAAATTAACAAGAGGAATTGAATAATCATGGTAGCATGCGAGGAAGATGGAAAGGATCAATGCTGAGCAGCTACAGGACAACTGAGACTGTTAGAAAACCCACAGACAACTACTCTGCATAACTGTTTGCAATTGATCTTTATAGCAGTACTTGACCTTTAGTAAAGGATGGCCCCAGTCAGTGGCCATTCATTATTAATAACCATGTGTTAGAGATTCACTGCATTACTTTGATCATGCTGCCAACTTCATACATTTGAAAACAACTATGTTAAGGTCTTGCAGAAAATTGGGAAAGATACCAAAGACTTGTTCTTGTGTTCCTGAGAGTTTAGTTTTTATTACCTTGGAGAAGAAGTTAATACTGTAGGTGATTGTGCGCATAGTGACTGGGTGACCCCGAATAAAGAATCCTCCGAAGTAAATTTTGTGTAGGTTATGGAGTTTAGCATAGAGGCAGGCAAGCTGTCCAATGTCATTACTGATCATGTGCAGTAAACTCTTTGCCATATCATCTTTAGAAAATTCTAAAGGAAAGAAATAATAAAACACATTAAAATGGCTGAATCATGCCCAAGTGGACATTATTTTTAGGCAGCCTATGAGCTAAGTTCATCCCCAGGGTAGCTCCACTGGCTTCTTTAGACTAGAAGAGGGATGAATCTGGCTTCAAGGAAGGAAGTTCAGCCCTATCATACACTGCTTGTTTCCTGCTTGCATGGGTATTAACACAGCTAGTGGAGCTGGTCAGGAATTCTTCAGCAAAACATTTTTTCATTAGAAAATACTGACCAGTTGAAACAAATTTTGTGGGAAAGGGTCAGTTTCAATGAATTTTGACTCAAAAAAATTGACAAACTTTGAAATTGTCAGTTTCTTTAGAAGTTTTCTAAATGAAAAGTTCTTTTTTTCTGGTTCAAAAGGACTTTCAAAATTGAAGCTAGTTATAGTAAAATTTTTTAAAATATTTCAAAATAGAACCATTTCCATTAATCCAAAATCAACTTTTTTAGATTTTAGGTTCATGAAAATTTCTTTTGGTCCCGATTTCAAAATCTGATTTTCACAGGATGGGGAAACAGTTTCCTGCTCAGCTCTAATAGCTAGTTTTATGGAATTAGGACACTTTTTTTGTTCCAAAAATTATTGGAAGTCTCCAGGATAGAAAGCTAAATTGATAGCCAATAACTTTACTTTTATATAGTGATTTTTATTTCAAAGCACTCTCAGGACTACATACACAGGATCACACGTATGATGAGAGGAAAGTTGTTAAGAAGGATAGTGTGGCAACTACCAGTTAAGTAGGGTGCCCTGGGATCTTTAACATCCTTGCAGGGAAACAGCACCACCTGAAAGGCCCATACAGTAAACTGCATGTACTCAATTTATCTATTTTAAAAGTAATGAGTGCCAAGCTAACCCTTCTGAGACTTCTAGATGTCATGTTTCAAACCAGATAAGACCACAAAGCCATATGTGCAGCAAATCCTAAAACAGTTTAATATTTGGGACCTTCCCCCTATAGCTCTAGACATAAGACTCTTGTGACAATATAATGCACTGTATGAACACACTGCTAGGTCCATTTGGGACTGGACTCAACTGATCTGCTAGTTCCCTGATCTGCAGTTAAAGCACAAGGACAGATTTTATAGGAGTTTACAGCAGAACAGGAAAGGAGGAGCTTAAGCTAGCCTACTCCTTTGGAGACCGATACCAACCTAAAGTCTTCAGAGGGCCAGAAAGGACATGGTTGCATCCATTCTTCTCCACTAGCTAGAAAGAAGAACTCTGAAGAAGCACGCCAGTACAGACACTGATACTTATAAAGTCCCCACAAAATCCCATGACATGGGGAAATGGGTACTGGAGAAGTTGGTAACTACATTCTCATCCTTTCAGTATTTGAAAGTGTCACAAATATTTGCACAATCAGCATATTAAAGTAAAATGGGCACTAGGCAAAATATAGTATTATCTGTACAGCAAATCTTGGGTAGACTACCCCCCCGCCCCCGCCCTGTGTTGGTACCTTTATCTGCTGTGGCAGATTTACCAAAGCTGCTAGCTATTAGATTTCCACTTAGCCCCAGTGTCTGGTAGGCCCCACCATACACATCTTTCACCAGCATGTCAACATTTGTGTGCTGTCCCTTTGAAGCAAGATGCAGCAATTCATCAAATTTCTGTGGAAGAAAAGCAAAGTGTTACTGCAGGTTTTCCGGATGGCCAGATAATCTTGTCTGAATCTCAAACTTCTGCAGAACGCTCAGTAAGAGAAGTCATTCAAAAAAAACAGCCCCCACCAAACAGGCATTCCTTGTATTTCAGATCACAGAGACTGACTCCACAGCCTAATCTTAGAGCAGAGCTTCACAATCTCATATTGTAACCACTCCTCTCCAAATCAGACCTCAGATGACCATATGCAAGTAACTGGTTGAAAGATGTCCCTTCCCCTCCCCCCCCCCCCCCCCCCCCCCACCGCCACGACTGGAAATGAGGAATGTGTGAGTGTCCTCCAATTTTATTGCTTGCAACCCTTTAGGGTATTGCTGCTCTCTGGCCGAGAACTCCGTCCTAGACTAGCATGGTGCGAAACAAGACAAATATGCCATCTTTCACCCAAACAACTCCCATGAATGGCTCAGAATTCAAATAGGGTTGCATAGACATTATATATATATATATATAGAACGTGACCCAGTATCCCTAGATGCTTTGGATTCTATAATGTTTCAAGAAGCAGATTAGCAAAAAGCCTTAGCTCAGTATCCTTCACCTCACCCTGATTACAGGGATAACATGTTCCTAAGTAAATTGTAGTGAAGCTCATAAGAGCTACTCTGGATCAACTTCTTAATACTCAGCCATCTTTTCCATTCCTTCCCTTGTTACTAGGACTGTTGGTGTAGCCTAGCAACCTTTCAGGTATCAACGTGAATAGAATTCCAGCCAGAGCTGCCACATAGGCAGCACACCTATCCCCTACTCCGGAGGGGAGGCCAAGTGGGCTTAGTTATAGGATGAAGTGGGATTATGTCTCAGGTATTTTAGTTCAAGAAGTAAAACTAAAAGAGAGGCTGTCTGTCCAGCTAGTGAGTTCTTAAAGGAAGCACCAAAATAAAATAAACCTAGCAGCAGACTAGTCCTGCCCTTTTGGGCTCCCCCACTGCTTATAGTTCAGCTATAAACTCTGTTAGAAGTCTAGACATGTTGCTCCTCCAAGTCCAGTAAAGGAGGACTTGTTGAAAAGGCTCTGAGACTAATAAATGTATCCGACAAAACACTGCTAATATGGACTCTTCCCTTTGACCGTCTCCTGTCAAGTTCATGATGTGCAACGATCCCCTATATAAGATAACATTTATAGTCACCTGGATCTTTGGACACAGAAAAACCACCTGCTTTAAGTGGTGTTGAGTTAAAACACAGCAGCACCAGATTAGGCAGTGGATTGGCAATTGGTCTTCAGTTCTCTGAACATACAAATCCTCTGAAATCCAACAGGAACTGAGCTACCCCTCTTGCCTCAGCTATACTGCAATACTCAGGCTCTCTCTACTTTGCTGCTCTTCAGGACTTTAGACTGAAACTGAACCTGGAGATCAGATCTCAAGGCATGAGCAGCTCATTCATGTTGGAACATAGGTCACAGAAAATCAACAGGTACCATGGAGCAGACTGTACTCAAACTGTACACAGTGAGGGAAAAGACTATTAAAGAATAAAAGGGAATTGTACACCCTCCCCCCCTGCCCAATCCTAGAAGCTGGAAAAAAAATCCTCTATCCCAGGCAGTTTCAGCTTTTTGCCCACTTGACAGGTATTTCTTTATTGCTTTGTCCCCTGTGTTTCTAATGGGGCTCTTTTGGTTTGTTGCCTGGATTTATGCACCAGTATCACAGAGGATGTTATCACAGCTCAGGGGCCCAGGTTGGTTGTTTAATAGCAGCAGCAGACACAACAGGGAACAAAAGAGCATTTAATAGAGAATATAAAAATAAACTGCATAGTGCATTAATGGCAATTTTAAAAAACATTCTGTGCGGAATAGTGGTTCATAATGTGCAAGGTTAGAAATCCTAATTCTCCACCAGATTGGATTTTCCTCTCTTCTAAAGAGGAACACCACAACTGAAGACCTCTTATTAGCACCCCTGTATTTCCCCATTCTACTTAAAGTGCAACTGTCAAATACCTTTGTTTTTGTGAGTAAAGCTCCGAGACCCCAGAAGGTTCCCCCTCCGATTGAACTCCCTCCAATCCATTCAAATTTGTCCTCTGTTTCCACCTATGAGTCAAACACAAGTTTATCAAACAAACAATCCTGGATATAAGTATGAATTAATACACAATACACTTATAAACAGCTTAACATATGGACTCCAAACAATGGAATGGATGCACACAGTATGAATAAATGCTGTCAACAGAGCAGCTTAATGACCTAAATATCCGGTGTGAAACACATGGACTCCATGGAACTACATGATCCAATCTCAGTAGGATCCATTTAGCCCTTTATCTTTAGGTACAGACTTGCTGCATGAAATTCAGTTTATGGTCTTCAGGAGGACTCCTTGGAAGTCAGAAGTCCTTTCTGCTCTATGAACAAGCCAACATCTCTCAGTATCTGACATACGAGTAGGGGTTTGCTTAAGAGCCCTGGCCAAAATTCCCTCCCCTTTTCTCCCCACATGTTCAGTGTGCCAGCTGTCCACTTGGCTGCCACACTCCAACAGAGGTGGCAGCATTTCAATGGCAAAATTCTCTTATGTAAAGAATTTGTAGCATCCTTGTCTTTCGATTGTAAGAACTGGGTTTGTCTGCACTGCAAGACGGTACCTGCAGCTGGCCCAAGTCAGCTGACTCAGGCTGCGGGGCTACAGAATTGCAGTGTAGATGTCTGGGCTCCAGCCCGATGACATAGGCCAGCCACTAGTATTGTATTGCAATGTAGACCTACCCACTGTGTCTAACATGTTCGTACAGATCACAGCACAATCTTAATTGAGGCCTTTGGGGACTTCTACCACAGTAGTTACAAAAATATAATAAGTTATCTGTAAGCAGAGATTCCTTGTCTTTGTTACATATCCAAGTTACACTTTGAAATCCTACGTTGCTCCTATAATCTCTCACTCTGTATCTGGCCCACTGGCTACCATATAGCTTTTTATTTAACCCAGAACGCTTAGGGATTTGCTCTACAGAACTAGACGTGTTTTTACAGAGAGTTGCTTTAATGGACTGACCATGATTTTAACCACTACAGATGTGCATGGGATGGTTACTAGATTTAATTTAGAGGAAATTCACTGACACCACAACCCTTGTCACATGCCGAGAGTTGGAAACTGTTAGTCACTAACACAATGTACAGTGCTTTTGATCATAGCCAATCCTCTAAAACTTCTGAAGCAGGCAAGCATTGCCACCCCGCATACCCACTTTCTATACTGAGAAGTTCAGGCAAAGAAGTTAGAAGCAGGCATTCTTATTCTGCTCAGAGCATCCATCTCAAGGCTGAAGGCTTGTCTACACTAGAAATGCTACAGCAGTGCAGCTACACTGAAGCACTACAGCAGCGCAAACACTACCTACACTGACAGGAGGGGGTACTCTCATCAGCAAAGGTAATCCATCTCACCCCAGAGACAGGATGATGATGATGTGATTTCCCATTGTGGACCAGCCCGAAGCTTTTATCCACAAGTGGCTGCCAAAAGTGGGTTGTTGTGGGGGTTTTTTGTATTATGTATTTGCATTTGCAGCTATTACACTAGCCTCTTTAAGCACAGCATTATCCAATTAAAAGGGGACAGATGGTAAAACGTATATTAAGAAATGGAAGTCAACATGTGTGGCTTTGGTTTTTTTGTTTAAAATCTGATATCAACCCAGAAAGGAAACAAATGTCAATCAGATAGCCTTACATATAGATCTAGATGACTATCGTTCACCAGTCTGAGGACACAACATGTCTCTCTCTCTCTCTCTCTCTCCCTCACACACACACACACACACACACTTATTTACTTACTTAATGAAATAGTCTAATGGCTTACTCACCTTCACTATAGAAACCCCAGAGCCAATATTGACTAGCAAATAAGGGAAAATATTTGGATGATTTGTCTGAAATCGGAATTCAGTATCTGAATCTTTCTGGTATGCAAACACCTCATGGGGTATATTTTTTAACACAAAGTTACACCCTTTAATTAGGCAAGTCATTACATCTTCTTTATCCACCCTGAAGAGAAAACACACACACACACTTTAGGATTATTCTGTTTATAAGACAATATGCCCTTTAAAAATTACCTTTTTTCACACACATCCAATAACAAGTAAAAAGCAACACTTGACAGGAAAACAGAAATCAACCATCACTTATGATTTTGGACACAGACTAAGTAGATTTGTTATGTACAGAAAAATATTGATATGAGAAAATACAATAGTTACAGGCTAAAGATTCCAGAGCTTTGCAATTCTTGTTATTAAAGAACTGATAGCATTTATATAGTGCTTCAAATTTTTAATCCACTGTGACAGGTATTCCAGAGATAGGAATGATAGCTTCTATAGGAACTCTCCGCAAACTGAATCCAAAGCACTTTAGAAACTGATAGAGAATCACTTGCCCACCACTGAAATGCAGCCACCTCTGAGATCAGAGTCATGCTACATAGTGTTTAAGACACAAAGGTCTGATTACCATATGCAGCTGAAACTGCAGGGAGAGTTTTAGGGAAGCAGAATATATTAACTATGCTGGAGTTTAGCCAGGCCCCTGAGGTTAACACCCCAATTGTGTCAAATGGTCAGATCTTTAATGACCTTAGTTACTTGTCAACTGAAAGATGGCACATGTAGCAGCACAGCACACCCTACCAACATGCTGGGGAAATTCAGTACCAATACAGAGGGAGAAGTATCTCCTACTGAATTACAATCACATCATCTAGCACTTACTTGTTCCTTAATGTCACCCATTCAAGCCCAGTCTTGCTAAACTTATAAGGTCCTAGAAGATTACAGTACAAGCACATAAGGCTGCAGTCTAACATTTACTAGTGACAGTATTTTATCTTTCAAAAAGAGGAGTTATTCCCTAATGAGTTTCAACCAGTTTCCACTTACTTTAGTCCCAGCTTCTTCTCAATAAGGTCTTTGAATTTGTAGGCACCACCCCCTGTGGCTTTGAGCACTTTAGTTTCTGTGTTGACAAGATGATCTTTAATGAAATCTAAGCAGGTTTCAATGTACGTGTTCTCAAATTTAATGAAGTGCAGTCGAGCTGTGATCTCCTCTTGAACTGTGATTTCATATGGAGATTCATGTTCTATATCCTAAAAAATTCAGAGTGAGTATTTCTCTTCCTCCCCCCCCTCCCCCCCGAGAAGTAGAGTTAGTTACTTGGTAAGCTAGTGAATATTTCCATTTGTATTTTCTATGCGTGCAACGTTATGGCTACCAAAGCCTCCCCACGAACACCCTCAATTTTCTTCACATAATATAATTTTAATACACACTAATCCATAGAGAATGCCCATTCCTTTATCTTTGCACAGACATACACAGAAAGCACCAGTGTACCAGACAGAACTTGTGTTTAGGACTGACTCCCCTCCCACACGTCAACAGTCTTATATTTTGTATACAAGATGGTGACCTTGATGTTTCATACATCAACTGCATAGAGTCAAGCATTTCTTAATACCCAAGCCCATGAAGAGTGTGTATGAATATTGGCTCGATACATGAGAAGCAACACCAAAAGATCAGTTCAGAAGACTCCTAGCCTTTTATTCTAAGAACCAAGTAACTAGCCTTAGCCATCCAACAGTATTTATTATTCACACAGCATGTCAAATAAGGTGTCAAACTATACCATGGTCAAAGAGCCAACAGTTGGGGAAAGCTTCCTCCCACCCCACAAATGCTGCAGTAAGAAAAACTCCCTCCTCCCCCAACTTTGAAACAGGGACTTGTAATTTGTGTCAGGAATGTGTCTTTTCCCATCCTTGTGAAAATATGTCAGAATTATCAGCCGGGCAGGGGGGAGAAATCAAACGAGGCAGGGGTCATGTGGAAAAAATAGTCTTTGATTATGTGATCACATACTATCATAATGCACATCTAAAGGTGGCCAATTAAAGTTGCCTGTGCAACCTCAAATCTGGCATTTCTTAACTTTTGAGTCCTTGACTTAGCAACCTTAACGTCCTTTTAACAAGTTTGTTGTGTTTGCATAACGTGTGTTCTTCATGCAAGCTTGGAATTAGAACTGTAATAAGCTTCCACAATGAAATCCAAGCATCAGCTGGCAAACCTGGGCCAAATGGTGGTTTCACCTGAAATACTGGATCAAACTCTATAGGTGTGAACAAAAACAAGGGTCTCTCACACACTTTTAACCTGACATGCACGTATCTACAAGCGGTTAGGTGCACACTCAAAACTTCCTGCATTACAAGCTATAAAGCAGGACAACAGTAATTGAGGATTTAGGATCTCAGATAGGGCAATTGCCCTGGAAGTCCCTTTTTGACCCCTAGCTGCCTGACTTCCACCCATCCTCCAAATCTCTTCTCAAAATCCACTTCAAGGTGGCTTATAAACTTACACATGTTAGGTTTGTTTTTCATTTCAGATACCGTACGTGCAATACTCACCCAAGTGAGCACACAACCTTATTGTCCTTACCTACAATTCTTCCTTGTGCTAAGCCTCCCATTTTGTTTTTAATGCCTCTTAATTTAGGGTCCAAACTTGTAAGCCCTTACTACGGTGCTTCAGGTCAATAGGACTCCTCACAGTAGGAACCATTAAGGGTTTGCAGGATTGGACTCTAATACTATGAGCAACTCATGGCAAGAGCTGTGCTCTGAAGTACCGTGCACATTTATAGTGCTATATAATTAATAGATATTCCTGGTGCCATCTGAAAATTGATATTATGGAAAACTGCCCTGTGTTTCAAATTTCCTTCCCCCCACACCCCCCTTTCTCGTGCCTGCACACATTAGAGGTTATGGTTTGCTACATAATGCAATTCTTACCTTTCCAGAATGATCAAAAGATCTCACTCTTGCTACTTTATGCTGCACAGTTGAATAATACGCCAACTTGGTTAACGACCCACCTGTTATCAAAAACAAGACATCATGCATCTCAGATTCAGGGTCAGACAGAATTTAGATACTTCTGCGTCTTAGTTACTTAGCCCAGTTTTAAGAATGGCTTGGCTTCAAGCAGAGCTAATTAGGCAAAGCTCTTTATTCAGTGAACCAAAGGACAGTCATTTGGGGGCTGTCTTAGCATAGCTAGATCCAGATGCATTGCTTGAAGGTGGAGGCTCCACCGGAGGCACTCAAGCCCAACTGATGCTGGGGTGGCTGAAGATGAACAGAGGTCATGAGTTCACTTCTTAGTTACCTCACAGTATGCATGTAAACAGACTACTTGCTTGAGTAAGGGCTACTCAGGTGATTACGGGTTTGCAGGATTGGAATCTTAACCTCCAGCCCCTCCAAGATAGCTAAACTAGGCAGGGAAGGTGCTCAAGGCCATGAGGTGAGAGCATATCAGGACAGGATTGTAACTGGGTCCTGTCTGTGCTCATACTATGCCTGGGCTTCAAAGCTCTCAGGAGCAGGAGGGTTGGGAGGGAAATGTCACACATCCACTGCTTAGCTTTGTGAAACTTGTTTAAGAAATGCCTAAAATCCAGCACATTTTAACAGATTTGATTAACAGGTTTGCCATGTTTGTTGTACATGAGGCATATTGCTCAAACAACTAAGTTTCACTTAAAACACTTCCTTAAACATTAAGAATCTTCAAGGACACACTGCAAAAAGTCTCTGCTTCTATTAAAATAAAGGAATTTAAATGCTGAATAACAACATCGCTGAGGGATTATTCTTGGCTTCAAAACTGAACAACATCCTAAAAGGAACAAGCTGCATGAAGCACCAAAGGCAATGAAAAATAGACCCTTTTCCATGCAGCTGGATATTCTTAGGGGGCCAAAACCTGAAGTCCTTACACAGGCAAAAAAATCACTAAATTTCGGTGAGTCACTAAGAATTTTGCTCAAGTAGAAACTGAATAAAAACTTCCGAATTTGGCCCAGAGGCTTCCCTCAAGTCTGCCAGGCACTGGAGGTCACAAACTTCAGGTGACCACAACATCAGTGTACATCCCAGGCTTTCCTCCAAAGCATCAGCTTGCATGCCTAAAGATCCTAAGTGCCTGATTCTCCTCTCAGCTAGACCAGTGCACATCACGTCACTCCACTGAAGTCAATAGCTAGTGCTAGGGTATGCAGAGAATCAGTCTCCGCAGCTCAGATTTCTAAAGGTATTTAGGCATTGCTCTGCACAGCATTGCAAAGCTTAAATCACTCGTGAAAATGGGACTTAGACCTTGCAACACTGAGTGATTCAACCCCTTAAACATCTGGGCCTGAGTGATTCGCTGACAGACTCATTAGGGATGTTGAAACAATTACACGTCATGCACGAACAGTAAATGTTCAAGAAACTTGTCTTACCCAAGGATTCCCCACCCAGAGCTCATCTCACTCTAGTCCTTATCTATGAAACTGCATATTTTAAATAGTGAGTTCCTTCTATATAGATTATCATGCAGCGCTCATCATTCTACTGACTTAGTGCCTTCCAGTAGTGCAGTAAGCAACATGACTAGCTAATACATTTAAATCTGATTTCAGCAAAAACTGCTACCAAACATACACACAACCTTTAGAAGGCGGACGTTCATTTTTCTAGCCCAGGATGCACAACTCCTTGATGAATAGTGGCCTGACAATCCAGGATGTCTTCTCTACTTAACCACAGAACAAGTACAGCATGGACAGTGACTGTACCAGCTTCCCCTGAGATGCCTTGCCAGGGGAACTATGTATACGTATCCATGCAGCCCTTGGCCTCTGTTCTGAAAGTGCACCACCACAAACTCATTTCACTTAGGCAAAAAACAGTTCTGCTGATGCTAACTGTTGGTTTTCCTCAGTCAAGTTTAGATTTGACCCTAGAAGCAGAAAGCTTCTTTCCCCCATGAAATAAAACCCCTTAGCACAGCCAGGCTCTCTACCTGAGGTAATGAAATCAAGCTTTCAAACTGAATGTGATCATTTTTAAGGTTGTACATCAAGAATTATGACTTCGCTAGACAGAGAGGAGAAGACGACTAAAAAAACAAAGCTTTTAAATTAACAAATATCCAAGCCATTTTTGCCATCAGTTTATAGAAGTGTATTAAAGGCCAATATAATTACAAAAAGATGTTCTTAGGAAAATACTTTTTTCAATCTAACTATTTTATAACTGCCAAAATTTAAGACTACTTGTTTTACAGTACTGACAATTTCTTAAGGCTGTTGATCAGAATGTCATGAGTGCATGTTGCTTTGCATTACATAGAAATACTTTGACAGGCACATTAAAAATATGCTTTCAAATTAAACCTGTTTCTCTTTCTTTAGTTGATTACGTTTCCAGTATTTAGTGCGGCTGTGATCCAGAATATGGGAAACACTTTACTTCATACAAGTAAAAGTGGTGCTTTCAAAAGTGTTTGCTTCAAACCCATTGGTTAATTCACGTTTACCAATGTGTAGACTTCAGTTCACCTTTAAGGCTTCTTGGTTATCTAACACACATTCTTGCACTGAGCAAAGACAACCTTCTTGCTATTCTATTTCTCCAGTCCCATCCCATACAGGGATTACCCACTCTGACAACCCCAAATCACACCCACAAAAACCCACATCAGAAAGCTACTAGACCTGCCAAAAGGTTACAAATGTATCTAGAATGAGCTACTACTGAAACAGGTCAAGAGCTCACTCTTCCTACCATCATGTAAAAACAAACCCTTACCAACAGTCTTGTTTTAAGCTCTGTAACTGGAATTCATATTTCTGAATTCCTTTTCTCAACAGCCTGATCACTAAAAGGATTTTGGTAAGCTGATTGATTGTCTTCGAAATGGATCAGCATTGCCTATGCCCCAAGAAACCCAGCATCACCAAGAACACACAGAGAACCAAAATCTGAGCAGTGACTGGAAATGAGTTTTAAAAACCCTTTAGCCACCACTGTACTAGCACATCTGTTTCCTTCATCATTTTCTTTTAGCTTCTGACTTTTGGACAGATGTTAATTTACAGGAGCCAATGTCCAAAAGCCTCTGGGCAATTTGAGAGGAAAATAAACCCCTATATTAACCACAAGTAGAAAATATGATTTAAAAGGTATTATTGGCTACACATCGCATAACTCCCTCCCCACCTACATACAAAGAAACACAGCTTGAACCTTGCACTGAAAGATGCCAGGGATATGCTGTAGCCAACACAGGGGAAACCATCCAGAATCACAGATCCTGAAGGAAGATAATGCCTCCTTTCCTCTTAGAACAGAGCTTAGGAGGATTCTAGGTCTCGTGCTGCTGTTTTGCAAATAACTATACAATTAATTCTCCACCTATTCTCCAAATAGTTGGATGGGTGTCCCCTTATTAAGATCTGCATTTCTCTTAGAAAACATACATACTCTTATGGTCCACAGCAGCGTTCCAGATGCTGAACTGCCACATCTCTCAGAGACAGCCTGTGATTTTCCAAACTCCAAGTGAAAATCTGTATGCACTAAGCCATATCATACTGCTTCACTAACTGATTCCTGGACTGCACACATTCCATTGGTAAATTCAGTGTCATGCTTCTGCAAACTAAAATTTGCAGCACTAAACATTTGTAATCTAGACAAATGAGGAAAGGTGTTTTTGTTGTTTTGAAAGAAGTGGTACAGAGGAGACACTGAGTTCCAGATAGATTAAGCAGCATATGATGGTCAATTCCATAAGACCAATGATGACCATCTATGGTAACAAAAGCAGTGAAACTTAATAACCCTCAGACCTTCCAAGATCCCATTCTGATGCATCAGCTGAAACTGTCACTTCCAGTTGATAAGAAAATAATTTTACCCTTCTACTAGTTTTGAACTTCAAAATAGAAATTCAGAGATCAACACAAACTTGATGGCTCTCTGATGAGAAGGTACACTTCCCAACCTCTACAAATAGGGAAATACAAGAGATAGGGATGCTCTGAAATTAAAGTGGTGTTTGTAAAGCACTTTGAGATCCCTAAATGAAAGGAACTACAGAAGTACAGAGTTATTTCTTGATATCTACCTTGCATTGCAATTCCCTATCTAGCTAAATTGCTTTTAGCTTTATTTTCCCAGTTTGTAAAGACTTAAAAACCTGTGTTGGACACCCACTGTGCCTGGGGTTTATAGCTAATCCACTGCTTTAATGCTATTCTGACCCACTGAAAGGTAACCCTATTCAGTAAACATAATAAATTAGTGACTAAAATTAAAGAATAAATCACTGTCCCTTTCAGAGGGCTTACAAAGGGTGATCAGATGCTAATACACCCGTCCCTCTTCCCTTCCATTCCGACACTGACACACACACGTACATCATGTGATTAGTCTGCAGTTCTAGACAATGTCAAATGCAGACCCTGAATTGAAACTAACTGCAAATCTAATGCGGGGGGAAAAGTGTTGCTTAATAAAGAACTCAAAACAACTTCACTGACTTGTAACAGTTGGAGCAATAAGAGGAAAAATGCAAATAGTCCAATTCCACTCCCCTAGACTTCTATGAAAACAGCAGGAGTGGTCCCTACTACAAGCAGGATTTTGACCCTGAGCTGCTTCACTTGCACCTAGAGGAGTATCTTGCCTCCCTTTGTGCCATTCTTGCAGTGATCAAATGCTGGCAAGGAATATGAAAAGCTGGGGAAAATCTATCCCTTCAGCCTCTCTGTTCCCTGCCATAAAGGTTCAACAGTGTTCCAACATGGAACATAATTGTTTCATCTTCCCATTTGTTTAAGTTTTCATTTTTTCATTATATCGCGACATGCCGTACACTTTGGTCCAAGATGTCAAGACCTTTGTGTAAATCCCCTTTAGGGTTTCACCAGTGCATATTGGTACTTTCACAGAGAAAAATCCCATCTCCCTGGGTGGCTGTGGGAAATGCACAAACATCCAGCAGTCAGCTGTCAATATAGATAGGCTATTGGCACCCTATAAATTCAGAAATTAGCCCTCCCTCCACCATCACCCCCACAGTCCTTACATTCTCCCTAAAGCAAGGGGGGGGGGAAGGGGGAAAGCAGGAGGAAAATCATGAAAAACACACATAGCTAACACTACTATGTCTTTCTCCTGAATGTGGTTGGGTGTTTTTTTTTGTTTTGTTTTGTTTTTTTGGAGGGGGTGGGTGGAAGACAACAGCCTCAGAGTTTGTCTACAATGTAAGCTCAGTGTTAGTACAAAACACATTAGCAGACCGTGGGGTTGTTAGCCTAGGTTTTGAGTATCTCTACACTCACTTATAATCTGAGGTTAGGAATAGTTGAACCCTGAGCTCAACCTGGGGCTCAGCATCTACACTGCCTTATGCGGCCCAGAGTTCAACCAGGCATATCCCAGACTTCCTAGCACCCTCTCAAAACGTGACTGTTCTAGCCCTTTGTTTGTGGTGCAGCATGGGAAAACTTGACTGTCCAGAGGACAAAAAGTCAGCCCATGGGATCGTCAAATACTTTTGATGGACTCCCAGAGCACAAGTCTGGAGGGGCTGCATCGACACTGAAAACCAACAGGGCTTGAACCCTAGGTCCCAGTGTGGGAGCCTGGGGCTGAACCCTGGGTTAGCGTGATGTATGTGGGGGGGGGAGGGGGAAGAAGAGGGGATTAGGCTTGAGCCCAAATTTGAGCCCTGGGTTTACGCTGTAGTGTAGACATAGAGTCTTGCTGCGGCAAGCTACTCCACTGGGCTAATGTTTGCACAGACCCCACAACTAAGCGGGACTGAATGCACCTCCATGTAATGGGGGTCTCATACCCTCCCATCCGCTGCTGGGTGGCATCCCTCCCCCACACCCCAAATTCTGCCTCCCTAATCGTGGATGCTGAGGCAACTCTGCCCCCCTCAGTGGGGCTAACCCCTTTCAGTCCCCTCCCTTGACGATGCTGAGGCTTCCCGCAAAGGGGTCCATCCCCTAGTCCCCTCCCCAGGGTCACCCCCTCCTAGGCTGCTGTCCTCCTGCCCCCTTTCATCGCCTCCTCAATGGGGCCCACCCCTCTCCTAGGCTGGCCCCTCCAGCCTGTTTACACCCCGGCTGGCCCGTTAGCAGCCCCCGGCGGCATGCTGGGACTCGTAGTTCTACTGCCCGCCCTCCGCCTCGCCCCGGGAGAGCCTCTGGACCACAACTCCCGTCATGTCCCGCTCCGCCAGCCCGACGCGGCGCACGCCGGGAGCCGTAGTCCGTCTCCCGCTCCAGGCTGTGTGCGCCGCGCCCAGCGGGACTGCATTTCCCAGCGTGCCCTGCGCGCCACTAGCTGCCCGTCCCGGCGGTTTCCCTGAGCGGACAGAGCCGCCACCCGTCCCCGACCGCTGCCGCCCCCGAGGCGCCCGTCCGGTTACCGATGTCTATGGCGAAGCACTTGGCGTTCTCCAGGTTGCGGAAGATCTCGTCAGGCGGGAGAGTGATGCTCTTGTCCAGGCTGCTGTCACCGCCGCTGCTGGTACCTCGCCCGCCCCGCTCCGCCATTTTGAACGCCACCCACCCCCTTGCCTGGCCTCATCGGCATGCAAATATATGCGCATATATTTACATAGTAATATACTATGGTGTATACATTATGTAAATGAGCCCCAGCTGGGGCTCCCTTAAGCTTTGCCAGCATTCATCCTTTTTGCCCAGGGTGTGTGTGAGAGGGTGGCTCGTGGCCCCATTTTATCTGCAACCGACAAAGTTATGGGGGGGGGGGAGAGTGTGGAACTGAGCTCTATATTTTTTACCTTACAAAGTTATGGGTAGGTTAGATCTTGATCCCAAATAATCTGCCCCCCTCCACCAAGTTACAGGAATCTAGATCTATGGTATACAACGTTATAGGTGTGTGAGGGTCTGGATTCACTTTTATTTGTACCTCCTAGTTGCTGAGGGGCTTGCACCTGGCCCCATTTCATCCTCAGCCACAGGATTACTGAATAGATGGTGTGGGGTGTTTTGGGGATTGGTGTCCCATTCATCTGAAGTCCCAAAGTTATTGAGGGGAAAAGGCACATTGATACAAATAATCTCAGTTTGCCTCGTCTCTAATATAGCATCATTTATTTTTATTAGCAATTATACTTTCTATGGGATCTCATCTCAAAGTACCTTATGATTATAAATTGTTGTTAATAATACTAGTACACTATAATATCCTGCATTTACAGTAAATCATCCCAAATAAATACTTGCAGTTTGCAGGTACTCCCTGCTCTTGAGTGAGTTCATACCCCTGCTCCATTTTTGGTGAGAGAAAAGGAGATTTTTCCAGGTATTGCACAAAAAATTGAGGACAAATGATTGCTAATGGATTCAGTAACACATTTTTTTATATCTCCTCTAAAGACCCCAAGCTCACCCAAATGAGCAAGGTGTTGCAACTTTCAGTAGTATTGCTGTTTCATACTGACACAGTGCTTGAACTGGGCCACACGGTGGCATAGCACAGTTGGAGATTACAGTGCTGCTTGTGCAGCAAACATCACATGATCCCTCCCTGAAAACGTATAAGTCAAACCTGGAGTGATGGTTCAATGTGGCTAAAGAAGATGGGAGTTGTTGGAAGGTAAAGTCAGAGTCAAACAAAAGTCTCTCCCTATCATAAACTAGCAACAGGGGAAACTGCAAGAGAAGTGGCAATACATAGAGCTTACAGCTGGAAACTCCAACAATTGAGATATTTATACAGGACTAGACAAAATACTAGCAAATGTGCTGTAGGAGACACATTAGATGACACCTGACAGACCTCTAATTTCAGTGATTCTAGGTGGGATACATTCCCTTATTGCAAACACCATTTTCTAGCATATATGCTTCTGCATTCTCAGGTAAAACATTTGCACTAACAAATATGAGGTAAAGGCAGGTTGGTGCGGAATGAAGATACATTTGGGTTTAACTGAAGTGAGGGAGAGTTAAGGGTTATCATCCGCTTGATAGCTCCCAGTATTCCTTTTTTTCCGAATAAAGGGATACCTTGTTGGCCTAACATATAGTTTGAGTTTTGTAGCCTCTAATTTTCCCATTCTGTGGCCGTAATACTGCTCCCATTCACATCAGTGTTGCGGGTGCAAGCCCCATATATACTGGCTTTTCCCCACAAGGATTAATTAAGTAGCTACAAATATTTCTGCTTTATGTGGAAAACCAATTGGATCTAAATTTCGCTGCATCTCTTACTAGTAACTGTTGCTGCCCCACATTTATTTAATATATAAAAAAAGGGAATTAAACATTAAGCACCTAGCAAGGTTTATTTTCACTTAGGAAGTTATTTCTTCCTTACTTGAAGTGGATTATCTGTTTCTAAAATGACGGCCCTCATTTTTCTCATTCATAGATACATCCGAGCCACCCCGGATCTATCAGTCTGAATATGGGACCGAGACCCAAGAACTCCTGAGTTAAATCTAGCTGTGACACTCACCTTTTCTGTGATGTTGGGTAAGTCACTTGGGTTTAAGTGTCTACTGATGTTTGGTTGCCTTCATTTTTTGGGAGTGATTTCTGAAGGTGCTGAGCGCTCACAACTCCAGTTGAAGTCAGTGAAGCTGTATATATTTATCACCTTGGAAAATCAGGTCTTAGACGTCTGAAGTTGGGCATCTGAAGATTAGAGGCTTGTTTAGAATATTTTTACTTTAATCTCTGTCTCAGTTCTTCTATATCTAAAGTGGGAATCATAATATGTAAAGGCTTAATATTATTGTTGGATGTCTGCAAGGTATTTTATTTTGTTTGTTAAAGGGGTATATCTAGAGTGTGAATAAGAAGCCACAAAAGGATCAGTTAAAAGTATAGTACTAAAGTTAAGTGTTTCAGTCTTTGAAGTAATTTGTGAGCAGCCTTGTTAAATGAATATGAGATCTATGAGAAGTCTGCTATAGAATCATTTATTGGACTCTTCCTCTTAGTGAGGGCTTTGCTTTCCCCTCACTGTCTCCTGGCCCAGTCGCAACAACACAGGGATACCAGCCATGAGTACAGTGGATTTGCCTTATTAAGCCCAAAGGCAGACACCTCTGAATTAAAGAAATCCTCTGACTCTGGATAGTGAGTGCTTGGTCTTGCAAACCCTTAATCACACGAGTAATCCCTATTCACGCTTTCCTCACAGCTGAGGAAGCCTGACTATGGGTATGTCTACACTACCCGGATTGGCAGGTAGTGATCGATCTATCGGGGATCGATGTATCGCGTCTCATCTAGACACGATACATCGATCCCCGAACGCGCTCCCCATCGACTCCGGAACTCCACCAGGGCGAAAGGCGGAAGTGGAGTCGACGGGGGAGTGGTGGCCGTCGATCCCGTGCTGCGAGGACGCGAAGTAAGTCAATCTAAGTCGATCTAAGATATGTCGACGCTATTCTCGTAGCTGAAGTTGCGTATCTTAGATCGATTCCCCCTCCTAGTGTAGACCAGGCCTATGGCTCCTTCTGGATCTTGTCAGTGCCATTCTGTATGTTAATCAATAGGAGTCATTCAAATTACAGTGCCTCAGACCAAACTTGGCCAACCTGGGTTGCTCCACAGCTGAACTGTGATCTTTGTGTATCTATTGTGAGGTCTCTTATGTCAGTTCTTTAAACGGCACTATCCTGTGAAGCCTCTGTCAAAGGGGCATCAGTTAGGGATTTCTACCCTGGAGAGAATGACTTGCTGAATATAGATTCAGTAATCAGATTTTATTTTAACAGTGTGCAAAGTTTCTGCAACTTTTGAAATTCAAAATGGTTTCAAACACAGATCATACAATCAGTGCACCTGACACATACACATCACAGCATCCTCTGAGGATTCTAGTGAATAGACTATCTCCCATAACATTATGGTACCAAAAATGTAAATATAACTTATATGGTTGCCTTTCATGAAAGACTTTTGCTAAATATTTCTCGTAAAACCGACAACACAAGCCGATACTTTCCTTCCTATGAGGATACAAAACAAGTTACTGCCTTTATAAAAGGCATTGCATATCCTGAACATAAGAAACAATACTCTGCTCCTGAAGAATCTCCTCTACATAGCTTGAGTTATGGTGTAACATTTTTCCAAGTACACTCAATAAACTCTATAAACATTATAGAACCCCTTACAACAACAACATGAGAGCCAGATTTTCAACGGTGCCCACTAAGATTGGATGCTCACCTTGTGATTCGTAGGACATTGATTTTTCACAAGTGTTGAACTCCCACAATTCCAGTTGAAATCAAGTGGAGTGGGATGTTGCACGCTTTGAAAATCAATGTTCTATGAGTCTCAGGTTGGGCCACTAAAAACAGAGGCACTCCAGTTGAGTGGACACTTTTGAAAACTGTAGCCTAAACTTCCTAGAAGTTACTTCTTTCTAAACACACACTCAAAAACCTCAGCAAGGTTAAAAAAACATTAAACGTTCCCTTTTGAACAACTGCTCAGTCATCCTACTATGAGGATTACTTTGCACATTCTTTTAGAATAGCTACCTCTCCACGTGGTGGGAGCATTTAGATCCTTCTAGGAGAAGGGAAACTGACATCCAAGCATAAGTATGCTCTATAAAAGGAAAGTATTCTTCCCTACTCATTAGAGGAGTGAGAGGACTTGTACAGCAAGTCACAGTCTCCTCTGGAATATGAGTGAATGTCCAGAAACCATACAAAAGTCCTTCTAATCTACCAGGGCCTCCAAAGGCTGCTGGTGGGTTTCAGTGCTGCTTGTTTTGCAGACATTTGGTGGGCTGCAGAGGATGAAGCTGGAGAATTTGAGTCCTTGGCTGTAACTTGAGGCCTCTGGAAGTGGCACAGCAGTTTCATCTGGGTTTCCATGTTCGCAGAATGGAGAGACAAGAACTGCAGAGCCTCTTTGAGGCACCAGGAATAGCCTTCACTGTAATCCTGCTGCAGGCTTGTAGAAGAGGATGCAAAAGCTGGGAAGAGAGAAAAGACGGAGATGGGTTTTAGATAGGGACATCTAGGCTGGAGTTTGGACCAGGGATAAATGCAGCACCGGGGAGTTATTCAGAAGCAAAGGGGAAGGCACTTACTTTGACTGTATTTCAGGTAGCTGACAGTCATCTCCAGGATGTCGGCTTTCTCCAGCTTGGAGTTGGGCTGGTGTCTCTGGAACTCCTTCTCCAGCAGGAGTTTCAGCTGCTCGATGCTGCTGTTAATCCGGTCCCGGCGCAGCTTCTCTACAATCGGCTTCCTCAGCTGTAACACAAGAGGGGAGAGAAAGTTAGTGACACATTTCTCTTTTCCATCCATTTCCCATCTTCTCTGTGTAAGCAGCTCAGCCTGTATCAGCCACTTGCCCTTTAGTCAGTGCATGTTGCAATATGCAGTGGATACTTACTCTGTTTTTCTCTTTGGATGTTAAGATTTCTAGTGAGAAAGTATTGGGTGCCATTATCCCAAACTTTCAAGTGCAGGTTTCACTTCCAATCTTGCTGTTTAGCCAGTGCAGAAAGGAGCTGGAAAGCTCTTCTATTTATACCCATAAGCTGCATACAAATGTCTGGGTCCTAAGCTTCTTTGAGTTTCCCACACTCACTAGCCAATCCATGCATTTATCAGGACAATAGAGAAAGCATCTATTACAGCATGGTAAATTGACTGTGAATTGCCTGGGGATAATACTCTGCTCCCAACGGAGCAGGTGGACTGGGGAGCGTGTTACACAATAGGGACTGGCCTTGGAAGAACAGGATAAGAACGTGGGAAAGCGTTCGCCGTCATTATAATCAAACTTGTGCCTGATGTTGAGAACGTCAACATCTCAATATGCTGCCTTTTCCCAGGCTGTGGTGAAATTAAGCACAGAAGACAGCTCCCAGGAAGGGAAAATGTCCCCCACTTTCCTGTGCCCAAAAAGAAGCTGTAAAGGGAAAAGTCCAGAATTCGAGAGACTAAACATTTTCATTGACATTAAACCGTGCTTAGATGAATACAGTGCTTGTCAATTTTCAGGCAATTGAGATCAAAATCAAAAGGGAAACCACGTTTTTGGGGAGGGGATCTTTTTAAGGAAGATACAGTTCAAAATGCTTTTCTCTCCATCTTTTATAGACATTTTGTTTCCTCTGTCATTCTTTAAAAGTCTTAAATCTTTTTTTACTTTTTTTCTGGGCAATCTCAATTTCTCCTATGATGGTCTGGCAAATCTGTACAACAACAATAATAATAATAATAAATAGTCGTTTTGCCCTTCCCTGGCATCTTCCATTTGATATCTCAGAGCATTAGACAAACAATCATGAACTAAGCCTCACAACACTCTGCTGTGCCTCAGCCCCCATGTGCAATAGGGGAATATCCTCCTTAACACATGGGGAAACTGAGGCACCAAGGAAATCATTCCCTCACCCACACTTGGCCTCAATGATCCTATCTGCAAAATGGCTATAATACTGCAAGATTTCCTGACTCCTAGTCCAATCTCTCTCTGTCTCTCTCATATACAAGCACCGTTTTTTTTTCCAATATGTTTGACTGTTATATACCCCATATGCATTAGATATATTTGGCACAGTCAAATCTGCCACAGGGAAGCGTGAGAATTTTAGCACAGGGGTGGGCAGTCATCTGACCATGAGAAGATTTTCTAAAGAAATAAGTAATATTTGTTTTTTTTATCATCTGACCTGATGCCAGAAATCTTAGATCCTGTTCCAAAGACGCTGGCTCAGTGATTAAACTGACTTAGAGCAATGCTTTTCTGGTCACTTTTTCCCTTACCACAGGCCCTGCACTCATGAGTATTTTGACTATTAATAAAGCATAGACCCAGATTCATGTTTCTTTCTTAATTTATATCATCAATGTAATCCTAATCCTCACTGTTTAATGCTTAAAGCATTGCTTAACAGCCTTCAAGTCGTGAAATGACATAAAAGGTTGTTATAAAGATGTGGGTGATAAATTGTTCTTCTTAACCAACAAGGCCAGGAGAAGAAGCAATGGGTTTAAATTACAGCAAGGGAGGTTTAGGTTGGAAATTAGGGAAAACTTCCTCATTGTCAGGGTAGTTAAGCACTGGAACAAATTGCCTTGGGAGTTTGTGGAATCTACATCAGTGGAGGTTTTTAAAAGCAGGCCAGAGGTGGTCCAGATAATACATAGTCCTGCCTCAGCGTAGGGGACTGGGCTAGATGACCTGTCCAGTCCTACATCAGACACACACACACAGCTACACACATAGGTTCAGAGGGTGGACTGCAATTGAATAGTATAATCCTAACGTACAACCACCCCCAAAGTCACACAACATGCACACAGGAAATACGGGGGATCATAACAGAAAGAAATCACTTTTCGGGGGGAAAGGTTTAAGATGCCATTTAAAGTGGAGTGGGAGGGTCTGAGATGTCAGTAAGCTCCACTCTCTAGTTGTCTACCACACCAGAGGCACAGTCACCTGCTGACATGAGCCAGGATGTTGGAATCTAGAATCATGTGGTGTCAGAGCAAGTATGTAAGATCTTGTATTGACAGAGGTGCCAATTCTTTCTATCATGTCTGGTCAAACTGCCATGTTTGCTTGGAGCACCTAAAATGGGGTTTGGTGCATTGGAGCATTTCAGTTGGGTTTGGTGTGTGCAAATTTGTCCTCTCAGGCACTACACATTCCAGAATTGGAAGCTGGGGCTTGAGAGAGTACCCAGAGACAGAAATAATAACATCTAGCACTTATATAGTGCTCTTCAGCAGTAGTGCTCACAGTATCACTATCCCCATTTTACAGATGGGGAAACTGAGGTGCAGAGGGGGGAAGTGACTTTGCCTTCGTCTGTGGTGTGGGGCATGGGTCACTTGTGGGTTGTTGGGTTTATTTTTGTGTTGTTGTTGTTTTTTTTCAACTAGAGTAAATGGGAGATTCTCTGTAACATGAAACCCTTAGATCAAGATTTGAGGACTTCAGTAACTTAGACAGAGATGATGGGCCTACTACAGGGCAGATGAGATTCTTTGGCCTATGATGTGTGGGAGGTCAGACTAGATGATCAGGATGGTCCCTCCTGGCCTTAAAGTCTGAGTCTAAGATCATCCAGTGTGTCAGTGGCCAAGACAGGAATAGAATACAGATCTCCTGAGTTGCAGTCCAGTACTCTATTCCCTAAGCCAGGCTTCCTCTCACAGAACCCAGCTCTTCAGCTCTGCTGTTCATAGATTAGGGACCTGATTTTCTACATGCCTCAGTTTCCCCATTGTTACAAAGATGTTAATGAAAGCCTCATCTAACACTTTGTCAACTTTTAAAATGCAGAGAAAAATTAAATAAACCTTTTTCTCTAAGCTCACTGTATGACCTCTCCATACCTTAGTTTCCCCATATGAAAAATGGGGCTAACAATGGTATCACGTATGGCTGCATGTAAATACAACACACACAGAGTTGTTGAAAGGGCGAATCTTGTTAAATTTTGAAATCCTGAAAAGTTTATTTTACTGGTCATAAAATTTTGTCATAATGTTATCTAGCTGTTTTTATGATTCAGTTGCTGTAGTAGTTAACTCCATGACTTCATGTGACAATGAGTTCCATAGGTCAGCTACACCAGGGCATGTTATATGTTAATAGCTTATTCATTATTATTTTTTATTGTTTTTCAAAGCACGTGGGTGACTCGGCAACACAAGTCCCATTAAAAGTCCGATTAAAAGTCTGCCTCTAGGTCACTTTGAATTCATTTTGAATTATTATTAATTATTATTATTTAATTTTATATTAGCAATACAAGACCACACACACTTTGATTGTTGTTGTAGCTAACAGTGAAAATATTATGCAAAGCTCTGTGTCCAGATGCATTGGACAGTAAGTCATGCCACACGCTGGATGTTGTGTTTTCAGCAGCAGAAGGACACCGTGAGGTGGGAGGTTTCCTTCGGCCAGGGAGGCTTTTGATCCAATTTTCAGTTCTGGAAATATGAAATGAGTGGTTTTAAATAATGCCATCCTCTCCCTAGCACAATGCCCGGGAACGCAAAGGGCTGTACCAGCCCTCATTGATTAAAGCATTATCCCTTTCTCCGAGTGCTGGCCAGATGGTATAGAAGGCATTAGCTTTCCGCTCAGGACCTGCAGAGGCACACTTCTATTGTTGACAGTTTAACACTGTGAATGGAGCGATGTGTGGGAAACTCTCAAAATTCCGGACTCACACCATCTGAGGTGAATGGTGAACCAGGCAGGCTGCCTTGCATTGCACGCACAAAACAACAAGCCTCTGGGGTTACAAACTCCAGCTTCCCTCTCTCTCTCTGTCATCAGTTGGAAAAGACCAGAGCTCTAGCACCAACCCCCCCTGCTTCCCGCCTCCCCCCCACACCTATTCACAAATCAAAGAAATGAGCCATTCCTTTCGTGTTTACTTTGAATGTATTATGCAGGTCTAAATACTTTATGGTAAGTGAATATTTGTGAATTAATATTTCCTCACATGGTAATCTGAGATTAATAAAATCCCTAATTTAAGGCTGCCATATAAGTAGATTCGTATGTAATGTATATTGCATTTATTTCCACAAGGAAGACAAACATTAATTCTATAATCATTATCACCTCCGAATATGGTGGAAATCAGAGCGTCAAGGTGATTAGAATGGGATGCTACTGTACTTTAGCTGGAGTCAGCCTCTCCTCTCCTCCCAAATATTCACTGTTACATTTGAGCACCTGCAAAGCATCTTTGTGCATCAACATATCTTTATGTAAGTAGTCTATTCACCAGGTCAAATTCTTCCCTGTGGTATTGCCATCAATTAAGTTACTCCAGGGATAAATTTGTCTGCCTCTATCTATCTTATCTATCTAATGTCCTTTGCACCACTTTTTTTAGTTTATCCAATGTAACGTCATTGTCTCATTTTCTTTAACTCTGCAACACATTTTAGGAGTCCATTTGAATAAAGAACACTTGGTCTGTTGGTTTCAGAGTACTTGTGGCACCTTAGAGACTAACAAATTTATTAGAGCATAAGCTTTCGTGGACTACAGCCCACTTCTTCGGATGCATATAGAGTGGAACATATATTGAGGAGATATATATACACACATACAGAGAGCATAAACAGGTGGGAGTTGTCTTACCAACTCTGAGAGGCCAATTAAGTAAGAGAAAAAAACTTTTTGTGGATACAGACTAACATGGCTGCTACTCTGAAACCTGGTTTCAGAGTGATAGCCCTGTTAGTCTGTATCAGCAAAAACAATGAGGAGTCCTTGTGGCACCTTAGAGACTAACAAATTTATTTGGGCATAAGCTTTCGTGGACATCTAAGATATTTGCCCTTCTGGAAGAAAATAATTTCTATTGTCAACAATCTATCTTTAATAAAAGGTTAGTAACTAAAATGTTTGTCTTGTTTCCATCTGACAAACATGGCTATTTTTTGTTTAGTTTTGCTTTTTAAAGGGAAGCTGAAAGTTCAGTTTCTGTAGCAGTTTGTCCTGTTAAAAACAAGCTCGTGCTCCAAGATCACCCATTGTGGGAGGGGTTTGTGGCTTTCAACTAGCAGTAACTGCAGGGGAAGCAGAGAATGTTATTTTGTGTGAGACTCACAAAAATGGTTATAAGTGGTCCCCTCCCCGCTCTCCCTCCCCCGTTGTTAATGGAATGATAGATTGAAAGAAACAAATCACAACATGCACAAAAGACACTTGAATCTAGATTGTACTAATCAGGTAATTCCAATTTTTATAGATCTGCTAACTGCAGTGGTCTAATAATTACCCTCTTCTTTGTATGAAGCAGTGGTGTAGCCGTGTTGATCCCAAGATATTAGATAGACAAGGTGGGTGAGGTAATATGTTTTATTGGACCAGCTTTTGAGCTTACACAGAGCTCTTCCTCAGGTCTGGGAAAGGTACTCAGAGTGTCATAGCTAAATACAAAGTAGAACAGATGTTTAGCATAAGTGGTTAACACACATTGGTCAAGGGACCAATTCTAGGCGAAGTGGCCATTAATACCTCTCCAGTCACAGGGAGGAAAGAAGGAGGAGGGAAAAAGCTGGGAGGGGTGGTTAATGAGTTATGGATTGTTGTAATAAACCATAAATCCAGTATCTCTAAACAGTCCATGATTTTAATGTCTAGCAAAGTTATTAATTTAAGCTCCCAGGCTCATCTTTTGGAGGTGTTGTGCAAGTTTCCTTTGAGGATGAGGACTGAAGTCAGATACAGAGTGATCACTGAGAAGTGTTCACCCACAGGTGATACGGTGTTTTTATCTTTTTCTGAGAGAGTTCATTCAAGAGTGTAGTGCTTGTCTTGTTTCACCCGTATAGTTGCTATTGGGGGCATGTAATGCACTCTCTTCATTGTAATGCTGCCTGTAATATTTCATTGCTGTGAAATATGGACCAGATCTCGAGAGATGGACTGCAGCTGAGAACTTAAGCCATTGCACCTGAGACGTTCATTTTCTCAGTGGCCTTGTTCAATCATGAATCACGTTAACAGTCAATAGCAGCACTGTGAATATAGGACAGCTTCAAAACTATTTTAAGAATCACCTAGGAGAATAGAGGGGCTGATCTATCTAGTTACGTTCATTATTTTGTATTGATTAAAAATTGGCACCAGAAATCAGTGATGTCACAAAGCCTGAGTCTCCTGTACACTATGGCCATGTGACCCCCACCTGCTGTAAGGCCAGGCCTTAGTGTAGATGAGAATCTGGCCCACAACATTTTATCAATCATAACGATCAAATGCATACAGGGATGGGGTTTTTTTTTGTTTGTTTGTTTTTTAAACTCCCATCTCATCCTGGGTGACTGTCCCCTTTCTCAGCACTCTCCCGCCCTTGGGGAGCATGGTGTTTATTATGCTGATCCTACAGCCCAGGGATACTCTTCTGACAAAGACCCTATTAACCTCAGAGTGTGGGCCTGAGTTTCTCAGAGTTTCCCACACTTTCTTCCCTATTTATGACATTCAAGGGGATCACAAAAGAAGCGTGCCTCACAACAGCCCCCATTAGTGACGCTCTTTGACTCCGCATTGTGATTACCAGCAATTCCTGTCCCAATAGACCATCTGGAGAGCTATTTTCCCAAGGAGCACATTGATCGATCAGTATTATCCAGGCCCTTTTAAAACTTGGGAATGTTATGCTCTTTGACACTAAATAGGTGGCTTGAGGATGGATTGTCAGCTAGATTTTAAGATATCTAAGGTACAGAAAAAGATAATCGTTCTTTTAAAACACACGCAATATCAATACCTTTCATGAAACAGGGTGACATGAAGTCAGGAAGTAGCATAAAATGCAAAAGAGGGTTATGTGAGTGTGATGCTGGATGCACAGCCCAGAAGAATGAACTTCTCTCTTTATCCACAGAGTAGGTACAACCCCGGCAGTGGAAATGCAGGCGGCGCTCTTCCTGATTTATACCAGGATGAGTGGAAGGAGATGCCTGTCTTACGGGCTTGATTCTGATCTCACACCAGTTTTTCACAGGTGTAATTTTTCTGACTTGTTCCTGATTTAAACCAGCGCAAGCGAGGTCAAACTCAGACCCAGCAGTCCCTAAACTCTTGTTGTTTTCAGAGTTTTTCTTTTCTGTTTTTCTGTCTGACTTCGTCAGTTTAAACTCAATCAATGTGTGATGTTGCTCGGTGTGATTTTTAGCAAGGTTCTGTGGCGCAGTTTACTCCAAGTAGATGTATGTTAGCTGTATAAGATAGTTATACACATAATAGCAGTTTACTCTAAGGGCTTGTCTACACTACTGCACGGGGTCGATCTAAGATACGCAACTTCAGCTACATGAATAGCGTAGCTGAAGTTGACGTAATTAGATTTACTTACCACGGTGTCTTCACTGCGGTAAGTTGACAGCTGATGCTCTCCCATCGACTCCGCTTGCGCTTCTCGTTCTGGTGGAGTACCAGAGTTGACAGGAGAGCAATCAGTGGTCCATTTGCTGGGTCTACCCCTGCTGGATCGATCGCTGCCCGCCGATCCTGCGGGTAGTATAGACAAGCCCTAAGTAAATGTATAATAGCTAAGAGAAATGTAGGTGATTCTAGTCCTTGTCTCTATTGAGTACAGTTTGGATGGAAGTTGGCATGGGTAATTCTGATCTAACTAGAAGGAATATATGTCCCTAGTCTTCCTTTGTAATTTTCATTCATTAGAGTTGGTTGATTAAAAAAAAATGAATTTCATTCATTAGAGTTGGTTGATTAAAAAAAAAAAAGAGAGAGAGCACATACATGAATCTGATTGTCTGTCTGATATTTGGGGAAGGGGGTCATCCTACTTGTCATATATGTGACTTCCAGTAATTATAAAAATGTTTGCAAAATTTTCATATTTGCCCTGAAACGTGGCATTCTTAGTCCCCATTCTCATGTTAAAAAAGTTTCATTCAGCCAATCTGGAAGCAGAAAATATGCCTTATGAACAATCAAATACTACAAACAGTGAATAGCCACAGGGACTAGTTTGCAATCAACTAGCTAAATAATGATAATTTCTAGCTCTTATATAGCCGTTTTTTTATCGTAGATTTGGAGTGGGTATGTATAATTATCTCCATTGTCCAAAACTGGGGCTCCGAGGTGCTGCTGCAATCCAAATAATTAATAATAATAATTTTACAGATGGGGTAACTGAGGCACAGAGAGTGACTTTCTCATTCTCACACAGCAGGCCAGTGGATGAGCCAGGAACAGAACTCAGGTCTTCCAAGTGCTCACTCAGTGATCTCTCTGCATCATTACAGTTTGAAGAGTCTTCAATTTGAATTGTTTGGTGAATACTTATGAATAATTAATCTAGTCACACAAATCCGGATCAGCCTTCAATGAATCACAAAACCGGGGGGAAAAGCTGAAATGTATTGAATTACTGCAGCCAGCTCCTGTGTTCATAGTGAAAGAATAACATGAAGGGTTCATGTAAGCACACTGAGGAAATGCAAAAGATTCTTCTATTGGCTGGTTATATTTATGGAAAGGAACAAAAAAAGTAACAAATTTATTGCGGATTCCTTTGCAAAGCTAGGTGGTGACTGGCCAATCAGTGTTGTTTTTGGCATGATTGATTCTGGCTAGTGCTTGGCTGGGAGACCATCTGAGAAAACCAGGTGTGCCCAGTTACATCTCTTTCATGGAATTACAGGGGAGATCAGCCAGTGGTGGGTCATCTAATCATCCATTCTCAATGCAAGATGATTCCCTACCATAGACCCTCATAAATGTACCACAGGACAGGAGCCAAACAGTAACTTTTAGAAATAATATTGTAAACTAGCATTTTTGACAGTTATGTGCAGATTTAATTTCCTTGGGAATTGTAGACAGGGAAAATAAAATCTCAACATTCCCTGCTGAGCTTGCTAGGGAGTGGGATTTCATTGGAGGAGTGGCAAGTCTTCCATGTGAGGGATAAGGGATGGGGTTTGAAAGTGACTGTAGAAAATGCTGTTTAGCTGTGTCACTGGGTGGCTGGCTCTAGAGAAACAAAGATAAGAGGGCCTAGTGAAGCAGAGGGACTCTCTCTGCAGGGAAGAAGGAAGAGTGCAGGAAGGAAGTGCTGGGAGTTGCTGCCAGTGCTTAGTAAAAGTGTAGAAGACAGCCCAGATCCTCAGGACAGGCGGACTGGTGGGTCCATCTTCAGGCTGGGATGTAGATGCTGTGGGTTTTTGTGTTTGTTGGTTTGACATTGGCAGGTATATCCTAGATGGGGAGGACTTCTGTTAAGTGACTTAGCCAGAGGGCCAAGTCACTGCAGCAGCCAAACCAGGCTGCAGGGTTCTTTGAGATGCCCTGAGAAGGGGGAACTGATACTGTATTGTTCTAGAGACACCCTATGCCCTAAGGGGACGCTCAGTGGGTGATGACCTCTAACGCTGGTTCAATCAGCAGGATTTGTCCTGTGAATCTCCTTTACTTAGAGCGGAGGATGGAGGAGAGGAAGCCAAAAAGCAGCAGTGGTTAAAATGGGTGTATGTGGTGTCAGCAGTAACTACTGCGGTTCCTGTTCCCGTTTTTAGAAGTGGACAGATGGCACAAGCCAATCCAGGAAGTTCTCCTGGGGAATTTAGAGGCAGCAGGAGGCACTGTTGTATCTGCAAAGACGTCTGGCAGTCTTGGAGGAGTAGCAACAGCAGCAGCACCTACTGGGTTTCCTGCAAAAGAAAACATCCATAGCCACAGATAGGGAGCCTAGAGATGGTATACTATGCCTGTGGGCAGCAGGGGCACCTGAAGAGGGTTTGCTCCTATGTCACCATCCTTGAGATTGACTTTGGGAGGCGGAACACAAAGTTGCAGGCTGCAGAGAGGCTCCTGCAGGGAAAAGACCCCAGGCTGGAAGGCCTGGGAGTGGGTTAAAGACTAGCCCAAGTGGGGTGGAAGAACTCTTTCTTTTGTTTGTTTGGACATTTGTTACATCAAAACCCAGGTGAGGGGGAAACTGAGGCAGGGTGCTACAGTGCCATCCTGCCCACAAGGTAGCTGGACCCATGACAAATTCTATAAAACATTTTTGTGAGAGAGTGAGTGTGGAAGGTGCTCAAGGCTGGCTTTGTGTTACCCAATAAAGTCATGCTTAGGGCGGCTTCTCCCTCCCATCCTCAAATCTCCTCCGTCTGTCTTCCTTCATTTTCCCTAACCTTCCCTAATCTCTGTCCCTGATGGCTGAGTGGAGGATGGACATAAAAGTTCTTCTAAGGTACCTATCTTCCCCCCTCCCCGCCCCGCCCCTGCTGCACTATTTAAGCACCGCACGATTTATAATATATCTTATCCTCTGCACACCCAGGGGAGTCAGGTAGGTGCTATTAACTGATTTTATAGATGGAACTGAGACATAGAGACTGAGTGACTTGCCCAAGGTCACTCAGGAAATCTGTGGCAAATCAGAATTGACACTCCCCCCCCCCCCCCCCGTCTCTCAAAGCCAGGGTAGTGCCTATGACTGTGGTGGACAACGCTGCTTCTGCTCGGGCACAGCGGAACTTTCTAACACAAGGGTGAAGCTCATCTTTGCGAGAGACGGAGCTTTCTCAGGGGCTGCTCTGAGTCTCTGGAACAAACTCCTGCAGGCACAAAAGACCATCACAAGCCTCCCCAACTTTCACTTCTCTGACCTGAAAGACACAGAGCAGCATGGGGATCCCCAAACCTTCAACCCCTTCCCCACCCAAACAGAACACCTCACGACAGACCCACTTCCACCCCATCCAGCGCTTTAGAGCGCAGATGAGAGAGAAAATAGGTAGCAGATTTTAGCCATGTCACTTAATACACAGCCATATATGCTACAGTGACGAGGTGGTACAGGAACCTCTAGAGACTAGTACAGAATAGAATGCTGCCTTTGTGCTTCTTTTCCAACTCCCAGGGAGTGAAATTGACAAGCCTTCTCTTCTAAAGCAAAGCACCTGTCAATTTTAATCCTCTGCTTGCTCTCAGGAACAGACATGGCTGGGGCAGCACTTAGGTAATGTGGCTACTGCACCCACATCTGTGGTTCACAAGAATCCTAGCACCCTGGATTTGTTTAGCTTGGGTCACCCAACTGGTGTGGTGGGGTTTTCAGGCTTTTGTAACCCCTCATTTAGGAGGGCACGCAGGATTTGTTTTCTATGTTGGGGTGGGGGGAGGGATCAAAGGGGACATGTTGTCACTGTCATATTTTTGGATCTCAACTAATAGGGTTTGTGTTAAATATTTTAAAGCTTGCTGGAGTGTGGCACTATTTCCTTGAGGCAAACAAGCCCAAGTTAAAAGTGTATGGTTAATACCTAATAACATCTAGCATTTATATAGCAATTGTCATTCAGAGATCGCAAAGTGCTTTAGAAAGGGTGGGACAACATTATCATCCCAGGGCTACAGATAGGGAAACTGAGGCACGAGGTGAAGTGACTCGCCTGAGGTCACTCAGCAAATCAGTGGCAAAGCAGGGAGTAGTACCAAAATCTCTTCATTCCCAGCACTGTGCTTGATCTTCCCGGACTAACAACGCTGAATTTCTGAGCCTTACTTGGATTCCTTAAAGAGGAGAGTGAAGTGCTTTTAGAAAACAAGAGAAAATAATCTGGAAAAGGAAATCCTTACCAGATTATAGAGACTTGCAATTTTCCTTTTAAAGGAGGAAGGAGAAGCTTTGTGTTACCTGTGAGGACCAGCGTTCCGCTAATCAGGTTTCTGTGAACAGGAGTTGCTAACATCAAAACACCAAGTGACCCCGGAATTTTCTCCTATTAAAGGAAATGGGAATTTTGCCAGTGACTTTAATGGGAGCAGGTTTAGACCCTAAAGCAGAGCAAGGAGCTGAATTCTTCATAGTTTATAAGATGTTTTCCTTGTGCTGCAGGTGTGGGTAGCATGGGAGCATAGCACTCTGAACCCAGGGCTTGACAGATAGATTAACAGGGTTGGTGAGGGAGGGCAGCGAAATTTTTCATGATGTTTTATTTTTGAAGTCTGTGCGTGGTTTGTTAAGGAATCTTACACATCTGTCTATAGCATTTCAGTTCACCCTTAATACACATTAGGCCTTTGTGACTTTTATTTTTGGAGGCTTTTTCGTTTATCTTTTTCGGCCAAATCCTGCTCCTCTTCCAACTGAAATCTATGTAGCTGCTTGCATGAGTGTTCACACTAGAGTTAGGGTTTGCAGCATTTACAAACAGCAACATCCCCACATAGCTTAATTCTGTATATAGACTAAAAAAGGGGGGTGGTCTATTTTAATCTGAGAGCAGCCGTGTTCATAAAGAGCACCCCGGCCCTAAGCAATCTGGCTTGATTCTGAAAAAATGTGTTTGCTTGATCTCCCAGGATCCGTTGCGACTCTCCTCCCACCCCACACGCTTCAAGTCCTGATGTTCCCCACACATTGTCCAATAAAATTCTATGTTTTAATGATTTCAAACAAAAGATCAATGAATTAAAAAAAACATTTTATTGACTTTTACAGGGATGGAACCAATGTCACTTTCAACATCACATATGATGAACGCGTGGCAACTTTATAAAAGCATGTTAAGCTCATCAGCACATTCAGTCAAGGACAGTAGAGTACACATTTCCCACCTCCCATCCCACTATTTAAGATACACAGCCGGTACTTCCTTTACAAAAGGCATCAATTATCCCTCAACTGAGATTAACCCATGCTGCATTTTAAGAGAATTTCTCCTACAGTCATTCGTTATCATAATAACTTTGCACAAGAGATTATACTAAAATAGTATAGGAACTTCAGAAGCATCAGTATTTCTGAATCAAATCTTTCACTCAGAAAGTAAAGGCTAGCCTCTCTTTATGATACAAATTACAGCCTCAGATGCCTCTCCTGTCTGAAGGGCAATGCCTAATATAGGGCCACAGCAGCTCCTGAATCAATGCCCATAGAAATCCATGAAGAGTCCCATTGACTTCAAAGGGCACTGGCGAGAGGACCTTATTGAGCTAAACTCTGATGGAAGCCAATGGGAGCTTTGCTCTGTAAAGTGCCAAAGGGCTTGGCCCTCTATTCAGCTAGGAGCCACCCATAAGGGCAGCATGTTTGCTGCAAGAGACAGACACCATCCTTCACTAGGAAGGGAAACTACTGCAGAGACCATTTCTCATGACAAACAATAAAACCCCCTCCTGGAAATCAAAGTTTCCTACTTTAAAGAGGGACCTTAAATCAAAGATCCCTTTGGTTTTGCAGCACACACACACACACAAATGTCCAGTCTACCACGGTCTCCAGATGGCAGCAACCGCCACAGGGATGTTCTTCTGGGAAGGATGCTTCCTGGGTACCGGACATGGCAATGAAGGTGGGCTATGCATGGGAGGTGAGCACAGGTTGTCTGGAATTGTCTGAGCTTTGCAGAAATGCTTGATCAGCCGGGTCTGAGCTTCCTTCTTAGGCTCACAGTAGGAGAGGAAATGCAGAGCTTCCTTCAGGCACTGCAGGTAACCAGTGTTAAAATCCTGTTCTGGGCTCTTCTGACTGACCACTGGAAAATAAATGGGAGAAAATCAACCTGTTAATGGTCTGTCCAAACTCTGAGCAGTGTAAATACATCTGAAGGGACCAACAGGAGGGGCCACCTCCCACAAATCCTTGCTCATGTGGATAGTCCTTATGCAAATGGTCCCATTGACTCCTGCAGGAGTAAGGTCTACTTGGGTGAGCAAAGATTTGTAGGAGTGGGCCTTCAGGGAAGCAGCATCTGTGAGTGAGTGATAAAGCATGCTGCATACTCACTTTGTGCCTGCAGCTGGCTCTGCTGTTTCAGGTAGCCGACGGCTACTTCCAGGATGTCGGCTTTTTCCAGCTTGGAGTTGGGCTGGTGTCTCTGGAATTCCTTCTCCAGCAGGAGTTTCAGCTGCTCGATGCTGCTGTTAATCCGGTCCCGGCGCATTTTCTCCACCACCGGCTTCCTCAGCTGTACAAGAGAAGGGCCAAGTTGTTAGGGATATGGGTGGATCCAATTTATTTACATAATCTCCATTGATTCCCATCCGCGTACATTAGGACAAATTTCTACTCAGTAGGAAGTCTATGGTCCTGCCGTGTCTGTCTGTCCGTCCATCTATCTTCCTCTTTTACCTCTATATGTCCATCTGCTATCTTTACACCAATCTTTCTTTAAATCTTTTTTTTTTTTACTCTATCACTAATCTATCTCTTTATTCTTATTTTCAGTGATCTATTATCTCTCTCCGATGTTCCTGTATAAAATCAGTTAGGTAAACACCCAACTGACTCTGAAGTTTCAGACGCATAGTCCCACTGAATATAACCTAACACACACTTTCGAGTCCTGTCCATTGTTTAACTTACTTTATTCTTCTCTTTTGGCAGCAGTTTCTCCTCCACATGGGCCATGAAGCTGTTGCTGGGAGCCATTCTTATCCTTGCCAGTTAGGGCCACAGCTCTGTGGATCAGGGATTCCTGTGCTGAGCACAAGGCTGTGTGACAGCCTCTATTTATACCCAGAATGGCCAAGCTGATATGTGAGTCTCAGACTTGTTGATGTTTCCCACACTCGTTCAGCCAATCCGGGCACATGGTCAAACAATAGAGGAGGCATCTATTAGTGCATGGTACATTGATTATAAATGCCCCGGAGAGAATAACCTTCTGCCCAAACCAACTGGTGGAGTGTGCAGTGTGGCGCTGCAGGGCTGCACGAGGATCTGGGAAAGCACTGACCCTCCAGCTGGTTGTCTGGGATCAATTGCATTCCAGAGTCACAGCATGTGCCAGTCACATTCATACTGGGGATGGAGGCACACGTTTCAGGGAAGGCGGGAAAAGGCGGGGGCAGTGCCTTAAGGGTTAAAATAAAGAGTTCTGCGTCCATCTCTCTGCTCTTTCTGGAGAGAGCATTGAACACCCAGCCCCGTTATCACAGAGTTTACCTGCTGAGGGTGCTTGTTTGTAGAATACTTGGGGTTTCTGCAGACACAGTACTGACCAAATGGCAAAGTAAAATACCGTCTTAGTGTAAAATGACAGGCCCATTAGAAAAGCAGGTCTTAAGTGATGAGGCGATTCTAAGTGATGACTGCTGGATGGCTAGGTGAGGGTGTGTACGGGGTTGGATAGAGCTCATGGGGGTGGCTGGGTAACGGGGTGTATGAGGATGGATAGAGCTCATGGGAATGACTATGCGGGGGGGTGTATGGGGATGGATGGAGCCTGTGGGGATGGCTAGCAATATCGCCCTTTTTCACTGTAGAGTGATAACTCGGGTAGGCCATCTGAGCCAGAGGATTAGGTTCCAGAGTAGAATCCATTAGACTCTGCCACTAACTTACTGTGTGACCTTTGGCAAGTCACTTCACCTCCGTTTCGTGGTCTGGAATAATAGTGCTTAGCTATCTTTGTAGAAGGGCATGGAGACAAATGGATGAGGAGTGTGTTCTCTTTTCTTTTCTTTTCTTTTTTTGGCTGAAATCAGCAAGTGCAGAGGCACCTAAGATTTTTTTTAATTAAAATTTTAATTAATGTTTTTGAGCCTCAGAACTCTCTCTTTAGGTTCCGTTCACATTGGGACAAATGTTCAGGTCAGTTCTGATTTTTATCCAATTGGATAAATTTAATCCCTGGGTCTAAGCTTAAAGGCAGCAGTGAAAATAGCATAGGGCCAGATCCTCAGCTGGCGTAAACTGGGAAAGCCCCATGGACATATGATAGAGGGGTATATATGGAGATGGATTAAAGAGGGTTCCATATGGAGCTGATCTCAGTAGAGCTATGCTGATTGACACCAGCGGAGGATCTGCTCCATACTGTCTAAAGGATAGGAGCTCTTCTTTCTCTACAAACGATGGGCATGGAACATGGAGGCAAGGCCGATGAATAGAGAAACAGAACTGTTTCTAGTTGTGGGAACTCAGCAATGGTTAAAGAAAGCCGGGGACTGTTGCCTATGTGGAAAACCCTGAAGTAAAGCCTGAATTTAATAGGCATTTGTCAGGAAGGGAAGTCCGGGAAATAGCCAGCTTCATGGTTTTCATTGTATAGACCTGAATGGGCTTAGTTCTTTGTTAGGGACAGATGCTGTCCTCAGAGCCTTTTATTCCCTGTGTTCTGGGAAAGCCAGGAGATAGGTCATCTCATGAACATTTTGATCCAGCCAAAGGATTAAAACATTAGATAAGACGCAGCCCAGCACCACTGGCTTTTGCCAGCTCTAATAAGATGCTGCCCTTTTCCTTGCATCATTTCACCGCCCTGTCTCCAAAAGGCCAGGTCTCATGTCATCTTTCCCAAAGCGCTGGAGTGATGGCAAGGGACCTTGAAGCTAGAGTCTGACAGGTAGTCGTTGTACCAAGCTGGTTAAAGAGACTCTTCAGTGTCAAAGAGCATCTTTTTCCCAACTTCTGAGAGGCAGCCCTGACCTTTATTGCTGTATTATAACTGCTAGCCAGATGGTCTTTTGGGAGTTGGATTTTTTCCCTTGAATTCATTCAGGCTCAGGCACCGTCACTAATGTTGCAAGTAGTCGCAAGGCACACGTCTATTGTCCAAACAAGAAATGTTATCAATAGGGGGAAAGTGTGGGAAACTCAGAGAAATTCAAACCCACACAGCTTGGTGCTAATAACTCCTTTGTGGAGCCTGCACTTCTGTCAATGCACCGTGAATTCACGTGATTTTTCTCTGGGCGTCACTAAAGTGGTTGGATGGCCATGTGGGTCGGAGCATCTCGGAGATCCTTGTTTACCAAGGAAAGGGACAATATGGGGGGCAAGGTGCAGAGTTACGCCAGTCTCTGGTTTACGCACAGGGCTGGGATTCAGAAAATCTAGGCTTTGCCACTGACTCCTCTGTGACCTTGGCCTAGTCCATAGATGCCGTTCTGCCTTGGTTTACCCTCCATGAAATGGGAATATGGTACTGACTTTCCTCTGAGGGGTCCTGTGCTTCTACCCGCAAGCCTCAGTGTTGAACCCATCTTTGCAGTGCCTCCAGTGTGCCTTTCCTGCCTCTAGGGTAGATGCAGCAGGTGAGGGGGCAGGTGAGACAAGCTGAATATTGGACCCAAAGGAGGATGACCGTGTGAGCAGAGTCTGTAGGGAAAGCACTTCTCTGGAGATAGAAATGCCTTGAGTGGCTTCTTCCTCCTACCCATGAGGGTTACAGCTGGCAAATTCTCTTCTTCCCCCGTAGGGGAGTCTGGCAGAGACCTCTCCTGCCTAATACCTGTGCCATGCTCACCTTGACACTGCAGCTGGATGGGTGGTAAAAACCTTGCAGAACCTGCTTAGACTGCACTCCTGAAAGGGCATTTGCTTATACTTTAGGCCAGCCCTGTGTTAGCATCATTGTAGCAAACTCACTTAACTGAATAATGCTCTAAGCTTCCTAGATTTTTAGAACGACAGGGTCAAATCTCAGCAGGTTCAACTCAGCTCTTCATCTTCCTAGGTAGATAAACTGAGTTCCATACTCTACTCTGCGTGAGGGTCTCTTGGATGAGACCTGCGGGGGGAAAATCATTCCTGTGTACCGTGCATGACCATTAACAATCCTGTGGCACTTTCTATATGAGTAGCAGTTTAAACTGGTGGTGTTGGACAAATTCCACTCTGCTTCAGTGTGCTGCTGCCCCCCACTCCAGAGATGGTGTTATTTTAGTGGTCGTGTACTGGCAGATAGATTCTGAAGTGCTGTAGGGTGAAAGATGCTATATAAGACCTGCTCCTGTGGTCCTTAGGTAAAACTCCTCATTCTGGGTCAGATTCTGCCACTTTCACTCATGTTGAGTAGTGCTTCACCCCACAAATAGACCAGTGGAGCCACGTAGTATAAGTGTGGCCAAATCTGCCCCTTTCCAAGAAAAGGACATGCTGATCGGGCCCATTATGTATAATTAATTATTACTATGCCATTATCTGGATGACTCCTCCTCTCACCTTCCCAATGCAGGACGCAGGTACAGGCTTTTTTAATGCTGACAAAAAAAAAAAGAGGAAGACCTTTTGTAATGCAGCTATAAACCATTCTCCCTGTAAGTTTAACCTTCAGTTTCTTATTGGATCCAGCATTCTGAAACACTCATTCTTAGGTGCTTAAGAGAAGGCAAGCAGGTTTTGATCACTGGGGAACACAAAATGTATGATCCAACCTGATCTGCATTTCCAAGGTAGTTAGAGGTGAAATCAATTTCCCCAACTGCTTAAGCAAGTGACCCTGAAATATTCATGGGTCAATGACATATTCTCCTTACAGCAAGTATTAAAAATAATTAAAAATTAAGCAGTTATTCTTTTTCTGCCTAGTGGAAATTCCCACAAGTCACCTCTCAGTATATTCAAGGGTGCACAAGAAGGATTTATTATTTCCTGGTATATTGACTCTGAAAGGCCTGAGGATTACAGCTGCTTTGCACATGAATAGATGGAGTGTGTTGTACAAAAGGCAGGGTCTGTAGGATAATGTGTTTGGATGTGGGAAAGCGCTGACCCTCCGGGAGAGCAGGCTGGTGCCTGATGGCAGGAATCAGTTACATCTCAAAGGAACGCATTGCCCTGGGAGCAGGGGTTTATCAAAGCTGCCGCGTTACGTATTTATTCACCCGCACCCCTAATCCCCTCCAAAATCAGAGAGATCTAGTTTCAAACCTCTTTCTGTGCATTTTTAAAATGGCCTCAGTGAAAGGTGCCAGGTTGAAGTCCTTTAGTGATCCATAGAAACATGGGCACCAGCAGGGCAAACTTCTCTCCCAGCCCCAAGCTGGCAAAGGTGAAAGAGACATGCATGGGTAAGGATTGGTTCTTTGAGGGTTAATGCAAGAATTGTGCCCAGCCGAGGCCACTCCTGCATATTCTGTGCCTGGCACTTACCCTTCCGCATGGGCTGCCAGTGGCTCTTAGCCCTGCCCTGCTGCAGGGCTGCCAGGCAGTGTCATGCTAGTGGTAGTTTAAGTGAAATGGCAACCAAGAAGCTGAACTGACACCCCTTCCACATAGGCCACTGAACAGCCCTGGGATGGTAAAGCCTTGTTGACATTACTGACCTGTGCTGGATTCGAACAGGCGACCAAGCGTTAAACACTCTACGAACCTATTGCTGCTACCATTGACTTAAATGGGAGGAGAAATGAGCCCTGAATCCCCAAGTAAGTAATTGGCAATGGGTTTCCTTGGGCCCTTAACTTGGCCCGGTGAGAAAAAGGGAGGGAGCAGCCCTCAGATCCTGAACAGAAATGACCTCTGGAACATAAGAAGCAAGCGAATCAGGCCAGTGGTCCAGCTAGCTCAGTGTCCTCCTGGCACAGGCAGTATCTGGTGCCAGAAACCCCCCGGACAATCACGGGATAACCTGCCTGGAGGGGAAGTTTCTTTTTAATCCCATCAGTCAGTGGTTGGCTAACTGCCCTGAATCATGAGGGCTTCTGTAGCTTTTTCAATATTTTATTCTGTTTAATGTAACTATGGATGTTCGCATTATCCATATCAATTACTTGTCCTTTTTTAACTATGCCAGGGGAGGTGCCCAAAATATTGTAGTCCTTTTTAGGCCTGAGTAATTCGCCAATATTCAGGCCTTGCTGGGTTGGTTCTATTAGGAAAAGAAATTGATGACGGAGTCAGGTCCAGGCAACCCTATTTGTTTTCAAAGTCCTGTTTCCCCAAATACAGTGGAAGCAAAAAACAGCAGGCAGTTTCCATACTCGAAAATCCAGGTCTGTTACTCCAGCGAGTACTGTGTCTAAAAGCAGCTCTGTCTCACAGCTTCCTCTCAGAGGCACACTCACTACTGCTTTTCTCGCTTTCTGTCGGCTTTCTGCATACACACTTACAACCAATCAGTCCCCTAAACCCTGCATTTGCAATCAGTGCCAGGGAAACCCTTCAGTTTACTGTACACAGCTTACTTGCCTTGCCATGTGAACCATGGCCTTGGGCGGTGGCTTCCAGCTATCAAGAGACATTCAATTGTTCCTTCCATATAGCATGAAAGAAAGGTGCTTAGCACACCCATCAACTTTAATGAGATCTGTGATGGTCTCTAGGTCAAAGACCCACTGATGGCAATCGTTAATTAACAGTACACACACATACATTCTGGTTACAGACCTGGCTACACAGTTAAAACTTTGGCTATGTCTACATGGCCCACCTTATAGCAGCACAGGTGTGGCACTACAACAGTGCCACTGTAAGCTATGCAGGTTAGCCGCTCTTTGTCGGCAGGAGAGAGCTCTCCTGCAAACAAAATAAAACCACCCCCAACGAGGGGAGGTAGCTTTGTCGGCGGGAGACAAAGCACTGGCCACACTGGCTCTTTTCATCGGTAAAACTTTTGTTAGTCAGGGGTGGGTTTTTTTGTTGTTTTCTTTTTTTGCACACCCCTGACCAATGAAAGTTTTACCGACGAAAGTGCAGTGTAGACATAGCCTTCGGTTTGTGAAGGTTAATTTGGATGCTTCATTTAATTAGTTCTATATGCTTGCATAATGGGAACATGATGATGATGATGATATACTTGAAAATATTAGAACAGGAGTACTTGTGGCACCTTAGAGACTAACAAATTTATTAGAGCATAAGCTTTCGTGGACTACAGCCCACTTCTTCGGATGCATATAGATGGGCTGTAGCCCACGAAAGCTTATGCTCTAATAAATTTGTTAGTCTCTAAGGTGCCACAAGTACTCCTGTTCTTCTTTTTGCGGATACAGACTAACACGGCTGCTACTCTGAAACTTGAAAATATTAGTAGCTTTGAATCCTCACCAGGCCAGCTTCATTGCTACAACAATCTTTTAAACCCAGCTACTTACCCAGCCCCTGTTATATCTCAGGGGACAGATGGCTGTGGAGCCTTTCACCTCCTGAACTCTGTCCACACTAGGAGAATAGCCTATGGCTGATGCTGAGGCAAACCCTAAGAGGTACGGAGCACATGCTGGGCATCTCGTGGTGAAGTTGATGGGGCTAGTCAACAGGTGCTTGGCATCTGTTGAGATCTGGCCATATTTCCAGCTCCAAATTTTCAAATATCATGAGTCAGGTGCCCAATAATCATGAGATTGGCTTAAAAATCAGGTGAGCTATTTTGGTGTTTAAATAATTATTTTGGCGTTCTTTTTATTTGGTTTCTGAGTCTTTTTGACTGCATTTGGATCACACTTTCAAGTTTTTCAATGAAACTGTACAGGCTAGAAACTCTGTCTCTCTTTTTGATTTTTTTTTTTAAGTGAGAGAGCAAGCTGAAATTCTCATATGTTCCCACATAAGGGGGTATATGATAGAGGTCTACAAAATCATGAGTCGTGTGGAAAACGTGTATAAGGAAATGTTATTTATGCCTTCTCATGACACAAGAACTTGCGGGGGGGACCCAATGAAATTAATAGGCAGCAGGTTTAAAACAAACATAAGGAAGTTCTTCTTCTTAGAACGCACAGTCAACCTGTGGAACTCATTGCCAGGGGATGTTGTGAAAGCCAAAAGTGTAACTGGGTTCAAAAAAGAATGAGATAAATTCATGGTGGATAGGTCCATCAGTGGCTATTAGCCAAGATGGTCAGGGATGCAACCCTATGCTCTGGATGTTCCTAAGCCCCAGACTGCCAGATGCTGGAAGTGGGCGACAGGGAATGGGGTCACTCATTGATTGCCCTGTTCTGTTCATTCCCTCTGAAGCACCCGGCATTGTACTCCTGTCGGGAGACGGGATACTGGGCTAGATGGACATTGATCTGACCCAGTAAAGCTGTTCTTATGAGAGATTATTACAGAGCAGTAGACTTAGTGTCAGGACTCCTGGGTTCTATCCCCAATTACCACATACAAATATTGAAGTCAGTGATGGAAAAGGGTATATTAATGGTAGATAATCAAGTCCATTCCCCTGAAAGAGCAGGATTTATCCCCTAGATATCCAATAGTGAATGAGTCAGATATTAAACTGCTCAGCTTTAGCGGGGTTCTGAGGCTGGATCAGTTAATGTTCCTACAGTGCTTTGAGCCTTGGATGGAAGGTGCTAGTTCTGTGGAGAATATTGGTATGAGGCAATGCCTCCGGAACGGGCACCCACCTCTGGGACAGGTTCGTTTGTAATCCAAACCGGTCCCTTCTTTGTGTTACAGCGCAATCCCCCTTGGCCCTACCCCGCCAGTATCCCAGCCTGGATCTCAGCATGTGAGCTCCTCCATGGCTGTACTTTCGCATGCTCAGCGGCTGTCAGTCACAGTGCTGGAGAGAACAATGGAAGTGTGTCTTGTGAAACTGTCTTTTTCACCCTGCTGGGCAGGTGGGTTTTGTGGGACCCAGGAACATGTGCTCCGCTGGCAATAAAGTGAGGAGATTATGCCTGTTAAGAGCAGACGGCTGCCTTGCAGGAAGAGCTTTCAAAAGCCAGAAAACAGGCCTGTGAGCCTGCCAGAGTCTCAGCACTCTCTCTAATACATGGGAGCGTGCAGTAGTTCCCGTTGAAAGGGTTTGTGCAGTCTAAGAGCTCAGCCCTGAGTGGGAGTGCAAGGGGGTACTGTGTGCTAAAAGACTGCCTCACCAATCCTCCTTGTACTGCAGGGGAGTCCAGTGTATTAAACAGAGCCAGATTCCCGTAAAGAAGTGGGACAGGATGGGGTGAAGGTGGGGGCCAAGATCCTGACTTGCTTCCTTCAGCATCGATGACACGGTTGTGAGCAAGCCCTGCTCCCCGGAATAAGCTGCAGCAGTTGGTGCTGTTTGTACGCACCCCCAAAAGGAGTCAAGCATAATGCCTCCAGGAGCTGCCACCAGGGCAGCGTACCTCTGCAGGACCCCCCAGTATAAAGCCACAATCCACTCCTAGTGCAGTAGCTGCGTCTGGTACTGATCACTCGATGGCTCCAGAGGCTGGTAATAGGCCATGGAGCCTTTCAGCTCTAAGGGTTGATCTGCACTAGTAAGTCAGGTCAGCCTAGCTACATTGCTCAGGGGTGTAAAAAATGTGCACCCCTCAGAGATGTAGCTAAGCCGACCTAAGACTTAAGTGTAGACAGAACTGGGTCCAGGGAAGAATTCTTCCATTGACTTAGTTACCACCACCTGGATTTACTGCATCGACAGAAGAACCCTTCCTGTCGCTGTAGGAAATCTACAATATAGTGCTACAGCTCTGCCGCTGTAGTGTTCCTAGTGCAGACATACTGTAAGTCACTGGTTCCAATCCCGGCCATATTCCTAGTAGCAGAAACGCAGCTACTAAACAACCCTCACTCACAAGGGAGTTCTGAGACTTCATCAGCGACTATTTGTAAAGCACTTTGGAAATGCAAAGCACTAGATATTATTCCCAGTCACGTGATCCCTCACCACGTCGTTAGAATCAGAAATTCAGGCTATTGCATACAGACGCTTGACAACATCCAAAAGTTTAAAAGGAAGTGAGATTGTTAAACCACCAACTGCACCCCCCTGCCCAGGCCAGATGTTAAGCCCTAAAGAACTGAAGTGGCACAAGGAATTACTTTCCCAAGTTCCCCCAGCTCAGGCTGACAGACCTTGATCAATGTTTTTCTCCACAGTAAGTGCTATGCAGATGGTCTACCCAGAACGGGGCTTCTATGAAGTACAAAGGGAAGTCAAACACCATTTCTAATTCAGCTTGTAGCACGGCACACTTTCATTATCCTCTGGCTGAATGCGGTGAATAGAGAAGCAGTGTGGGAAACTCAGAGGAACTCCAAACTCACACAGTCTGAGGGCCTGTAACATACTCTTGTCCTCGGTCCCACATCTGCCTGTAGTAGACACAAGGAGAGAGAATGACAGAAAGAAAAATCCCATTATAAAAAACTGCAAGGGTGGTGGTTTAGGGGAAAGCCAGTGAAAAAAAATCCAGAAATTGCTGGAAATTCAAACGGGGAGCTCGGAGTAATGTATAAACCCTCCTCACTCACAAGCAGCAGCACAGGGAATGACTAGGGGAAAAGGGCAGACCTAGGGCTCGATCCCATACGCATTCAAACCCATAGAAACAGCCCCATTGAGTTCAGTGGAGCTGTACTGCTGGGCCTGTATCAGGTTCTCTGATCCATGACTGCATACTGCCTAGTGCTTTGTCTGCTCCAGAGTATGTAGTATGGGCTCCTGGGTTTTGCAAACGACTTCCTCGGTGCAGCTCCGTATGTCCGCTCTTAGCGGCGAGAGCGAGAGCTGAGGCCACAGCAATGACAGCATTCCAGGTGTCTGACTCCTTTCATGCAGAGCTCCCAAAGCCCTTTGCTAATATTAATAAACCAGGCCAGTTGGCCCTCTTGGAAGTGTTATTCTCCCTGTTTGACCGTTGGAGAAACTGAAGCACAGAGGAGTGAAGTGTTTTGCTTAAGGCCACACAGTCCATGACAGAGCCCAGACGTCCAAACTGCCAGTCCATTGCTCTAACCACTCCCAGCTCTGCCAGGACAGCTGCTATCATCAGGGAACGGTCTGAACAAACATCACTACCCTCGGCAGATCCGTGTGTTAGCAGTTGTGAATGTTGAGGCACTTGTCCACTGGCTTTGCACCACAGTTGGGGGCTCACTGCGTCCTTACCCAGTGAACTCAAATCCACAAAGTTCTCAAAACCCAGTCAAAGCTGAGTCATCTTTCATGTGGAGGCCGTCCCTGCAAAACTACAAACTGAGCCCAGATGCCCTCATGACTGGGCCAAAGTTTGTGAGTTGTAGCAAAACAATTGCCAGATGTGCGCTGAGTCCTGAGTTGGCAGCGGAGGCCAGAGCCTGATATGGGCAGTTTTGCTGTGGAGGTTTTGCAGCTCTCTCATTCACAGAGCCGGAGAGGAAGGATGGCTGTGTGAGCAATGGGAGTCCTCTGGACTCTTGTCACATCTGTCATGCTTCCTGCATGAACTTTAAAAAGTCACTGAGGGCCTGCCTGATGGGTTGGGTTTTTTTCTTCTTCAAAGTAGATGCCCACTTGTATGTCTGCTTTACATTTGTGCTTACTGTGTGTGACAGGCCAAATACGGATTTGCACATGCAAGCAACTATTTAGCCACCTACATGTGCAAATCATGTGATTTGGACACATACATACACGGTAAGTACACTCAAAAAAGTAGGCCCAGATCTTTATGAAAATCAGGCTCTTAGCCTATTGGCTCCTCAGTTATCCTGTGAAATGGGATATCCTACCCTATTTGTTCATAAATGCTTGAAAAGGGCTCTGAGCTACTTGGATAAAAAGGCCTGATTCTGATTGCAGCTATGCTGGTGAAAATCAGGGATAATTCCCCGGAAGATGATGTAGTCACTCTGGATTTACATTGGTGTAGCTGAGATCAAAATATGGCCCCGGAAGTGCCAAACGATATGGGTCAAGTCCATAAGTCTTGCTCAGGATTTACTCAGGCTGAAATGCCCATTGGCTTCAGTGAGGGTTTCTTCCCGGAAAGGGTTTCAGGATTTGGCCCAATAGGAGTTTTCCCTGAGTAAGGTCTCCAGGGTTCAGTGCTAACTTTGTATTTCCAAGTCCGCCAAGATCTTGCCGCCTTTCCCATCCCTCACACAGAGTTCCTTTTCTCCTAAGTACCCTACCATGGTAAGCGGCTTATTAACATAAGGCTGTGGAAGTTTGTGTACCTCCAAGTTTCCCACACCATTTCTTAACTATATTCATTTCCCACACAAAGGAAGTGTGCCTGGCTACAAACCACATTAGCAATGGTGCTTGACTTTGCATTGTGTTCAGTGGGAAACCCTACTCCCAAAAGGCCATCTGGGTAGCAATCAGAGCAGTGATGATCTCTGAAGACTTGGGAAAGCTGCAGCTCCTTTAAAACGCCTTGAAAGCTAACATCTGGCAGAGATTCAGGAGGCGGGATAGTGTTTACTCCACATTTCAAGTATGGTACCTGTATGTAGGATCTTACGGTCATCATCTGTTTTCTTTCCAATGCTGTGTGCTCCGGTCCCACAGTAGAAAGCAATCATTCTGATGTTAGGACATAAATTAATTCCAAATTCATGATCCCTGGTGTAACTCCATTGACACCTGTAGCTTTGCAGTGGGGATGAATCTGGCTCATTGCCCTTCTTTGGGATTTCCAAATCAAACTGGAGTTACAGCAGTTCATTCTCGTGTCATGCCAAAGTGACGGTCTCCTCCAAAGCTAGTTCTTCACTGGTTAGTTAATTTCCCTTGTTGATTGCGAAGCCACAGAGAAAACCATGGAGTCATTTTTTTTAGTTTATTTTTCCTGAGACTAGAACATTTGTTCCAGGAACTACGGTATCCTTGTTTTGTGACTTGGAGGGATGCAGGGAAAAACTGCTGTCAAGTCAGGGAGACTTTGCACTTATGTTACTTTACAGACAATAGATGAACCCCACAAACCAGTGAAACAGACCTTACAATCATCCCTATTTTACAACTGAGGCCTATCGCAGTTAAGTGACTCACTCAAGACCACAGAGCTTATATCAGAGTCAAGGATAGAATTTGGGATTCAAGGGCTCCCAGCCCCAACCCTGCCATAATCAAACGGCTCTTGCAAAAAGGTCCATCAAATTTCAAACATACCAAAAAACCAAACAGAACTAGAAAGTATTTCCCCTGCAGGGCTTATTGGCAGAGTCCTTGGGGGAAATCAAGCAGGGATTGTATTCCACCCAATTAATTTCCTGCAAGTGTTGATCAATTTCCAAAAGCCTTGGGGAGCTGGTGCGGGGCAGATATTTTGTTCTTTTTTCCAATGCGGCAAATTCTGCAGTCCTTAATTGAGTGAAATTACCATTGACTTCCATGGAACTATAGCAATTCAAGGTGGCAAGATTTGGCCCCATGTAATTTTTTGATTACTTAGGCTACCTTCAGCTGAGAAGTAAAACGTCTGTTTTCAAATTCTATTATTTTGAGAACACTTGTTCTATAAACAAGGCCAGATCCTCAGCTGGTGCAAATGAGAGTAGCTCCATTGACTTCCATGGAATTATTTGGATTTATACCAACCGAGGGGGCAAAAGCGACTCTAATTACCCCAGCACAATCAACTGACAGCTGTGAGGATCTGGCCAGTTCTAACTGAGTCTGACCCCCTAGGTCCTCTGTTCGACAGAGCGTTCGGAGTCATAGCACCAGATCTCAGAAGTGGCCAGAAGCCCAAACTGAGATAAAAAACAGGCACATGCAGCACCGGTCACCTGTGCACCCCCACGTCTGTGCTAACAGGCTTTACCACTGAAAGCTCATTTGTCTTCCACAAAAATGAAAGTCCTGAGATGGGCCAGAAAACTCACGGGGCACAGAAATCCGCGCTCCCCCCCCCCCCCCAAGGAGGGTAAGTGTGGAAATGCTTTGATTGATCTGTACAACTGGTTATTACAGGGAGGGGCATCTGACACTTAAAATTGCTTTGTTAGATTCAAACGTGGGGCGTGCATGTGTGTGGTTGATGTTGCAGGGAGAATTTATAGCTCTTCCCGTATCTGGTTAGTAGTAAGCTCATCTGCAAAGCAGGAACAATCTCAGGCAAAGCCGTTAGTTGAGTATGCGGGCTGGGGATCTGGCAGGTTTCTCCCTATGTGTCATTGGCTAATCAGCCCTAGAAATGAGTTTGCTGCTTGAGAGTCTCTGTTTCAGAGGCTGTCCCCAAGAGGGGCGCGGGAGAGCAAACGATGGGGTTTCTAGGTGGCGTTCCATGGGCTCAGAATTAATGCATGCGCTTTGGAGGAAACATGTGAGATGGTGTCACAAAACTTTCCCACAACTTGACATAAAAGACTCAGAGCTCAACAGCTGCTGTTCTGTACAAAAGAAGTGAGCCTATTCAAGGGCAGTACAATGGGGGAAGGAAAAGCAGATCCTGGAAGAGGTCACTTAAGCCTTACCTGGTTTTAAGAATAACTGAATTAGAAGAGAGGGCTAAGTGTGTGCATGTGTATTCACTTTCATAGACATTACACACAGTTTTATACCACATTCCAGGGCAGGATCTCCAGACTCTTAACAAATATAAACTGAGCTGCATAAGAGTAGTGAGAGAAGGGAATATTATAATCCCCTTGTCACAGATGGGAACACTGAGGCACAGAGAAGTGAAGTGACCTCATTAAGTTCACACAGTGAATCTGGAACAAACTTGTGAACAGAACCCCGTGCTTCAGCAGCCTGGCTCCATGCTTTAACCCTACCCTTGTAATGTAACTAATTGGAATGGAAGACGTACTAAACATACAGATGGTGCAGAAATCAATCTGCTTATCTTTGTGTGAGTTAATTTAATGCTCAGAAAAGTGAGTGAGGACTCTGTTATTCAAGTAGGCAGAGTGTAATCAGGTGTAGTGCAATTTATTAATTATTATTATTATTTTTTTTTATTTTATTTATTGGAAACACGCAGCTCTAAGAATACATCTTAATATCCTAAACAGCAGCATCTCTTGCTAGTGCAGTCCTGGGTCTCTCTAGAGCAGAGACTGCCAATAACATCAAATCCTAGTGTGGATGGTAGCCTAGAGAAGGAGAATGGGAATCAGGATTCCTGGCTTCTATTTCCAGTTGTGTTTCTGACTTGCTGTGTGCCTCAGTTTCCCCATTGGTAAAATGGGGATAATCACACTAAAACCTGCCTCATGGTGGGGATGGAGGGGAGTGGGTTGTGAGGTAAAATTAATGTTCATTATATGTTTGGGATCCTTGGATGAAGGTAATGCATAAATGCAAAAGTATTACAGATATTCAGCACCCACTAAGATTTCCCTCTTTCACCTCTGGATTCTCGCTCATATTTAAGAACAGATAAATAAAGTATTATTGTGACTATTTTTCCCATATGGGGAAGTTGAGATGATGGGAAGGGAAGTGCCTAAGGTCACCCAGGACATCTGAGAACAGAACTCAAATCTACTTTCTCCCAGTCGTCTGCTTAACCACAAGACTGTCCTTTGTATAAATAAGTAAATAACAACACTCTGTATAGATGTTTGTATCCACAATGAAATGCATTGTTTATCCTGAGCCAGACCATGGAGTCCACACTCTGTTTTGAGTCGGGCGACACTCGCATTGTCAGCTGAGGAGGAACTTCAGAATCTGGCTTATTGTTATTAAAACAAACCCACCAAAAACAACAACGCTGGTTTTAAATTAGCAAAATAAAATCTATAGTTTATTTTCAGCAACTAGTGAACCCAGTGATCTCCGAGCAAGTGTGCTGCTTGCCTTTGTCGGTGTGTCCATGTGTGTGTGCACGCCCGAAGTGTGTGCCTGGGTGTGTATGTTTTCAAAAAATACAATCCCATCTTTTCCTCTGCACAGATTAGCTTCTTTCCCGCCATCAGCAACTGGCCCCCGCGTTCACCATTGTATGTGAACTGAATATTATGTGTGACCGGAAAGCTATTGATCTGCAGCATCAGTCAGCAGCCTTTTCTCACTGAGGGCCAGCTCTTTCCCAGCTTCTAACATGTAATTTGGATCCCAATCTTTCCCGTACCACACACTCCCCACCTGCTCATCTGGGAGAAGGTCATTATCCCCCAGCTATTCACTGGCAATGGAGCATGCAAGAATAGATGCTTCGTCTATTGTCCTGCTTATCTCTGATTGGCTCTGGAGTGTGGGAAACTCAACCAAGTCAGAGACCCACAGATTCTCAACGAGGTTGTGCAGTATAAATATAGGGCAGAGTCAGCTTCCAGCAGCACACTTCCACAGGACGTCAGCACGACCGAGAGCTGCCTCCTCAGCTCAGGACAGATGGCCCCCAGCACTGTTTTCATGGAGCACAACAACCTGCTGACACCAAAAGAGAAAAACAAAGTAAGTACCAGCACGGTCTGCTTTGCTGACTGCTTCAGTGAACGAGATGGGGCTAGATCCTCAGCGGGTACAAATAAGTGTAGCTCTATTTCTATGCTAATTTACACCAGCTGGGGATCTGGCCCGTACTACTTACATGCACTGAAGCTATGGACCAAACAGTCCAGAGATGTGGCAGAGTGAGGATGTTTTCTAAGCAAATCTTTTGTCCTGCTTTTTGCAGCTGAGGAAGCCGGTGGTGGAGAAAATGCGCCGGGACCGGATTAACAGCAGCATCGAGCAGCTGAAACTCCTGCTGGAGAAGGAGTTCCAGAGACACCAGCCCAACTCCAAGCTGGAGAAAGCCGACATCCTGGAGATGACTGTCAGCTACCTGAAACAGCAGAGCCAGCTGCAGATAAAGAGTGAGTATCAGACTTGGCTTCAGTCCTGGCTGTGTACAAAGCAGCGATGTGCTGCATGAAGCTCCAGAGAGTGACATGAAGAATGAGTCTAAATCATGGTCTCTTTTCTCTCCCCTCTCTCTTTCCTTCTCTAGCTGCAGGAACCATCCATAAAAACTCTCAGTTCGACTTCAAGGAAGGCTACTCCAGGTGCCTGCAGGAGGCTTTCCATTTCCTGTCTCTCCATAAAGTCCAAACAGAAACGCAGAGCAAGCTCTTGAGTCACTTCCAGAAGAGCCAGTCGGCTACGCCAGAGGTCATCTGCTCCCCTTCCAGCCAGAACACCCCAAAGCAAGCATCCCTGAAGAACGTTAATGCTCTCTGGAGACCCTGGTAGACTGCGGGGATGGGGGGGGGGCAGGAAACGCTTGCTCTATGGACCTTTGTCTTTTATATTCCAGAGGATGGGAGTGACTGCATCTGATAGTCACCCCCTGATCCTCTCTATGTAGGGAATATTATTTCCCGTTTTATTTATGTGTGGAAAGAATGGGATACTTTTGATTCTTCAGTTTCATGTGGGATCCTCTGGAAAAGGTTCGGGTATTCTGTTGAGTGGTATTTAAGCTGTGCAGACACTGGTGATAGCAATGTACACCAGGGCACCCAGTCTAGGGGCGCGTGTCTTCATAATGAAGGAGGTTTTTGTAGGTGGCTAGATGTTATCAGTGTTACAGTTGTGTTAAGATTGTAACAGATAGCGGTCTCTGTAGGAGAGAATTCTCTAATTTTGCTTGTAAAAGCGGTCAGCTTTGCTCCCACTTTCCTAGCAACCTTTGCTCACTCTTAATTTAGGACGAATGTAGTACTCACTATTGGTGGACTGTTTTACAAGTTCTCTTGCCCTCTGTTTGCTTGCAGCGCTTGCATAGCAGCAAAGATAGATTCCTAGCTTCTGTTCACCCATCACACTTTAGGGCTAGCAAGAGGTCACTAGATAAAACTATGTGGAATATTTCTACCATTTTGCTGCTTTTTCTGTTTAGGAAAATAATATTTTAATGCTTTATATTAAAGAAAAAAGAAAGTAGATGCAAGGTTTGGTGGTTCAATGTTATACATTTTGGCTGTCAGGCTAGCTCTTTCCAGCATGTTCATTATGATAATGATTGTTCTCTGTACTGAGCGGTTTCATTCATTGTGGATGGTGAATTTCTCCCATGCCTGGGAATGGCCCTGTGGGCTCTGTGCATACTATGTATGCATCTGTATCACGTTTGTAGAGAGAAATAAAAATGCATTTGTGTGCAACGGCTGGCTAGGTTTCCTTCTTGTCAGCTATGTGCAGCTGCATGGACCATTGAAACACTCTTTGCTAATTTAACAACACCACAGTAATTGCAAGAGGAGACTTTTCAAACCAAAGGAGCTTGTGTTCCTGCCTATCCTAGGCACTGACGCAGCCCCCATCACTGCGATAGCTGAGCACCTCACTGCCTGTAACACACTTATCTGCATGACACCCCTGGGAGGTAGGACAGTGCTATGATCCCCATTTGTCTCCAACTCCTTTATTTTACTAACTGTCTTGCCCAAGGTCATGCAGGAAATCTGTGGCAGAGTAGAGAATTCAACTTCCCATTCTCAAGCCCCAGGTTCGAACCTTAACCACTGTCCCATCCTTCCTAGACCATGCATAGTTTCTATAGGGATGAAAGCAAAGGTCAGACACGTCTGGCCCACTCAACCTCCCTTAAGCTCTTTTGCCCCCACACCACTGCCCCAGGAAGCATAGGCATCTGCATTGGCAAGCGGCTCCTGCCATTCTGGTCTCTCTTAAAATCCAGAGACCTGATTCTGATCAATGAGGGCAGTGGATTTACACCAGCATAAAACTGATGTAACAGAGTGCAGTAGAGGGAAACTCCTGGGCTCTCCTCCCTCCTGCTTTACACTGTTGAATGACTAAAGGATGCACATTGGGCAGGAACGGATGGTTCCAGGGACACACCAGTTCATTTTCTCCATTGCCCACTATGCTACTTCGACCTGATGTTCGGCAGTAAATCCAGAGTGACACCTCCCAGCCAGGGTAACATCAATGCCATGCAGTACCAAGCCCGCTCCTGGCAAGAAGCTGCACCAGGTCACCTTGGATTACCCAGTGCTGCCGAGGCCCTTGCTTTAAATGAATGGTTCCAGTACAGCCAAGTGCCAGCAGCCAGAGGCCTGTGAAAAGGGCCCCACGCCTGTGTCACAAAGATCCCATCTACTGGCTAAAATTTAAAAAAAACCAAACCACCTACATTTAAAAAAATACTAGAAAGGCCCAGAAGAGGGGCAGTGCTCATTCCCCTCACGTCGCTGCCTGAGGGTCTGGCTGGGCCTCAGCAGAGCTGGGCTCGGTTCCCAGATCTGCAGCAGCCTCCGTGTGAGCGGCTTGAATTCCTTTACAGCCGTCCCAGTTAACAAATCATGAGACTGTCCGGGGTTTGTACAAGCCCCATGGGCAGCACCTTCTGACCCAGGCAGTGTAAGTGGGTGTGAAGTTGCTGGGAAGAGCAGGGTGTCCTGAGCAGGACTGTATTCCTCGCTAACAAAGCATGGACGCGGCCTTACCATTTGCTCCCGCAGGATTGTGATTGGTTTTTGTAATTATGGGGACTGGAGGGTTCCATTCGGTTCTGTAGTTGATTTGTAACACGCTGTTTGGACTGGTGGTGGTGACTCTGATTCCTTGGCCATGGGGCCCTTGTAAATAAACCAGATAAATAAACGCTGCACAGTCTATTACAGTGTGTATAGCACCTGGCCCTATGGGGCCTTCATCTCAGCGGAGGCTTCTACCGTAACACTCGTAATAACATGTCTTCCAAGCAGTGACTGGACCTCCCCTGCAGAGATGTTGCTGTACCAACATAGGCATAGTTTGACTTCTATATTTCGGGCAGGGGGAGGGAGGCAGCTCCAGCCAGGCTAGTGTGACCAGATGTCCCAATTTTATAGGGACAGTCCCCATATTAGGGGCTTTTTCTTAAATAGGCCCTTATTACCTCTCTGCCCACCCTCTCGCCCAATTTTTCACACTTGTTATCTGGTCACCCTAAGCCAGGCCAACTGGGTTACACATGGGGGAAAATCCCATGCCTGCCTGAGGCTTGCGGTTTAGGGGAGCAATGCCCCATTATACGCCTCCAAACTACGCCCATGTGTACAAACTACACCATCATGCAGCATTGTGGTAGTATTTATAACCCATAAATGCCCTTAAAGGAAAACATTTGACAATGTCTCTGCTGTTACTTTTACAGACTGAGTATTTTAACATTGGCTCTAAAATACCGACAAGGATTTTAAACCAGATTTCAAGAGAGCACTTCTCCTTTTCCACCACCAGGTGTCTCTCAAACTGTTCTCCTCCAGGCTGCCAGCTGTGCAGGAGGAGGTGCCCTGCACTCTCCTAGACTGGGGCCTAGAGCAGGCCTGGTGGGATTTGAGTTTGTTTACCAGCTGTGGTTGGTTTAGTCTCTTGAGAGGCCTTAGAGACACGTAGGAGGTAAACAGCTGCCTTGCAGAGCATGGACAGTACACAGCACACTGGTGATTAGTCACTGTGGTACCTGTGGGACACTGTTTAATTTTAATGAGCAAATGTCATGGGGAGGAAGGGGGAGGTGGAGCTGGAGATTTTAGGTAAGCTCCCCATGCACCATTTATGGCATTACAGTCATTTCCACAGCAACCAGCTGCAATGCCACACACAGGATAGTTTGGTGTTCAGTAAAAATATACAGGGGAAAATCTTGCTGCATGAGTACAATGGGGATCCTGTACAAATGCATATGCACCCATTACACTTTGAGAACTCTAGGTTTGCTCTCCTCTAGGTTTTTATGTGGCACCTATCATGGCAGTTGTGGGCACAAGCCATCTCACTGGGCAGCGCATGCACATGCCCTCGCTCAGTCACTGAAATGTGGGGCTCTGCAGGTGCATGGCTCACACCTACATTTGCAAATGCTGCCCACAAGGTGCCCCAGATAGTCTGGCACTAGAATGCTTTTCAGTTTCCATGCTTAGTGTCTCCTTAAAGGGAGTGCCGTCAACTTAATAACAACACGTCTCACTTCTGTCTGCACAGCTTTACTTACCCTTAGACAGAGGCAAGACTTCTGGCTCCCAGAAATGATCATGGTTCAAAGGAGCCTGGTTTCCTAGTACTTGGTGCATTCAACAGCACTTGGGAGCGAATGGAAGAGGTTGGGTGCTCAGCACTTTTGAAAATCTGGCCCCATTATTTAAGCACTTACAAGCGATGCTGAGTGCTGCTGAGAAACGCTGGCCACATTCGTGTAGAGTCAGCGTCACGCTTTTCCCCAGTTACTTGTGCGGGTCTGTCACACAGTGCCAGGAGAGAGGACTGCATTGAAAAGAACAGGGAGGTGTGTAGGCAGGTGTAGTACCGGGACATACTGCTAGCTTGCATTTTGAAAAGGGATACAACTTCACGTTGGCCCTTTTATCAAACCGAACCCCAGCAGCTTGTGCAACAACATCCTGTTTTGAAAGGAAAAAGTTCATAGCTGTGGCTTTGTTTGAAGAGAAGCTTTAGGCCATTTTCAGCGCGAAAACTTTAGTCATTCGGGGTGTGAAAAAACACCAGTATAAATAGCACCTCATTCAGGGTGGTTATTTTTTATCACTGGGAGAGCTCTCCCCCGGCGATAAAGCGTGACTACACTGCCCACGTCACAGTGCTGCCGCGGCCACGCTGTAACATGGGCAGTGTAGACATACTCTTAGTTGTAACCTTACCTGCCTGGGACATATGTATGCATGTCTTAGGGTGTGTCTACACTGGCAAGTTATAGTATGTTTATTAGAGCGCTGGAATTAAACCGCTGTTGCATGTCCACACTGTGCTCCTTGTGACGGTGGAGCGCATCCACATTAGCAGCTCTTGCAACGGCAAAGAGAGCAGTGCATTGTGGTAGCTATCCCACTGTGCAACTGGCCGCAGGGTGCTTTGGGAAGGTTTGCAATGCCTCATGGGGCGGTCACAGTGTCACATGATGCAGGTTTCCCAATCCCATTGTTCCAGGGGCATCCTACTACATTGCCAGCTGCTTTTCAACTGAAGTGGGGGTGGGGGGGCAGAGTGTGTGACAGGGTGTGTGCGTGGGGAGGGGGGGAGGAGAGTGTGTGTTTTGAGGACAGCATGCTTCATACAGGAGCAGGAAGCATCCAGTCCTGAGGCAGGGAGAGGGGGAAACCACATCAGCCCCCGCCTCCCTCCCTCTGTGTTTAACAGCCTGAACATTCCACATTAATGGTTTGCTTGGTGTCCCAGAGCAGATCAGCACAGCACACAAGGGCTGTCAGAAATGGGACGGGTGCATCTCTCCAGGGCGGAGGCCAGTTGATTGCTTTCTGCGGTGTAATGTGTCACTGTCAATACAGTGCTGGAGCCTCTGCACTTTAAGGGTATGTCTTCACTAGCAACATTAAATGGGCAGCACTTTTACCGTGGCAGTGTAGCCAGGGCCGGCGCAACCCATAAGGTGACCGCTGCGATTTGGGGGGCGGCGACCGTGGCGGTATTTCCGCGGCGGGACCTTCCGCCGCCTCTGTGGGGGGGGGGGGTGCATTTCAAGGCGGGACCTTCCACCGCCCAGGGCGGCAGAAAAGCTGGCGGCGTTCCTGTGTGTAGCCCAGCACCAGCGCTGGGAGAGTAAAAAATCCACCCCCACGAGGGGAGTAGCTCCCAGCACTGGTGCACTGTCTACACTATCACTTTACAGCACTGAAACTTGCAGCACTGGAGGGGTGTTTTTTCACCCCCCTGAGCGAGAAAGTTGCAGCGCTGTAAAGTGGCCGTGTAGACAAGGCCTAAGGCTTAGGACTCTTGTCAAGGTGGTTTTTTTGCAACGCTGCAACTGAGGAGTTTCTGCTCACTAAGTGGCTTGGCAGTGCGTACACTGCAGAAAGCTGCTTTACTGCGCAGTAACTTGCCAGTGGAGACAAGGCCTTAGACCATTAGTGTCTGTAAAGCACACTGAGAACCTCTGCTGGGGCCGGGAATGACAGATGACAGGAAATAATTAAAGGACAGAAGGGTCTGTGTTTTAGAAGATCCCAGCAGATTTCTGCCTGCTGCTGTGTTTCTTTCCCATTATATTTAACCCTTGCAAATCCCTGTTATTCCAAATAGTCTCTTTGTTATTTAAAAGGAGAGAAATTAGTTTCACAAACCTCCCATGCAGAAAACTTTACGTCACTCAGTCCTGTCAGCCTCCTGGAAACGATGACTGGAAGGGTGGAGAGCAGGACGGGCGTTGGGCCGGAGAACTGGTAAGCGGCACAGCCGGCTCTCAGGGCTCCAGGGCCCCAGCTTTTCTACTCAGTTCAGGTTTTGTTTTATCTCCTTCCTCCCAGATCCTCAATGATGTTAATCCCTGTTTATTAACCACACATCGCCCTTTTGGAGTGTTTTTCATCTGCAAAGACAATCAGTGGCAGCCTCTTAGAGCTGGATATTTCCTGCCTTATTTTGAATCAATGACTTCATACCTGCTGCTGTAAATTGGCTGTGACTAACAAGTGTCACTTCGAGCCTCAGTTTCTCCTGCCCACTTTCAAAGGCCACCAGCTTCTGCTGTGATTGATCCAGACCCTTAGTCCCCCTGATCATTATTATCTGCATATGGGGAAACCGAGGCAGAAAAGTTAAGTGATTTGCACAAGTCCACAGAAAATGGCAGTCTGAGACACGATTAACGCAATTAGAATAAACGAGTCCCTTCACTAATACTATTTGTGATAAGTTTTAACTGAATGTACAACAGTTTCTGACTGCTCCTTCCTCACAACAGTGAAACTCGTGACAATATTGATTTGCGGTTAGAGACGAGAGCTGTGAATCAGGACTCCTGGGTTCTGCTCTTGGCTCTGACACTGACTTGCTGCATGGCTTTGGCCAAGTCACTTCACCTCATTGTGGCCCAGCATGTACCTAGCAGCGAAAAGGCGGTAACAGCACTTCACTGTCTCACAGGGATGTTGTGAGTGTGTGTGCTTTGAGAGCCTCAGGCAAGAGATGCCACATGAAGACTAAGAATAACATTTTTATTGGAGCTGGTCAGAAAATGGTTCTTTCCCCCTTAGGAAAAATGTCAAATTTGCAGCAAAAAATCAGTATTTGAAATATTTTAGCCAAAACCTGGAAATTTTCAATTGTTTGCCTCGGGGAACACAGCCTGGAAAGAGCTTAGAGAAGAAGTCTGGAAAAATCAACTCCTCTGCTTGCCCACCAAACAGTGGCCTCAAGCAAGCAGGGGATTGTGAGTCTGAACTCCTGGTCTCTTCTCTCAGCTTGGGGCAGAGTGGTTAGAGCAGTGAGACTGGGATTCAGGGCTGTTGTGTTATACACAATCTCTACTCCTGACTGGCTGTGTAACCCTGAGCAGCTTGTATGATACGCTGCTTTGAAAGGACAACGTTCTATGAATTCCTATCGATGTTTGAAGAGACGTTTTTCCTCCACAGCCCGTGGGTGTATGTGTGTGAGAGAGGAATGTATGTACATCAGTGTTTGTGAAGCACTTGGAGACCCTTGGCTAGGACAGGGCAGTACTAGGCCAATAAATAATAACAATAAAGGACTGAAGCTTAAGAGATGTCTCCGTTTGAGCAGCGCACAGTGGATTCCAGCAGACCCGTAGCTAGTGATGTGCCACTTGGCATTTAATGTTCAGAGCCTACTTCACCCTGGTATTTCAAAATGCAGCAGTTCTCGGTTTATAAGGTTAGTTCCTTTCCTTCCCCCAGCTCCCCCACGGAACAGGAAACTGACTCAGACTTATCCAGATAATCCTCTCCTGCCAGTTTCCGGAAAAGGAGGGCTGCTTAGTTTACAGCCAAACTTATCAACGCAGCCAGAAGCTGCTATTAGAGACACAGGATGTACTGGTTTGTGAGACAGTCTGGCACTCTGGCCACGGAGAGTGGAGAGGCTGCAGGGTGGGGGGATATTTGGTACTTGTGCCGTTATTTTTTATTCATGAACTCAGCCAGGAGCCACTCCTGGAAGCAAAGCCCTGTAGAAGAAATGCCCCTGGTGGCAGAGCAGGGCAGACCCTGCAGGAAATGCTGTTTGAACAGTCATTGTGATGTTCCAGGAAGCACATCCACATTTCTTTCCTGAGGAGTGACTTGTTGGAAGGATGACGATGCTCATCTACTCATCAGAGAATCTGTGCAGCCTTCTGTGTGGCAGCTAGAGCCACGTGCAGGTGAGGGCCTTTTCAGCAGGAATGCTAGGGAGCTGTGCTTTGGCTAAGGTGAATTGCCCAGGGGAGGAGGGGTACGTTCAATGCATGCTGTGACACAATCTTGCTCTGCTTATATCTACGGGGCTGCAAAGATAATTTCCCTAGCTTGTCGCTTTTACCATGTCACTGGCTCCCCTTCTCCATTGCATCAAACACAACTTCTCCCTGCTCACCTAGCTGCACGCTGCCCATCATCTCTCATGTACTACCCAGCTGTTGATTCTCACCCATGCACCACGTGTATGTGTGTAGGGGGGAGGGCTAAACCCCGTCCCAGGGCCTGAGACCCGCTGACTCATCTACTGCCACTCAGAGTCTCTGGGTCTGCAATTCATCCCAGAGTCAGGGGAAAGGCATGAAACCTTCCCTTCACAAGGGGTCTGTCAATCACCTGACTTCCCTTCCTGATGGGCTAAATCTATTCTGTTTTTACTGGGCCTTAGCCACTTAGTGAGGAGTTGCTAGGCAGAATAGCAATGTGGGTGGGCCCAGCCTGATTTTTCCCATTGGTGTATTTTTGTGATTGGGTGACCATCTTGCCAGGTCGACAAACCTTTCTTCCTCTGTCGCTGTAATTGGCAGAGGAGGTTGAACAGAATGTGATTTTTCGATTGGCTAGGGGAGACTTGTTGCTAGGCAGAGTAGCCAACCCATTGTTGGGGCACCTTTAAAAGCGGCCCAGAT